>NC_062263.1:15743158-16052991 GCF_916048215.2 Malus sylvestris
TAAATTCTTTGCAGCATCTGACCTTATCCTTTGACCTTCTTCAGTATGAATGAAAAAAAAATTGAACAAAGAAACAGGCCATCACCTCCGCCTCGTGCCTGCCTGCGAAGTGTTCAAACCCTGAAAACTACTCAAGATCAAGCCCCAACGGCCCTTGACAAGCCCGATTCAAGATCAAGTATCCACCGCCCTTGAATCAAATCCAGTTCAAGATTAAGTTTGTGGAAAGTCCTTTAGAGGAAACCAGAAAACCCTCCAACCTAGTTCAAGATCAAAGCTGTGGAAAGTCAACTAGCACAACAAAATACGTGCCAATTCATCCATTACCAAAGCCAAAGATCATCTACCATATGAAGCTCCTTGTGGTCCAAATTTCATCCAAGATCAAGCCTCGACGGCCCTTGAAGAAACTTCCACTAATTCAAGAAAAAGCCTCAACGGCACTTGAAGAAACTCTCAGTCCAACTCAAGATTAAGCCTCAACGGCCCTTGGATCGACATCTACATTAAGGGACTTCAAAACGCATCTTCTACATGTGACAAGCACATGTATACAACGCGCCTTGAAGTGGGGGCATTTGTAGACATTGAAATTTCGGTGAAATAAGTATTGACAATTGTATTAAAATTACAACCCCCATTTATTTCATCTACAACACACACTCATCCCACCTATAAAATCCACTTACTTCACCAACCAAATGGATGGTGGTGATTCATTCTCAAAGCCTATAAATAGGCTTCTCCATCAAGCAATAAGGGGGATTTTACATACACTTTCTCTACTACCAAAATTGGAAGAGAATTCACACCACACCAAAGTCTTGAAACCTCAAAACTCTAAAGCTCTCAAGCAAATCCCGAAGAATCAAGAAAACCCTCTTCGTTCTTCGTCAAAGTCCTCTTTCAAGACCAAGCCCCAACGGCCCTTGAAGAAACTTCCACTAATTCAAGATCAAGCCCCGACGGCCCTTGAAGAAAGTGTTCATCATTCATCATTTGTTCATCCTAAAGATCAAGCCCCGACGACTCTTTGGATCAACAACATCAACAAATCTACCCATTACAAAGATAGAATCAGAGGCTAAATTTGTAGAAGAGATTGTAACCCCTAAATCATTAATACAAATATTATTTTGTACACGTGTTCTTGTCTCGTTCATCGCAGGAATTCCCGTGTTTACAGTTCTGTCATTTCATTCATAAATCTAGTAATAAGATGTATACTTCCATCTGTATCCAAGTTATTTCTAGCAAGTTTATGATTAAAAGGTGTCTTGGTTCTTGAATCTGGTCGGTTTAATGGTGCCCAACCATGTAAAAGTAAAGTTAGAATCCGCACTCATAGCGTGACCAATCTAAGTTCTAACCTTTCGGCATTCAAGATTTATCAATCAAAAGTCCTTGGTCTCAAGGCATAAAAAAGAACTTTATGTGACTTAACCCATCCACGACAATCCTTGATAACAAGAAATTCGAAGTTACTTGGGGTGCAAGTAATCAGCCTATTTCTTAGTTTTACTTCTGTTATATTATGATTACCATAGAACGCTTGAGTATAGAATTAATTTTGATGGGAAGCCTCAAGGCCTATACCTAAGGCCCTATAAAGGCACCTATCTAGGTTCGTTCTGCTATTCGAGCTCGGGTGATTAAAGTATAATAGTTGTAATACTTCTGCAACAATGAACCAACCACTATCTGTTTGAGTACTTGGTTAGCTTTGATTGCGAGCCTCAAGGCCTATATCTAAGGTCCTACAAAGGCACATTTCATAGCTAACTTAGTCTCTCGGGCATATACAATTAAACTAAACATTTGTTTTACATCTGTAATGCTAAAGCTGGCAGTGGCACGCCTGAACACCTCAAGTTAATTTTGATTGTGAGCTTCAAGGTCTACACCTAAGGCCCCACAAAGGCACCTTTCAGAATTAACTCTATCTTTCTCTTACAGCCTGCCAATAAGCAGAAGCTCGACAGACAATATCAAACAGCCCCAACCTCTTGGGGAGCTGTGTGTTCGTCAGCCAGGAATCATCCCCATCGAAAATTCTTCCAGACGAACAATGTGTACAATGTGATGCATCAGTATACTATCCTTTGGAATTTGTCTCTGGGTTCTTGTATCATGTATAATCGAATTTATTTTGCATGCCTCCTGATGACGAATGCCAAGGAAAATTCGTGCATAAATCTGGATCTGCGATATATGGACCCTTCTGCACACTTGGATCCTTGATTGTAGAATCATGCATGTATCATAGGATTTCATATGGTCTGTAATTTAATTTAAATGGGAGAGTGTGAGTGAGTGGATCCATGTAGTGTAGAAACCTCTCAACAACCCCACTGTAAGCAATCCTAAACCCAGCTCTTTGATCTTCTGCATGCTTCATGATTTTTCATACCATGTATGTTGGTGAATGAACGGTGAATGTATGAATCCACACGTAGTTGGGATTTTTGGCCAAATTAGTTCCGAATTTAACCTGCAATTACAAGTAAAAAAAAAAAGATAATTACATAAGTAAAAAAATAAAAATAAAAATAAAAAGAATTAACAATTGCCTTTTTTTTTGGTTTTTCAATTTTCTAAAAATTGGGTTAGAAAAATTGGGTTGCCTCCCTATTAGGGTTTTACTTAATGCCTATAGCTAGGCGGATTGAAAAGAAATTGGCAATCATGTCACTTGATCCATCAAACTCAACCACTCCTTAACAGCATCATAGGGCAATAATAGATTAGAATTAACTTGAACTGTGCATTTAAATTTAGTTGTTGAAACGTTCATATTTGCCCTTCTATGTGAGTGATTCTTTGAAGTCATATGGGATCCTTTCCAGCAAGGCTTTGGTCTCTAATGAACGGATATGAACCTTGTATTTAACACCCTTAACCTTTGCAATGGCTAAATTTGTTTATGAGGAATTTGGTTGCCACAGATCTTCTTCTCATATGCCTTTCAATTTGATGGGCTGTACTACTAGAATGCCCAATTCAGCAACGAAAATTGTATTAGTAGTCGTCTGCCCTGTATCCAAATTCTTGACTGTGTCCAAAAGCTGATCATTTAATTATCCAGATTCTGAATTTGTGTGAACACCCTTCTCCAACACATATTCCCATGCTTTCCTGGAGTCTTTGTTGGAAAACTTTTGACGACACATGCACCTGGGGCGTCGCAGATTCTGGTGGGATTATAGGATCACGATGTGTTGCTTTCTCCCTTGAATGTCAATGGCTGGAAATTTGCTCCTTAGCTTTTGAGACAACCTCTTCTTAATCATCATAGCTATACCCACAGTATAATGCTTGAATTTGAAATCCTTGATGGGTTCTTTCAATGTACAATTCAGTTGATTCCAACAATATAGAAAGTTCGTCTTCCACTGAGAGCTCTTGTGGCACATTAGAGCAACACCAGCGTTGCAAAGGTCCTTTAGGGCAACTCACTATTGAATTCACGTAGTGAACAGTAACTGTCTTTTGCATCTCCATCTTTAAATTGAATAATCATAGCAATAGGCAATAAAATATTAGTATGTTTTCCTTACCCAATCCATACATCCTCATCATCCTTTCCCTTTTCCCCTTATTTGACCGGTTCTTCCTCTTTCTCTCTCTCTCTCTCTTTTCTTTTTATCTCTCTCTTCCTTTTTCTTTCTTTCTCTCATTCTTTTCCAACTCACTCTCGTGAGCTCTCTTCCTCACTTCACTTAAAAACTTCAACAAATCAAGCTAAAAAATAATATTTTTGGAATCCCTAGAACTCAAAAAACCCAACCATGACCTTGCATGCGGCATTGGTGCATGGTGCGAGGTCCTACCATTGAAGCCAAGAGCTTGAGCTCTCAATCTCAAACCCAAGTGATGTTTCTATCACTATCTTGTGTTTTTGTGCTTTAAATCTTGTTGTGTTGCAATTCTTGTGGTTTAATTCAAAGGCTTAATTCCCTGTATGCATCCTATTCTTTTTCTAGATTCTGACAAAGGAAAACGAACAAAGTCGAGCCCAGTCACCCTGACGTCAGCCACACATTACACAACCCTAAGGCTCTCGGGCCACCAATTCGTGCCGAGCCTCTCGCTCGGGACCCCTTAGCCCACATGCCTATATGGGCTGAAGGTTGCACCTGGGCTATTATGATGGGGAAGTCGCGGGTCCATTGGGCTAATGGTCCTGGTAGAGTTGCTCTTAGGTTGCTTAAACTATTGCTCAAGACGCTTTTTCAAACTTGTAGTGTAGAACTCTGAATAGGGATTGTTCCAATGCCTTTTGGAGTCGATTCTCATATTGATATGTTTTTGGACAAACTCAGGAAAATATTCTCTTTCGGGCACTCCAAAAGATCATGGGTCTTCAAACAGCAAAGGGCACAAACTATAGATTTAAATCCATAAAATCCTTTTTCTGCTAAAGAAACCCATAGCGGCAAACCTCCTGGTGGCTCCATCATTCAATTGCTCTCAAACTTAATAAGCCTACAAAAATAAAAACAAAATCAACAAGTAAATAAAAAGATATATATACAAATAATTAACTAAGAATATGATTAACACAAATTATTTGAAACAATCCTCGGCAATGGCGTCAATTTCTTGATAGGATTTTTACCGTCTACGCAAATAGGGGTAAAATCACACAAAATAATTGCAAGAATACAAGATTATTGTAGTATAGATGCTCATGCAAGGTCGTTATCCACAAGGACTATTTGGATAATTTATCTAAAAACAATTCCTAATTAACTACATAAGATTAAAAATTCAAAGAAGAGTTTTTGAACTTGAATAATATTAAAAACGTTTTTAATTAAAATTTAATAGTAAATTCTCCCAAAAATAATACGACAAAAGAAAAGATTTTTTTTTAAATACCAATTTATAAAAGCACTAGGGTTCCACCATCACCTAGCAATCCTATGCATTTTTACCAATTACTTATGATCTACACATGTCACTTTGAAGGTTAGGTTTTTCTAATATATATCTACCTGGAGCCTTCAACATAGAACGTATATCTAACATGCAATCCGTCCAGACATTTGGGTCAAATTTGAACATGAGAGACTCATTATGCTTTATGAAAACCCTTTGAAAAGCCATGCAACCCTTAAGATGTGGTGTTCATCCTAAGTGAAATTACAATTATTAACCACAAGAAGCCAACATCAATTTAAGGGAACCTTCCGACCAAAATTGCATCAAATTACTTTTCTAAAGATCCTAACGGTGATCAGGCATTAAGACAATTAGATAATTTTAATCACGATGATTAATAATTCAAAGTATGCATGCAATCTATCATAAGCAATTAAATAAAAATTACATATTCATGCTAAGGCTCACGGCTTTGCCCTAGAAAAATTGATTAGTTACGCATACTCATAATAAAAATCAAAGAAAATATCATTAACTAGAAAAAGAATGAAAACACTTTGTAGGTGAAAAGTCTAAAATTCTTTAAGGTTTGGCTAAATTCTCTCAATCTCGCGTAGAGAACCCTTATGGCTAAAAACCTTATTTATACTACTCCAAATTAAAATTCTCCTAGAAAAAGGTTTTCTAAAAACTAGGAAATAAAATAATAAAAGGGTAACTAGGAATTACATTCCCATTATGACTAGGAAATCTGCCCAACACAAAAATAGCCACATTTCTAGACCTTCAGGGCTCCAAAACAGGTCCAAAATGACTCAAACTAAAGATTAGGACCTCCTCTTCAAGTTCCAAGAAGATCCCAAATCCATAATCCATCATCTTCTAACCCAAAAATCACAAATAAGCTTTACGGCCCAATCTGCCAGCACTGCATGCTGGGCATAAATTAATTCGTCATGATCTGATGTTTTGGGATAAAATTATGAACTTTTGACACAACCTTCTTGAAAAGATTCACAAACCCTCTCCAATTGAAATCACTAAAAAATTCCACCGTTTGATTACTTTATGCTCCAAACAAGTTCGCATGTCCTACATTAAGCACATAGCACAACATCAAAATCTCACCAAAATAATAACCAAAATATACCAAGAATAGGGTATAATATATAGTATAAAATCGACTCATCAATGAGTGACATAGGAGGAAGAAGATTGCTAGCTAAATCCCTCATATGTGGTTAGACTCCTAGAGAGAGATCAAATGTTCTCTCATCTTTCCTGATGGAAAACCCTAATGTGGTTAGGGCTATAAAGTTGCCCTTCTACCGTATTCCAAGTGAGTGGCAAACTTGTAATTAGTCCACCAACACACCCCCTCTAAGGTAGGTGGGTTTTGAGGTTAATTTTGGGTTAATTCCGATTTATTTATAGTTGTCATACAACTTAAAATCAATGGGCCTTGTGGACCAAAACCCGAAACAAACGTAAAACCCCAATACGAACTTTTCGTATGATTAATTAACATATTAATTAATCGTTGCCATATACAATTAAAATATTTTAGTTGTCTTTACTCATCTTTGTAGTTATTACCTTATACAGTGTGCGATCCATTAGGTTCCTTTTATCAAGGTAGTTGGCGATTAGAACTCTTATTAATCGATTATGAATTGAAACTCACTTTCAATTCTCCCTTTAGTGTTTAGAGATTCCATAAACCATGAGTGACAGTGAGACACATAGAAGTATGTCATGGATGCCCAAGCTAATCAGAAGAGATTTGGAGAACCTATTCAGCTTAGGATTACAAATGCAATACGGTCTTTCTCTAATTCAATACTCTTGATCACATTGTTTGGTTTGATATTTTATTCATGTCTATTATCCAATGTGATCCTCTTGTCTATATGATTACCTTGATGTAATTTGGAACGACTTTTAAATCTCATTCATAGTCTGGCCAGAGATTCTTAATCATATCATAAAGTATTCTCCCTCAATGGTTTGATGGTTAGAGATCCCTTGTTGAGCATTCACATGCTTCCATGTTGGTTTGATGGTTAGAGATCCCTTGTTGAGCATTCACATGCTTCCATGTTTAAGTAGCTTAACCGCAATTATTATGTGGACACTCTCTGATAGAGTGCCTTTGACACAGTCAAAGATATGGACCTAACCACAAGACAACTATGATGTCTCAGGTCAAATGACTACTTTGCATTATCATAACCATAAGTTCTCATGTGACATGAGTAGAAGAGCTCCTTGTTGATTGTGTTCAGTTTACCTATATACTTGTCTTGTTGTCATTCACACCAATGACTCAAGACCAGCCACTCTTCTGGGAGAAAAGACATAGCCTGTATTGATCTATTCGGATCGTCAATGCCCAATTGGCAATCCTATGATCAGGAACGTTTAGGATATGTGTATGAAAGAGAATGGCCTCATGAATCTAACTTCTTTAGATCACATTTTCCTAATTACATATTCCTTAGATTTATCATTTAAGCGTATAACATTTAATGAACCATCACAAGGAACATAGGTATGAAGACATAGTGCAAGACTATTTCTACATTAATTGTTCTTTAAGTGCTAGTGATTTTATGATGCGTTATTGGATGAGGAGAGAACTTTTCCTCTCTATCTTGGATGAAGGTGTCACTAACGACTACTACTTTGCAAGGAATAAGGATGTTGTTTAATGGATGCTTAACAGACACAACTGACGGCCGACTGGGTCAATCCATAACACTTGAGAACGTCAGACGATTTTGTGCGGTTATTGAAGTCACATACTAGCATGTATACCTAAAAAAACCAAATCGTGAAGTCCTGAATATGCTTGTTCATAAGGATGAGAATTAAGGCTTCCATGACATGATAGGAAGTCTTATTTGTATGCATTGTGAATGGAATTCTAGGTCGTATGACTAAGCGATATAACAATTCTTCCATTCTAATGTGTACAATCTAGACTTCCCATCATGCCAAATAAGTCTCGCTTCTTACCGGTATGCAAAAGCCTTTTCAGATCCTCATAATTTGGCCTTTAAGGTTCATACGTCCATATATGGATTGAATAGCTACACAAAATCATCTAACGTTCTCAAGTTCTATGGATTGAGCTAGTCGACAATATTCATCATTTACGTTTACTGAGCATTCATTGGTCAACATCCAGAATGCAGATGGTAGGTTCTGCTCTGGTAACAAACCAAGTCGGCTTATAAAATCTTCTTCCTTGCAAAGTAGTCATCGTGTGTGACAACTTCGTCCAAGATGGAGAGAAAAACTTTTGCCTCATCTGATAACGCCTTAAAAAATTAGTAGCACCAAAGGAACAATTAATGTAGAAATAGTCTTGCATGATTTATTCATGCTAATCTCATCTAAGACGGTTCTTTAATACATGATCAGGGACCAAACCTCTGTGACTGGATTCAAAGTTTTCAAGATGTTTCATCATTTCACAGGTTTGAACAACGAAAACATTGATTATTTATTCGTCCCTATTAGCATTTGATTAGAGACGTAGCATATGTTGCCAAGCTTCGTCTTCTTGAACCCATTAAGAGAATAAAGTATATTAACATAAAACTATATAAAAGTTGAATGATATTGAAAATGATGGTGTGTGTTGAAAGATGAATGATTTTGAAGAATATGGTGTGTGTTGGTTTGAGTTCCAAGTTCTTTTTATATAGAGAAAATGAATGGGTTGGGGGGAGGTTGTTTGGTGGAAGTGTTGTTTTATAGGAGTGTGGTTGGTGTAAGTGTGTTTAGTGGGTGTAGGAAAGAGGTAAGAGTGTGTTTGGTCTTAGTGTGTGCACACTACAAGACAGCAGTTCATCTATCACCACAATTCTGTCACGGGCACAATCGATGGTTATATTACGTTTGACAATCGGCATAATCCATGGTAAAAAATGAGACTTTTATCACATCCAAATTACTAACGGGCATAGTGTCCGTGGTGGATTGCAATCTGCCATGGGCATTGACTGTGGCAAATGAGCTTTTTTCTTCTAGTGGTGGTTAATGTGTATATAAATACAGTGGTGTGTGAGAATGGATTGGAAGTGTGGTTGGTACATGTAGGAATGGGGTGGAACATTCTTGGTGTCTGTGTAGGAAGGGGTTGAATTATTGTGACAACTCGTCCCTAATTTTATGATTTTATTAATTTTAAAAGTGTGAATTGACGAAAATGCCCTAGAGGCGAGATTGTTGACTTTTGTTGACCACCTTTTCGTGATGCATACGAGTTATTATTTTACCATATTCTTGAAGTACTCGATGGTTCAAACGCATAGGCGTAAGCGGAATTGAATTTGGAGTTACAACGAAGATTTTACAAACTAGGAGCGTGATGGGCGCTTTGGTAAATTCACATTACGGGAGATATTTTCTGTAAATTCAATGATGATTTTGAGTTGTGTGCCAATTGGGGTCCATACCACATTCCTCCCTCTCTTCCGTGTCTCTCACTTTTTTGGCCCATCTTTGATTGGTCATCTATCTCTTTCTCTTAGCTCTATCTATCTCTCTCTACAAATGCAGAGGCCACATTACACCCATCTCGCCGGAATGGTGAACACCACCATATGGACTAATTTGGACCACCATCGACTACCATGATTCTTTCTCTCTCAACCCTTACCTCTCTCTCTCTCTCTCGGTCCTCTCTTCCTTCAAACCTCTTCTTTTTCCCTTTCTCCGTGAAACCCATCGGAGGACCACCACCATTCTATACGACAAGGATTATCACCACGAACCCAAGACCTTACCTCATATCTTAACCGTGAAACTGCATACCCAGACCTAGAACTGCAACCACGAACCTGGATTGCAACCTCTGTGTTCGTGGTGAGAAATCTCGAGATTTTCCATATAGGTAAGTTCGAAAACTCTCAAGGTCTTCGTAGATTGTGCTTAAGAGTACGATTATGTTTCTTTTGAAGCGATTGGGTGTTTTTGAACGTAAAAACCACATTGGGAAGTTTTTCCAGAATATTTCCAGTGAACCCGAGAAATTGCAGGTTATTTTCCAGTCAATCCCGACCACGACTCAACATGATTTTGGTATATAATCCTTCTTTTCTCTCTGAGCTTCAAATCCATATATTTTGTGTTGAAAATGTTTGTGAAATCGAGCTAATAGAAGCCGGGGAATTTTCTCGGCCAAAATCTAGTGTTTTTCCCCCTAGGTCCAGCGGGTACAACCCAAGAGCCCAACCCGATATATATAAAAAATAAAAATAAATGAAAAACAAAAGAATAAGACCTAAGCCCAAACTTGGCTCAAACCCAACCCAAACAATTGGGCCACTATTTCCAACTCGGCCCAGTCTAAAATGGGCTTAGAATATTCTAAGAATATTGTTTGCAATATTCCCTAGAATATTCTTTATGTTCACTTTCTCAAAATTTTCTCGGAAGCTGTCGTAGGCTAATTTCGACACCCTGAGTCCGTTTTTGACATCTATTTAGTGGAATTATATAGTTTTAATGTAGTTGACTGCCAGAGAGTCTCAGTTGACTTTTTAAGGTTGATCGTTGACTTTTTACAAAATTTGTCGAGGACACTCCTTAGCGTATTTCGACACCCTAATTCCAAATTCGCACTACGTTTTCCTAAATTTAGTTGTTTTAGTGGAGTTTTACTAATGGGTCCTAATATTATGCTTAGGTGTGAT
Source organism: Malus sylvestris (assembly GCF_916048215.2). NCBI lineage: Eukaryota > Viridiplantae > Streptophyta > Magnoliopsida > Rosales > Rosaceae > Malus > Malus sylvestris. Next base: position 15,753,748 of record NC_062263.1, read on the forward strand.
TATTATTGGTGACACCAACTTTCTTAGTTCGAACGGCTTTGACCCGACGACATGACCTGTGAGTGGGTCTTTTCTTTATATATATATTGGTTAGTTTCCATATATACATTTATTAATAAATTCTCTACATGATTGCCATGATTAAATTAACGTTTATAAGAAATGCTTTATTGTTGGGAAATGATGAAATAATCCTACGGGATGCACATGTAAGCTTACTATAAGGGGATGTCTTAATCATAATTATGGTCATGAATAGTAAGTTACTAATTGTGGTGGTATGATTATATTTAAGTTATTTGCTCATCATTGTTACACAAGTGTTAGTACTCACCTGGGTCAGGGCCAAGCTTCATGTGTATGTTCACATCGAAGTGCACGTTCACCTTGGATCCATTGTAGGTGTCAGTCTTGTCGTACATGTTGCAATAGGCAACTCCGATTCGTATATGATGCGCCTAACGACAGTCTTCACGTGATTGTAGTACTAGAGCGTATATCATTATTACACCTGTCTTGTTCATGTCAGAATATCTCTACATGAACTCGTGTATTAGCATATGTTGATGAACATTCGATGTGATATGTTTATTTATGCGAAAATATGTGATTATGGACGTCATGTACTCATTTACGAAAGTTGTGACGTATCCTTGAAATATTGCTGGTTTTGGTAAGCATTTTTATACTATACATAGTATGTATATTTTGGAAACTATATTTATTTTACGGCAAGGGGTTATAACGTTTTCAATATGGTTTTTATAAAGCTTTATTTTTAGGCCCACTCACCCTTATTTTTCGCCCCTCCAGGTTTTAGTAGCTGAGCTTTCGTATTGACGAGGATTCTTGATAAATCTTGGTATTGGAGATTACCTTCAATTGTATAATTCTTACCCTAAATTACTGTATTTATGCTCTGACATCACGTGTGAAATGGGTTCATTCCCACTCACCAGCGCACTCTTAAAATTAGGCACCTTCAGGTTTAAATTTATTCACATATTTTACCACACTACACTTTATGGCTTCGTCACCTTTCAGGTGTCGGCCTGTAAAACTCAATTCGGAGTCCAAGTGGACATCCCAGATTGGGGTGTATCAATTGTGGTTGGTGTGTGATTTTTTTAATACTTTCTTGGGATTTTAAAAAACAATTTTAGTTAAAATGTTTATAAAAGTAAGTTAACGGAAAAAATAAATAAAATAATATTTGACAATTTTTGTGACCTAAAATTTAGGCCATACCATTGGAGGAAAAAACTGTTTTGGGCCTAAGACCTAAAATTTTGTAACCTAAATTTTAGTCCTTAGGCCAAACAATTAGAGATGGTCTAAGTGTGTGTCTTGCAGATATAATTAGCTAGTGTTACTTGATTTATCTTTTGAGTTTTTTTTTCTTTTAAAATATTATATTTTAAACACTATTTGACTTATTACATGGAGAAAGTCATTCTTAGTGGTTCAAGGTTGCAAATGGTACAAGTGGTTTATGGTTTTGGGAACAAATTTCATACAAGAATAGACTTACTAGAATATCCTTACAACCAAGAAAAGAATAGGCAAGCTAAACCTAAAGAATGTTGTGAAATTATAAGATTTATTGAATAACTCATCCCTAAAATCAAATTACATGTGAAAGCTAGACATGCATATTTTCAAAATCAAAATCCTTTTACAGAAGTCTTTAAGGCCTAAGGGTTTATGAACCATATTTTGTTCCCTTATCACACCTGGAGAAAGAATGTTGTGAAATTATAAGATTTATTGAATAACTCATGCTTAAAATCAAATTAAATGTGAATGCTAGATATGCATATATTCAAAATAAAAAAAATCCTTTTACAAAAATCTTTAAAGCCCAAGGGTTTATGAACCATATTTTGTTCCAAACAAAAGTTTAAGGATGATATGATTCCCCTTGAAGTCTCTTTGGTTCCAAAACCAAAGTTATCACCTTTAAGGAAAGACCTTCCAACTTCTTGCTTTTGCTTTGCACTCCAATACCTTCATCTTCAACATTGTCTCCTTGAATTGATTCTCCAAAGCCACCAAAGGAGATGGCCTTTAAGTCTCTTCACCAAGTTGTTTGGGGCACACATCTCTTGGTTATTTGAATCATATGTTACCTAGTTTGTTCAGTCGTATTAAAAAGTCCGAATTGAAGTGTGAAGTATGTATTTTAGCCAAAAGTTATTGTGCTTCAATCTCTTCAAGTATGAATAAAATGTATTTTTCATTTGCGCTAGTACACTCTGATGTGTGAAGGTCTTCCCCTGTTAGTACTCATTTGGTAATCAAGTGGTTTTTTACTTTCGTGGATAATTGCACCCGTATGATGTAGTTGTATGTATTGAAAAATAAAAGTGAGGTTTGTGATTTGTTTAATATGTTTCATCAAATGGTTAAAACTCAGTATTCCTCTAATATTAAAGTTTTGCGTTCTAACAATGGTGTAGAGTATATAAATTCTGAGTTATCCTGGTTTTTACAAGGTCATGGAATTATTCATGAAACTACCTGTCTTCATACCCCACAAACCAATGGGATAGCGAAAAGGAAGAATCGTCATATCCTGGAGATAGCTCATGCTTTGCTTATAGGTGCATCTGCTCCCAAATGCTTATCGCTTGAAGCAGTTGTATATGTAGTTTATGTTATGAACTGTAGGCCTTCTCGAGTCTTGAATTATTGAACATCACTTCAGAAGCTTACTTAACATGTTCCAATGGTTTTTGCAAATACCTTGTCACCTTGGATCTTTGGTTGTGTGGTTTATGTTCACATTCAGAAAGTTCATCGTAGCAAACTTGATCCGTCTTTAGCGTGTTTTTTTTTGCGTTTTGCAACTCAGCAGAAGGGATTCAAGTGTTATCACCCGCCACTCTACATATGTATATGTTACAATGGATGTTGCATGTTCTGTGTTTGAATGGTTTTATTCTTTTTATCTATCCAACTTTGATCACTAGGGGACAATGATGACTTGGATGATCTACGTTGGTTATATTGTACTTCAAAGGGAGAAAGAAATGATGTAATAGTCCAGCTAAACAAAGAACTTGACCCAGTTCGGCAGAAACCTGCCGAAAATGCCAGTCTTTTTTGGCAGGAACCTATTGAGAAATATAGCCCAAATCGGCAAATCCCTATTAAAAATACCAACATAGTTCAGCAGGCCCCTGTCGAGGTATCTAGCCCCGTTTGGTAGGATTTTATTGAAGAATTCAATTTTGTTCAGCAGGCCTCTATCGAACAAAATAGTATTTTTCAGCATTAATGTGTTGAACTGCCCAATATGTCTGTAGCAACCTCTTCCTCTCGCTCTCTCTCTCTCTCTCTTTCTCTCTCTCTCTCTCTTTCTCTCTCTCTCTCTCTTTCTCTCCAATCCTGTAGTGTCTATTCCATCTCCTCTGAATATCTAAGAGGTAAGTATTCTAAATGATAATACAACTAATCCTAATATTATGAGCACGTATAAATAACCAGCGAGACAAAATCGTGATGTGTCACCTAATAAGCCCTCTCTAGAAGGAAATGTGAAGTATCCAATTTCTAATTGCGTATCATGTAAGCACTGTTTACAGAATGTAGGACAATGGTAAATCATATGGAATCAATTAAAATTCCAACTCAAGTCGAAGAAGCTCTACGAGATCCTAAGTGGATAAAGCTATGGATGCAGGGATGTCAACTTTGTAGAAAAATAAAACCTGGGAGATAGTGCAGTTGCTAAAAGAAAAGAAACATGTTGGTTGTCGTTGGGTGTTTACAATCAAGTGCAAGGCTGATGGATCCGTAGATAGATACAAAGCAAGGTTAGTTGCTAAGGGGTACACTCAAATGTATGTTGTAGATTACCAAGAAACTTTTTCTCCGGTCGCAAAGATGAATACAGTATGTGTTTTGATTTCCTTAGCTGCAAATATGGATTGGTATCATAAACAATTTGATGTGAAGAATGCGCTCTTTCATAGGGACGTGGAAGAGCAAGTTTATATGGTCTTTCCACCAGGATATGGTGCAAGGGGTAATATTGGGGTGTGCATATTGCGTAAGTCTCTTTATGGACTCAAGCAATTGCCCTGTGCTTGGTTTGACAGGTTTACTTTAAGCAATGAAGGAGTATGGGTATCACCAAAGTCATTCAGATCACACTTTTTTCTAAAGCGTAGGCTTGGAAAATTGATTGCTTTAATTGTTTATGTGGATGATATGATTAGTACAAGAGATGATTTAGAAGAAATTAAGAAGTTATAGGTAATCTTGCATTTGAATTTGAGATGAAAGATTTGGGAGAGTTGAAGTACTTTCATGGGGTTGAGGTTGCCTGTTCAACTAAAGGTATTTTCTTGTCTCAACGAAAATATGTTTTGGATTTGTTGAGAGAAACTAGTATGTTAGGGTGCAAACATGTTAACACTCCTATAGTAGAAAAGCATTACTTATGTATTTACCCTAATCAGGTTCCTGTTAATAAGGGTAGATATCAAAGACTTGTGGGGATATTAGTTTATCTAGCTCGCGCTCGTCCTGATTTTGCATATGTTGTGAGTCAGCTTATGCACTCACTAGTGAGGATCACATGGCTGCTATAATGTGGATTTTGGCATACCTGAAATTTGCACTTGCCACCTAGTAAGGGAATATTGTATGGAAGACATGGGCACCTAAAAGTTGAGGGATACTTTACGTTTGTTGGAGGGAACTTGGTTACATGGCATAGTAAGAAACAAAATGTGTGTTGGTTTTTAAGGCTCAAAATTAGGATGATGCAAAGAATTACGTTTGTGTTACCTATTTGATTTTGGTGTCCTATTTAGGTTTGGATTTTGACTTCTTAGTTGGTTTCCTTGGTGGAAAGAATTTGTTAATTACCTATTTGATTAGGATTTGAATTTACTTCTTATTAGGATTCTTATTGTAACCTAAGTCCTATGCACTATAAATAGGACCTTAGGGTTAGTGTATTTTGTGTGGCTCATTCATGTGGCAATTTGGTGAGAGTCAATTTGTGAGTTTGTGAGTTAGAGAGCAATTTGGGAAAATCTTCTCCGTTTGTTTGAGTTCTCTACTCATTTGGTTTAGAGTTTGTAATTTGTGGGATTTAGGTTGTGAGAGTTTAAACACTATTTTGTAATCTCTGTTTGTTTAGTGAAATTCCTTGTCGTGCTTCGCCCGTGGAGTAGGCTTTACCCTAAATCACGTAAGTCTCATGTTAGTTTGAGATTGTTTGTTTTAGCTATCACCTGACGTTGATATTTGGTATTTTGTTATAATTCGCTTCCGTTTGCGCTTAAAATTACAACAAGTGGTAGCAGAGCCAGATTTCGGCTTAGGCTTTGCTTGGCAGTCACTATGAAGCCTTCTGTGTCGTCGGTGAAAGTTGATATTGAAAAGTTCAACGGCAATGACTTTGGTATTTGGCAATTGAAGATGCGTGCTTTGTTAGTTCAACAAAGGCTTTTGAAAACGCTAAAGGGTAGGAAGACTTTGCCGAATTCATGGACTGATAAAGAAAAAGAAGACGTTATGGAGCGGCCACTTGGAGCAATCCTGCTGACTTTATCGAATGAAGTCTTGCATGAAGTTGGTAGCATCAACTCTGCACTGGAGTTGTGGATAAAATTGGAGAGCTTGTATATGACCAAATCCCTTGCTAAACGGTTGTATTTCAAGAAAAGTTTGCATACTCTTCATATGGATGAAGGTACGTCAATTCATAAGCATGTTGATGAATTCAATAAACTTATGATGGATTTGAAAAGTGTGGATGACCAAATTAGTGATGAGGATTATGCGATAACTTTGTTGTGTTCTTTATCTCATTCGTATGAACACTTTGTCGATACCATGCTATTTGGTAGAGAAAGTCTTACTTTGGAAGATGTTAAAGTTACTTTGAATTCTAAAGAGCTAAAGAATAAAGTGTCTGACACACAAGATGGAGCTTTGGTAGTTCAAGGAAGGAACAAGGAAAGGAGCAAACTTGGAAAGAACATTTGTAGCTATTGTTTTAAGGAAGGCCATTGAAAAGTAGATTGCCCTAAACTCAAGGGCAAAAAGAAGCCGTTTGATAAGTCTTTTGCTAGTGTTGATGCAAACATTGCAGAAGATCATTGTTATGAACTCCTCTAAAGGTTATGTGAGGAGGTGGAGCTTGGTACTCAAGCTCTTTGGGTGGAGTGCAATTCGCACTTTTTTGTTCTTATGTTCAAGCTTTTGCTTGGATTTTGTTTCGCATTTGTTAGTTTCCGTAATGGAATTTGTTGGAGAAGGCGTTGGAGGAAATTTCAAGTTTGAAGACTTTTAGATTTTTTATTCTAGGTGGAGATTAGTTTCGAAAGAATTTGGTGCACATTTGCGTTTGTATTTTGGTATCCCAAATTTGAAGTTTGTATTTGATTTGGAAGTTTGCTAATTTCTCGCCGAGGTGGAGATTGTTGGGTTTTTACGGCTCAAAATTAGGATGATGCAAAGAATTAGGTTTGTGTTACCTATTTGGTTTTGGTGTCCTATTTGGGTTTGAATTTTGACTTCTTAGTTGGTTTCCTTGGTGGAGAGATTTTGTTAATTACCTATTTGATTAGGATTTGGATTTACTTCCTATTAGGATTCTTATTGTAACCTAAGTCCTATGCATTATGTTTGTACCATACTTAACCAATCCTGAAACTACTGAGCACCGGTCAATATTATACCGTCAAGGACCCAGAAAAGTTTCCCTTCAACCAGGAGGCCAATCACAGCACGACACATGTCGACGTCAGTAGCCAATCACAACACAACATGTGTCAATATCAGAATGAAAATAGAAACTCTCTTCTATAAATAGAGATCATTCTTTCACAATATTTCCGAATGTCATTTGTACTAGATCATTCACTAGTACTCACAAAAGGAGAGCTTGAACCTATGTACTTGTGTAAACTCTTCATAATTAATGAGAACTCCTATACTCTGTGGACGTAGCCAATCTGGGTGAACCACGTACATCTTGTGTTTGATTCCCTGTCTCTATCCATTTACATACTTATCCACACTAGTGACTAGAGCAATCTAGCGAAGGTCACAAACTTAACACTTTCTGTTGTACCAAAGTCCTCACTGATTTTGTGCATCAACACACTATAAATAAGACCTTAGGGTTTGTGTATTTTGTGTGGCTCATTCGTGTGGCAATTTGGTAAGAGTCAATTTGTGAGTTTATGAGTTAGATAGCAATTTGGGAGAATCTTCTCTCTTTGTTTGAGTTCTCTACTTGTTTGGTTTAGGGTTTGTAATTTGTGATATTTGGGTTGTGAGAGTTTAAACACTATTTTGTAATTTCCGTTTGTTTAGTGAAATTCCTTGCCGTGCTTCACCCATGGAGTAGGCTTTATGCCGAACCACTTAAATCTCTTATGTTAGTTTGAGATTGTTTGTTTTAGCTATCACCTACGATGTTGATATTTGGTACTTTGTTATAATTCGTTTCTGTTTGCGCATAAAATTACAACAAGTGGTGGCAAGACAATCTGCCGAAGCTAAGTATAGGGTATGGCACAAGAAATATGTGAACTCCCTTGGTTACGTAAGTTTTTGAGATGTCTTAGTTTCAAACCAAAGGAAGCTATGAAATTATGTTGTGACAATAAGTTTACAAGAGAAATAGCATATAATCAGAACAACATGATAGAACAAAGCATGTGGAGGTTCATAACACTTTGTTAAGGAGAATCACGAAAGGAAGATTGCATCTATACCATTTGTAAATTCAGGGAAACAGTTGGCTGTTGTTCTTACTCATGGAGTATCTAGTAAAGTTTTTTTCTAGACTTACTTAGCAAGTTGGGCATGTACCATATCTATGCACCAACTTGAATGAGAGTGTTGATTTTATTATAAATATTCTAGGAGCCCAATATTTGGTAGGAATAGGATTTGTAATTGGTTGTAATTTTTAGGATTTAGTTTCCTTATCATTGCAATTAGTTTCCTGGAGAGTAAAGCATGTGTATATATTACAAACCCTAGAGGATGAATAAAGTAACAAAGTTTTTTAATGTATTTCTTCTCATGCTTCACGTTCAGGGGTATGAACAAAATTGGAGACAAAATTGGAGACAATAAAACACTATTTTATGAACAAAATTGGATACAATAAAGTTGTTTGGGATTGCGTTGTTCCAATTCATGATTCAAGTGAGATTGAGTACCTAAAATGACCATCAAGTAAAAAACCACACGTACCAACTTTAACTCTTGGCCTTCTTACAGAAATGACGTATTCATGCATACTCGTAGAACTATGATTTGTAAGGAGAAATGACTAATTACAGTTGAATGGTGGACTGCATGTCAATGGCCGATTCGGCTCAACTGCCGATCAATTCGTTATCAGTTTTTAAATGTTGGGTGGCCAATCCATCCAACACCCCAAACAACTAAAATAGATATTATACTTATAACAAAAGTTCTTATGAGCAAAAGCACTTATGAACTTTCACTCTTTGAAGAAAAAGAAGACCACAATCAAGAAGACTTCAAAAATAACAAAAATGTAGTAAGAGTTGAAGTGAAGGACTTACTAAGGCAGAACGCCAGTGTCTGAAAATCTATGACTTGAGAAAATATGATTTAAAATGACACAACTAAGAAGATGGTACGAGGGGTGAAAGCCCTGAATGGGCAGGGGTTGAAAATAGGTCTCTGGAGTCAACGAATGGATTGGATTGGATAACTCACTAGATTTAATATATGTTGAAAGACAAAATGGATGTCAAGACTTATCCCTTCCGATCTCACAAAAATTAGTAGGACTGAGACAGATTTGTTTCCTTCATGACTAATCCATTCTTCGAATTTCAACAGACAAATTTTGAAGTTGGTATCCATTTCTTCTTTAACAGACATTGATTCTAGTCAGTCATCCACTCAGACACAATTTTCAACACCAAACGAGGCAACAGAGTAGAACGCAGCAGAGACCTGGTTATTGTCTAATAACAAAGGCAACAGAAACCCGTGAGTCCACACCAGGATAGTACATTAATAGAATGCCAACGGACTACCTGAAAATGGAAAGGGTCTATATTGTATTTAGCTGCTCTTATGTGGTAAGCTGTGGCAGTATGATTGGATGCATATGATGTTGCAACTCCAGTTGATAAAGAGTATATTGATCTAATCTTCAATGTCTAAACACCACCGATCAAACAATTATCAATACAGGGAAGTGGGAACTAACTCTTACTCTAGCAAGTATGCACGCAAGTCACCCCTCTTTCTGTTGGTAGAACAATTTCTATTAAAAAGTCTAGCTTAATGCTCAATAGGACGTTCATCAACATAGGAATTGGCATAGTGCTCAAAACTGCAGTCCCAACAATCAGGAAACCTAAAATCCTAATTCTTTCAAAATCTCTCTTTATAGCTTCTAGTTTTCTTTGGTGGTCTCTGTAATCTAGTAGTACTTCTCCTACTAAAGTGGAGTTACAGGATTTCGTCTGCACCAACCTACTTTTATCATTTCCGAAAAAATGTGAATTCCTTCCATTGTAATCCAGAAAGAATATTACTTGTAATCCACAAAGAATATTACTATATGGGATTTTACAACCTACGCAAGTACTTCAGCAGCCATTTTCACGTAAAACATTCCTATTCCCCTGTCAGGCATTCGATGAACAATGCACAAAATTCAGAGACAAGACCTCACAAAGCATGTATCATGTATCTTCCGCTACGAGGTACATAAAATAAAACAAAAACGGAAAGCTCAAAAAGACATAAGCTTGGGACCATCATCTGGCATACCCATCCCAGCAGCTAAATCAGCGTCCAGCTGAGTGTGAGGTGCATCCCCCATCATTATCTTCACACGCTTCTTGTGACGCTTTGTCTTGAAATGATCGTCCCTCACCAGCGCATTGTTAAAATATCGGCTGCAATTCCAAAACCGAGTTGCTCACTTGAGCAAATTATACAAACCCAACTAAAACAAACTAGTAAAACAAATGAGTCTCGAAGATGGGTAACTTTCCATTTTTTTCTCAGCAACCAAACAGACCCAGATAAAAATTTCCACCAAAATTCAAAACTAAAAGTACACAAAATCTTACTCGCAGTGTAGGCAGTAGTATTGGCCCATCCCAGGAAGGTCCTGATCCTGAGGCAGTGGCTTCGCCCCCTTCTCTGCCTTCTTCAGACCATCATACACCATGTCGTCACGTGATCAAATTCTCCGTCAAGGAACCAAATCAAAATTCTACAAAATTGAACAAAAAAAACAAAAAAAACAAGGAAATAACAATTACGGTGAAGAAAAAAAAGGATATCTTTGATTTCAAATTTGGCGCGGCGGTGAGTCTTGTGAGAGTATCTTCGTTTCTTGACGCTTCTATGCGGGCACTTGCCTCCCATGTTTTCTTGGATTCGAAGTTTCGGTTTCTGTGACTGCGAGTTAGGGTTTCGTAAACCCTGGAAACGAAAAGAGGGATGGATAGAGGGAAGGGAACGGGATTTATCTTGCTTCCCGAATGCGGTGTCGTTTCAAAATCTTCTGGGACGATATTGTTGTCGGGCAGATTGGGGATGGGCAATGGTTATAGCGGGCGGATAACCGCGGTTATTTACCCATAATCGTTTATATTCATACCCGCATAACCGTTTACATGTTGGGTAATTGCATAAACGGTTATACCCATACCCATAACCGTTTATAAATGGTTAACCATACTCATAACCATATACCCATTTACCCGTAACCGTTTATCCATTTAACCATAATCATTTACCCGTTTATCATTTTTTTATCCCTTTTTTCACCTATCTACATTTTTTTTTAACAACTTAAAATTACAAAAAAAATAATTTTCATTTTCTAACAATTAAACACCGTTATAGGTACATTTTAGCATGCATTTCTTTATTTTAATCATTTAGATCATCATAGAATTCTAATAATTGAAATAATAGTTTACGAAATATTTTTTTACTACCCCTAAACAAGTCTTTAATTATAATCCATATGATTACAAAGTAAAGCTTCTAAAAACAAACATTTTTCTACACTAATACCAGTACTTTCCATTAACCGCAAGATAGATCATAAGTTTCAAGTCAGCTCTTTGATCTTTCTCCTTGTTGGCTTCTTGTGCTTCAAACTTTTTGTATACAAAAAGTTTAGCAACAAATACAAAAACGCGTTATAACCGTTAAAAATATTATAAATTTTACATATATTAAATTAAATGGGTAAATGGATACCCATTATAACCGTAGGTAATACCCATAACCAATGGATATCCGTTATAACCACGAGTAATACCCATAACCGCCCATTTAAATTTTACGGATAAACGGTTATATCCATAACCGTTTGTTCATCTAAACGGTTACCTATAACCGTAACCGTGAACTTTAAATGGGTGGGTAACTGCGATTATCCAAACCCATGGATATTTTGTCCATCCCTAATTGGGACATAGTAGAGGGCCTTGTTTCGGCCTGTTTTAACAGGGATGAAAGCCCATTTGTTAGGCCCAACATTGGAATAAACGAGTGTTTGGTAAATTTTTTTATTTTTTATTAAACAAACGATATCATCTACATTAAAAGGGATGTGGTAGATCCACACGCTCCATGGCTTTGATACCATATAGAATTATCAAAAAGACAGGCCAAAGACTCACTTCCAACAACACCGATATTGTCCTCAACTTAGGAACTACCACTTGCACAATCCGTTGGATGTTGGGTTTTATCACAAAAGACCTTGGTATTAATTGGAGTGAGATTAGGATATTTAAACTATTCTTTTGTCATTGATACGGTCAATGTGAGATATTTCAACACCGAGAATGTTCTCTTGATGATGGTTGGTCTTGACTTTGCCCAAGCTATTTGGGAGTGTCTCCGTCAACTAGGGGTGGGCACGGTCCAGTTCGGCTCGGTTCCACCCTCAAAATGGAACCGGAATCGAAAATTTTCAAATATTCGGTTCGGTGCGGTTCCTCTTAAATTTATTACTAAAACCGTACAGTTTGGTTCATGCCGGTTTACGGTTCTATCGAAAATTATATATATGTTTTTTCTAATTTTCTACTTCTAATACCAAACACATATTTCAACCACAAATTCAAGTAAATTTGAGTTTCCACTACTAAATCTACAAGATTTGTGACCGGAAGATAGACAGTGTGCATATAAATATAAATCAACAGATAGAAAGGCTCATATCAAGACCAAAGTGTAGATCTTAAACTAAAAATAAAATATACATAATGCATAATATACTGGAATAGAATGGAGAAAAATTATGTAAGGGGTGAAAAGTGATAAAACAAGAAAGGAGGGGAAGAGAAGTGAAGAAAAATATTAGGCTTATGCACATGGTCTTCTTGGAAAAATGTTTTATTTATATAAAATAATAATAAAATAATAAATTATATTAAAAGCGGTTCAGTCCAGTTCCTCCGGTTCTTAATATTTCCAAACCGGAACCATTTGAAACAGTTCGGTTCGGTTTTTGTTCCAGTTTTAACTTTTTTGGTCAACTCGGTTTTTTTTTTTGTCACGGTTCGATTCGGTTTTCCGGTTTGACGGTTTTTTTGCCCACCCCTACCATCAACAGTTATCTCAAGTTTCTGTTGCCAATGCTGCTAACCTACGCTTTCGTCTTCTTAACCTTCAAAAAGGCAGTCACCCACTCCATGAGTATCTTCAGGAGGCCAAGTCAATCGCTAATGGTCTTGCCTCCATTCATCAAAAGGTCTATGACAGTGATCTTGTGATGTCCATTCTCCGTGGTCTAGGAGCAGACTGTGTGATGTTTGTCACGTCAATTCTTAATACGGCCACCTTGCCTTCCTTTTCCGACCTGCGTCAACAAATTCTGACTTATGAAGCCCAGGCTGCTCGCATGAATCCAACACCTGCTGCCTATGCACTCATGGCTGCTCATGCTCCACAACCACATAATCCAGCCGCTGCACCCACAACAGTGTTGGAAAATTTAATAATATTATTATTATATTAAATTTATTAATTAAATGGAAATTAGAAGTAGAGTCTTTTGGTAGAAAAATATGCCTACTTAAATGAAGTGTTGCAACTTTTGACTCTTCATGAATAGTCACATGCTTTCCAAAGAGGTATCTCACATTCTATAAATAGGGAACCCCCTGTAATCACAAAATAACTTTTCATTGTTTACATAATCATACATAGAGTACATTAAATATTAGAGAGTCTCGTTGAGTCCATATTAGAGAGTTTTCAACACAATCATGATTCATGGAGCCTTGTGATTTAGAGTGCTACTATTACAAGGACATGGTTGTTGTATCTTGGAAAACATGCGCCGGTCAACCATGAACACCGTAGTGGGGCGTAAACTTGTTTTAAGGACAAAGTATCCAACACTTGCCTCGACCGTATTTTCTAGGTTTTTCTAATCCATTATATCATGTTCATTTAACATTGGTTACTCATGTCCATGCATTATTATGATATATAATTGCATGAATCATTTCTTGATTTTCTATGTGATTTATTATAGCAATTCGACCCTACTTTTCCAACAAGCAGCAACAGGCAGATCACGACACCGGTGGTGGTTCATCGTGGTGGATGCAGTTATGGTGGTTTTCGTCGTGGTGTACATGGTGGTGGTCGTAGTAATCTGAACAATCATCCCCAACAACAGTGGGGTCCTCCTAACCCAGTTCACGGCATCCTTGGGGCTCCTCCTATTTTTTGGTGCAACCTGTGCAATTCACTAGGCCATCATCCTACAACTTGTCCCCATCATGCTCCACCTACTCCTTTTGCTAGGTTCCATTCTCTCCCAGCTAATGCAGTCAACCATATGGCTGATCTGTACTGGTACTTGGATACAAGTGCTACGTACCATATGACTGGAAATGGTGCCAACCTTCAAGACTTGGTTCCCTACAATGGTAGTAGTTCTGTTCTTCTTGGTAATGGTGATGCCTTATCTATTGCCCACACTCGTAATTTTCCATTGTCTTTAGGTTCTTCTAGGTTCAATTTACAGAATTTTCTTCATGTTCTTATTTTCAAGAAAAATCTTTTGTCTGTTTCTCAGTTTAATCATGACAATAATGCCATTGTTAACCTTTTTCCATATCATTAGAAAATTACTGACTTGTCTTCTGGCTCTACCCTTGTTCCAGGCCCCATGTAAATGAGAGCTTTATCATGTCTTGCCGTCGTCACCCCAAGCTCTTCTTGTTGCGTCGTCTTTTCTTTGGCATTCTCGTTTAGGTCACCTGTCATCTGATGTCTTAGCCCGTCTTTCGTTGGGTTCAATAAAGTCCTCTAGTTCTTTTTATCAACATTGTGCACTTCCTAAGTCACAAAAATTATACTTTAATTCTAATGAAATTATAGCCATTTTTTCCTTTTCTTTAATTCATTCTGATGTGTGGATGTCTTCTACTTTTCCTTCACTGGTTATCATTATTATGTTCTTTTTACGAATGAGTATATTCGTTATTCTTGGATATTTCCCATGAAGCATAAAAATGAAGTCTTTTCTCATTTTCAAACCTTATTTAATATGGTTAAGAATATTTTCATTTCTTCAATACAATTTTTGCAAAGTGTACCGCCAACTGAATATGTTAATTCTCACTTCACTCATTTTTTGTCAAACACGTGGTATTACGGACTAGCTGAACGTAACATTGACATATTGCGTTACGCGTCTCATCTTAGGCACTTCCAGTGCACCTTTTTCACTTTGGGTGGAGGCTGCTCTTACAGCCTTCTTTCTTATCAATCTTTTACCCTTGCGGACATTAGGGAAGGCTAGTCCATATACTTGTCTTTTTGGTCTCTCTCTCTCTAGCCTTAGGACTTTTAGGTGTGCGTGTTATCTGTACCTTGGGACTTATTCTACTAACAAATTGGCATTTCGTTCCAAGGAATGCGTTTTTGTAGGTTACAATGTACAATATAAGGGATATCACTGTCTTGATCCTACCACAAACCAGATGTATTTGTAACGACATGTTGTTTTTGATGAGACAAAATTTTCATATGCTCATGTTGAGCTAACCCTGTTGGCCACAATGATGATTTTCAGATTACACTCATTGGACCCTCAATGTTGTCCTCCTCCGTTCAGCCTTTATCCCCGGCCCACTACCTGCTGTCCCACAACCAAAGTTGACTGTAGTTGCTGACTCCTTTGATAGGCCCTTGGTGCAGCTCTCTCATTCAGCTCCACCCACCAATTCTGCTCCTGCCGATACAACTGGAGGACATTTACCAGTCACTAATGCTCATCCTATGGTTACCCGAGCCAAGGTCAGTATTCATCGGCCCAAGCAGCATTCTGATGGCATCGTTCGGTATCCCTTTTCCCATGCACTAGCTGATATGGCTTCCTCGTCTTCTACTGAGCCTAACTGTTACACTTAAGCTGTTCGTTCTCCTGAGTGGCGCGTGATAGGGATTTTACTACTCATGTGAATGCGATAAAAACTCCTATAATACTTGCAAGAATCATAAGGTTGTTGTAGTATAAACGGATCTTGCAAGGTCGTTCTCCACAGGGATTATTAAATAATTCGAAACTAACCAAATTCCAATTAATTATTGTAAAATAGAAATTGAGGTGATTGATTTTATAACATACTTAAAATAAAAACGAAATTAATTAATTAAAGTAAACAATCTGTAATATTGAAAACTAGAAGGAAAAGAAAACAGTTTTGGGAGAAATCAAATTAAGAAAGCACTAGGGTTCCACCATCACCTAGCAATCCTATGAACTTCTACCGATTACTTATGATCTACACATGTCACTTTGAATGTTAGATTTTCCTAATTCATATTCTACTTGGAACCTCCAACATAGAACGTATATCTAACATGCAATCCGTCCGGACGTTCGGATCAAATCTAAACATGAAAGACTCATTATGCTTTATGAAAATCTTTTGAAAAACCATGCAATCCTTAAGACGTGGTGCTCATCCTAAGTGAAATTACAATTATTAATCACAAGAAGCCCGCGTCAATTTCAGGGAACATTCCGACCAAAATTGCATCAAATTACTTTTCTAAAGGTCCTAATGGTGATCAGGCATTAAGACAATTAGATAGTTTTTATCCCGGTGATTAACAATTCAAAGTATGCATGCAATCAATCATAAGCAATTAAATAAAAATCACATATTCATGCTAAGGCTCAAAGCTTCGCCCTAGCAAAAGAAATTAGTTACGCATATTCATAATTAAAATCATAAAAAATATAATTAAGAAAAGGATTGAAAGCACCTTCAAGTAGAAAATCTCCAAAACCCTAGCAATTCTCTCTGTCTCCAAAATTGCATAAAAGAAAGCGTTGAGAAATATGGTAGATGGCCAAGCAATAAATCTGCCAAGCCCCCACACAAACCCTAAAAACAGGTTCTTTATTCCCCCTAGGAAACTAAAAATAATAATTAAATAAAATAATAAAGATAATCCTAAATTAAATGGTAAAATTCGCCTAAATTCTGAACAACCACGTTTTGGACCCATAAGCTGCTCCAAAACTGACCCAATATAGCTGGATTTAATTTTTGGAATATTCTGAACACTTCTCTAGAAGGCCACGAACCCATCCAAGGTCATCTTGGGCTCCAACAACGTGATTTAAGCCCAGAAACGTCATTTTCCAACACTGCGCATTGTTCCTTTATTTTATCACCAGAAAATAACCGCTTGATGCAAAAATCCCTGATTTTGATACGATCAAGCTAAGTGACTCACGAACGTCCTCCAACTAGAATTACTCCAAAATTCGTCCATTTGATCCTGTTTTGCTCCAGAAGAAGTCGAAAGTCCTATATTGAAAATACAATTCAAAGTATCAAAATTCTTCCAAAATATTAAAAAAAATATACTAAGATTAGAGTAAAATATATAATATAAAATCTACTCATCAAAATACCCCCAAACTTAGCTTTTTGCTTGTCCTCAAGCAAAACAAGACTCAAATAAAAATAAAAACTTAACAAACTAGACAACTAGCTAAAATTAACTGACAAAAATTTTCACCTTCAAAGTTGCAATCCATAGCAAATTTTAAAGACTAGAACATCTTTTCAAAAGTTCCAACCAATCCCACCACAGAGTCTAAGCCATTTAGAATCAATTAAAAAAGAATTCACAAACTTCCTTTGGTGTAAAGTGAACCAACATAGTTAAAGAGACTCGACTAAAACCCTTACCTTTCGTCATTCTTTATTTCACACTTTCACACATACTAAATTTAAATATAACTATTTTTCTTTTTCTTTTCCTTCTTTTTTTTTTTTTTTTCAGTGACAGTAGTGGTCGTGCAATGTCGGTTCACTTAAGCTTTCGATCCAACCCATGTAGCGAGCTTTAGGTCAATGACTCCCAAACCACTAGGGCTTTAGGGCATTAGGTGTAGAACATCCTTAAGGACTTATTAACTCGAGCTGAAAAGGCTATGAAACCAACTAACCACCCTGCCCCATGCCAAAACTTTACCGTTTGATGCGAGAATGACTGCTGATTAGGCAGGACTGGTCCGGTTACTAGGCAAAACCTCGGGTGAGACAATTATTACTTTTTTCACAATAATAACTAACTTTACTTCAAACAAAAATTAAAAATAAACTTAGACTAAAAGCAAGTGTTTCAATCTCACTCCCCACAAACCCTGTTGGTGTGATGTGCAAAGTTCAAAGTATAATTCATGAATAGAAAAGACTCTACCGTGAGATTAATCTTCACCATGTCCATTTATTCTAACGTTTAAAATAATCTATGGATATTAACTTAAAAAGAATGAAAATTTTTAACTGACACAAAAATTAAAAACCTAAAATGTTATTTTCCCACCCCCAAACTTATTTCACACGTTGTCCTCAAAGTGTGGAAAATAAATAGAAACTTAAAAAAAAAAAAAAACAAAACTAGAAAAGATAAAACAAAAACCTTGACACTAAAAAAAATTAATGGACAAGACTATAAAAAGAAAAATAAAATGAAAGAAAATATTGAACAAAATGAAAATAAAGGAATGCATAACACCTGGCTTTTTATGAGGAAGGTCATGGTGTGACAATCCTTAGGCCGTGACAAACTACACATTCGTTGGGTTTGAACCCAACCCGCAAAGCAACACGTTAGGAGAACATTGGATTCCCCAGGAAAGTGACTTGCAGCTGGCATGCCAATTTTGAAAAGGTGTCAGTCATGGAGCCCACGTAAAAGACTGCACCAGCCCATTTTATTGAAAACCCTGAAACGCACATGCATGGGCTAGATATGCAGACCATGCGCCAAGTCCATGTGCACAGCATGCGTGCACCAAAACCCGAGCACCAGTATCTGAAGACATTAGATTCCCTGCGAACCTCGATTACCGAGCCGAACGGCTCTTCTCTTTTCACCTAGGCTAGAGCCAAACGGCTCCCTTTCTGAGGCATTTCAAAACCCCCACTCGGTAGATCATGGAAACGTTCAGATTTGCACACGTGTCGTGCATCCGGGTGGGGAGTTCCTTAGGATTCCAACTGAAAAGCTCAATTTCTTCCATTTCTCTCAGAAACCATCTCTCTAAAATGAAAAGACATTTCTGTCTCTATATTTGTTCTCTCATTTCCTCAATTCATCACCGCTCTCTTCTTCATTACTCTAAAAAACGCAATAACCTTCTGTCTCTTTAGAAATTCAGCCTCATTCTCTCTCGTATTTCTCAACCCTCGCAGCCTTTTCATTTCTCGAATCTTCTCTGCCTCCAACTTAACAACGTACCCCCCGCAGTGTTTCAATAGCCCATCCGTGGTAGAAATCGTAAAAATTGAAAGCCAATGGTAAAATCATCTTCCAATCTTTTGGTTTCATTGTAAGATTTATTTGTTTTAGAGAAATGGAACAAGATCTAACACATGCATGTCGTTTTATCTGTGTGAGGACCCCCAATAGTTGCAAATTTGAGACAAACAACACAAGGAAAATGCCCTGAGTCGCCATCTTGTCCCAACCAAACCATGTTGCTCCCAAGCCTCACGCCATCACGGATTCGAGTTCTAAGCATGCAGATCGATACCATTTTGCACATGCAACGGTAATCATCTCCCACTTGGTTCAAAGATACATGTCTCTCAGCTTGCGAAAAATCTCTGAGAGCTATATTTTCGTGATGAGTCTATGTAGAAGCTTACAGTGATGTTCTTCTGTATTAGGTACCCGAGATTTACAAAGAGATTGAAGAGACTAACTCAAAAAAAAAATTCCCAAACTCACGGGTCTGCAAATTTTGAGGTAAAACCCACAACCCTTTTGATGGATTGACGATGATCTGATATTTGAATAATAAAACCACTACTGGGACTAAAAAATAACACTTAAATCCAGCGTATAACCGAGAGAAAACAAGCTTAAGTTGCCGGTCTAATGGTCCCAAAAGGCAAAATAAACGGCAAATGTCTCGGCCTCTGCAAATCATGAAGGTAAAGATCTCGTTTTTCTGCTTTTTCTAAGCGCAACATTTACAGTTCGACAACATTTTATTTATGATGCCATTTTTTACAGTGTATATACTCCCAAAATAACGCTATACGAACTGAAAACATACAAGCACTTGAAGAACTTGGATCTCTAAACTGGTAACACTGCGGACTAAAACACATGGGCTTCCAGAAAAGAATGAAGGAAGCCTTGGATCCTTCCTGAGAACATACATGTAGACCATGTGAACTTGAACCGTTTAGAAGACATACTGAAGAACCATCCCAGACTTGAATAATGACATACTATTCAACTCCAATGCATGAGTAATAAATTTGCTGAAAAATAGTCTGGTTGCTAACTCATGAATCTGGTTAGTTCTGTTTTGATCTGTATAGATGCTCGTTCGATGTCATGCATGTACTCATATTTGTGCTCTTTGTGTAGGGGTATACGGATCCATGATACAGCCGAGGGAAAAAAAGTAAACACACAAGCTCATCGGACAAAAACAGCACAGGCCGCATGACCCAGATCGGTGCATCTGGGAGGTAAAATTCAAATCCCTGCAAGTGTAGTTGTTGTAGATCTGGTAATAATAGCTGTACTCAGTTCTGTGGTGTATGGATTTGTGATTTAACTATGCTTCTCCATGCATTGCAAAACTGAGCTGCAGAAATTTAACTGCTCAAAATTATGTTTCTGTGCTGGATCTGCAACAATCACCCCCAAACTTGCATCTGTGAATGACTTTATGTTGACTGCTTTAAATTTCCAGCATAGTGTAGATGTGGGTGATGTTAATGTAGATTTGCTGCTGGGTGCATGATTCCAGTATAGAAGGCTCCACGTGCACAACCTGCAATTAACCAAGATGCATTAAAATAAAATAAAATCAACTAAAATCAACTGGGTAAATAAAATCAACCTGCAAAGGCGATGTTTGTGAAGGTTCCTCGTAAGGATGGTTTGGTGCTCTATGGCTTATGAGAGCGTTTGAGAACCTGCGTTGCCGTCACTCCGGCGTGGCCTGTTGTTTCTGGGGGATTCCTTTCGACTCCCTGCGGAATCTTGGAGATCGAGAGTGGACCTGATTAAAGGAGATTGATGGGGGATCTGACTGAGGAAGAAGTAGGTGAATCCGTCTTAAACATCGAGGGCAAATCTGACTGTGAGAGTGGGTCGGGAGGTCAATGGCGAAGTGGTTAAAGGAAGGTAGATCTGGTGGGATCTGGCTACTGTCAAGACAGGGATAAAAGATCTGGGTTCACGGTTTGGATCCAAGTTGAGACTGTCTAAGAAAGAACTTGGGGGTATCAGTATAAAAAGAAATGATGTGGAAGGAGCTTTGGTAGGGTTCCAATATACCATGATTGCTGAAGTGCTTACCACTAAAGAGATTAAAGGAGAGATCTTTATCGACTGCTTTATGCCGCTATGGCGGGGAAGGGAGGGGGTTTCTATTAGGGATATAGGAGAGCGAAGGTTCCTGGCTCGATTTGCAGGTCAACATGATATGCAGAGGGTTCTGGATGTGGATTAACCTTGGTCCTTTAGAAATGACCTGGTAATGGTGGCGGATAGAACTGAGCATGACCTAAACAGATGGGCATCACTGTCTCTGGGTACCTTATGGGTTCAATTTCACAACGTTCCTGTGCTTAGTATGACACAGGCGGTTGCGGACTTCATCGGTGGATTGGTGGGATGTGTTCAAAAGGTGGATAAGTCAGGTAGTCGTGACTGCATATGAAGGTTTCTCTGGGTGAAAATCAGGTTCAATGTTCGAGAGCCACTAATGCGAGGAACGTTTGTACGGTTCCCTGATGAAGGTAAGGTTTGGGTTGACTTTAAATATGAAATACTACCTAAATATTGCCTCATTTGTGGGATGTTAGGACATGCCACACAATCATGGAAAGATAGGCAAGTCGAAGAAAGAGGGGAAATGGCTAGCTACGGGGAGAAGGATGAGGAATGGATTTCAAGGGCTAGATGCAATAACGGATCTTAGGGGAAATCCTCTGGGCAATGGGCCTCGGAGAAGGGCCTCCATAGATTCAAGTGGGGGAGGGAGGGCTGGAAGATAGATGTGTTGAGACTGATGGGGGAAGACGCTCTGGGCGCTCGTCGACGGCATCAGGAATGGGTGGGCACTTTCAATTAGGGTGAGCTAGATCCTAGAGCGGGAGTGAGTGCACTGCCTTAATGGAGGATGATGTGGTTGATACTGGATCGTCGCCTAGCAAGCCCAAGTGGTCGTCAAGCAAGGGAGGCAAGGGAGACAATAAACATGTTGATAAAATTCGTTGCCAGAGAAAGGAAGAGGAAGATGCCAGAAGGGCTAGAGAAATTATGTATGATGCAGGGCTAATTAGTCCAGAGGGTGTGGTAGCTGCTGGAGTTAAACAGGTTGTCCTGCTCGAGATACCAGAGGATCTCAATGCGGAGGTTATGGTTAATGTGTCAACAGGTCTAAGTCAAAGCTTTGACCTTAATTCTTTGCCGATTGCTGTTGACGGCTCCGCAAGCGGGATAATGGGACGGGGGGAGAAAGAAGGGGGACAAATTTTGAAAAATGGAATGGTAGTTAGGGGAAGGGCCACGGATGATGACCCTTTTAAACTGGCACCTATTATCGAAGCTGTGATGAATGAGAACAAAGGGAGAAAGAGGGGGGCTCAAGAGGTAGAATGCTCAGAGCCTGGCGAAAATGAACCAAAAGCAAATAGGCCAAGGAAATGCTTATTCAGAGAGGTCGGGGAGACTACCCTTGAGGGGTCTCCCAAGTACCAATGAAGCTAATCATTTGGAACTGTCAGGGTATTGGGGGTGACCTGACAGTTGACAACCTATTGGAGCAGAATCGGCTTCTCACCCCTGACATTGTGGTTCTACTAGAAACAAAAAACAAAGTAGACGTTTTGAGTATCTTCAAAGAAGGTTGGATATGGGTTTCATGCATGCGGTGGAGCCTAAAGGGATCGGCGGGGGCATGTGTATGTTTTGGAGGGATGTTTCTATGGTAGCTTTGGTGAAATATGAGGAATTTGTTTTTGAACTGAGACTTTAGGATGGAAAAATCAATAGCCACTGGAAGTTATTTGCCATTTACGCTAGCACCGATGAGAAAAAAAAATGAGGGAGCAATAGGGGAACCTGAGTAAAAGATTTGAAAATGAGAGGGACCAAAAACTAATTATTGGAGATTTCAATGATATTCTGTGTAATGAGGAAAAGGAAGGAGGTAACTACATAGTGACTTCTAGTCTGAGGGATTTTAAGGAGTTCGTGGCCGGATACAAGCTAATGGATTTGGGCTTCGAGGGATATCCTTTCACATAGACGAACAATCGGGATGCTTTGCCAATCCAGCAAAGACTGGATCCGGCTACAATGGGATGGAACATCTTGTATCTGGACTCAAAGATCAGGCACGTAATGTTGGAAGGATCGAACCATGCTATGCTCTTTCTAACCACGGAAAAGGTGTGGCTGCGTAAGGGGAGGAGATTCATGTACGATGTCAGATGGAGTAAAATGCAAGATTGTCGTGATCTGGTAAATGAGGACTGAAAAGACAGGTTTAGAGGTTCCAATGCCTTCAGATTCTGTGAAAAGATTAAATCTTTCAGAAGGTGTTTAAAAGCCTGGTATAGAGTGAGAGGTATGAATTCTAAACAAGTCATCGAGCTGCTGAAAAGTGAGATAAGAAGTGCGTACGAAACCAACGATTTTGCCTCGGACAGGGTCAAACAATGGGAGTGTGAGTTAAGGTTTGCTAAAAAAAACGAAGAGAGTTATTGGAAAGCCAAGTCAAGGATCCAGTGGTTAAAGGAGGGTGACAAAAACACGAAATTCTTCCATGCATAAACTGTGAAGCGTCAGAAATCCAATCAAATCTGAGGGTGGAGGACCAGAACGGGGTATGCTCCATGGCTATATCCTACTTTACGGAGCTCTTTTTGACTAGTTGTTCTATGTATTGGAATGAGCCAAACTACGGCATAAGGGCTAGGGTGTCGAATGAAGATAACATCGCCTTAACGGCGAAGGTGACGGAAGAAGAAATTAGGACGGCGGTGTTCCAAATCCCTCCAACGAGTGCCCCAGGGCTTGACAGTTTCTCTTGCTGTTTTTACCAGGACCACTGGGGGACTGTTGGTTTGGATGTTGTGAGGATTATCAATGCATTCTAGCACTCCAGTCAACTCTTGAGGAAGCTTAACCACACCAATCTGGTGCTTATTCCAAAGGTGAAATGCCCGAAGAATATGTCCCAATATAGGCCTATTGCTTTGTGCAACGTTATTTATAAGATCATCACAAATGTCCTAGCTAATAGATTGAAGAAGGTGATGCCTATGGTTATTAGCGATAATCAATCTGCCTTTGTTGCTGGAAAACATATCCAGGATAACATTCTTATGGTGCACGAAATTCTGCACTCGCTGACACCAAAAAAAGGAGGACCAAGAGGGCATGGCTATCAAGTTGGACATGGCCAAGGCGTATGACCGGGTGGAATGGGGTTTCCTCCTATCTATGATGAAAAAGCTGGGGTTTGAGTCGACGATCTGTGGGTGGATCAAGGAATGCATCTCCACTACTTCTTTCAGCATTCTGGTGAACGGGAACCCGACTGGGTATTTTATGCCGGAGAGAGGTTTGAGACAAGAAGATCCTTTATCTCCCTATTTATTTCTTATTTGCACTAAAGGCCTATCCATGTCAATCAAAAAGGAGTTGGAAAGTGGAGCCCTCCACGGGTTCAGGATAAGGCCTAACGGGATCCTGGTGACGCACATGTTCTTTGCAGATGACTTAGTATTGTTCGGTATCGCGTTAGAGGAGGAGGCGCTCTGCATTGTTGAAGTGCTAAAGATCTATGCGTGTGTATTCGGGCAAGAGGTTAATCTGGATAAATGCTCTGTGGTCTTTGGGTCCAAAACCAAGTCTCGCCTAAAAAAAAATAGTGGGAATTCTGGGAATTCAATGTAAGGATGGGTTTGGTAAGTACCTAGGGTTGCTTGCTGATTTTAGGTTATCAAAAAAGTTGTTTTTGAAGAGGTTAGAAACAGAATCGAGACCCGGACGGTGGGATGGGCTGAGCAATTTCTATCCCAAGCAGGAAAGGAAGTCTTGGTTAAGGCGGTGGCCATGGCTATGCCAAACTACGCCATGAGCTGCTTTAAGCTACCCATTGGGTTCTGTAGGGACATGGAGAAAGCCATTCGTAATTATTGGTGGAGGGGTAGTGATCAAAGGAAGGGTGTCAACTAGATATCCTAGGATAGGCTAACGAAGAAGAAGAATGTTGGAGGCTTCGGTTTTAGAGACATACAATGTTTCAATCTGGCTTTTCTGACTAAGATTGGTTGGCGGCTGGCCCAAAAGCCAATGTCTCTACTTGCAACGGTCCTCAGGGATAAATACTATCCATGTGGCTCTTTTATGGCTGCAAGTAGGGGTAAGTGCTCCTCTTGGGGATGGAAAGGTGTCTTCGAATCCCGTAAGGTGCTAATGCAAGGGCTAAGGTGGCGGGTGGGGGACGGGGCTGGTATAAATATCAGGGATGATCCTTGGTTCCCTAAACCATCTACATTTAAAGTTAGACCGCAGGTTGGTTTGCGAAGCACTTTGGTGTGCGATTTAATTGATCCAGTTCTGAAAGAATGGAATGTGGATATGGTCTCATTGGGTTTTTACAAGGAGGATGTTGCTACTATCCTAGGGATACCTTTGAGTAGGATGGGATGCGATGACCGACTGGTGTGGCACTATAATACTAATGGGGAATACTCGGTCAAGTCCGGGTATGAAGTGACGGTAAATCTAATGGATAACGGGGCCTTGGGGAAAAAGTGAAGACGAATGCCCTGTGATAATACTAAGAATCCTCAAGAGTGGATGCAGATTTGGAAGTAGAAAGTTCCAAACAAAATCAAGCTCTTCATATAGTAGTGCTGCAACCATGCTCTGGCTGTAAGACGTAATCTGAAAAGGCACCACATGAGGGTCGATAACGTATGCGGGGTCTGTGGTATGGTGGATGAATAAGAAAATCATTTATTCTTCCATTGTGCCCTAAGCCATCAGTTTTGGTTTTGCTCTCCACTCCATCTTAACTCCCAGGGTCTGGTAGGTAAAGATTTCCGAGAAAGTTGGGGGAATCTTTGTAAGCAGGTTAAGAAGTGCGGCCCTGCGGACGAGATATTGCAAGAGGTTACCTATGGCCTGTGGCGACTTTGGAAAAATAGAAATGACATTGTTTTTAATGGAGTATATTGGAGCCCCATTAAAATCCTCGAGGTGTGGAAGAAAAGCATTTCTGAGTACAAAGATGCCTTGGACTGGTCAGTCTCGGATAATCGCCCTGTGGATGATCTGCCTGTGAGGGTTGTAAGTCAGAAGGAATCTTGTTGGAGGAAGCCGGAGTTTGGGACCATTAAAGTCAACACTGATGCGGCTT
This sequence comes from Malus sylvestris, assembly GCF_916048215.2. Lineage (NCBI taxonomy): Eukaryota > Viridiplantae > Streptophyta > Magnoliopsida > Rosales > Rosaceae > Malus > Malus sylvestris. The sequence continues at coordinate 15,779,705 of NC_062263.1, forward strand.
GGTGCAAAACTAGCCTTCGGGTGGTGGTGTGAAAATTACTTGACACACAAATTAAACCCTATTGATGACAATTGTAGCAAAGATGTAAGTAGGGATCGTTCTAAACCGGGGATTAACTAGGGCTGCTAATCTACTCAAATTAAACTCTAAAACACTAAACTAGACTTAAAAACACAAGAATAGACTCTATAGACTCTAAACTGACCTAAGACACTCAAATCTGCAAAACTAAGTGAAATAGACTCAATTCTAAACCTAACAAGTGATTTGGACGAAATTAAAACTTACTTTGACTCAAAAGATTAAAAGAAAACAGATTGTAACTTAACTAACTCAGACAACACTTAAAAGACTCAAAACAGCACAATACTAACAATTAGACTCAAAACAGATTCTAGAGATGAAATTGGACGAATTTAAGACTAAACTAAGACCCAAACAATGGTTATGGACTAAACCTAACCTATATTGACTCAAAACACTCTAAAGAACCTAATTAGGACAGATTCTGACCTAATAACATAAAACAGAAAAGGGTGTTTGATTTCTGACGAAATTGAATTAAAACTAAACAAATTGCAAATCAAAGTAAACCAAAACAAAATTTAGATGAATTCAAGGGTGAAAAGCTAGTTAGAGGATCCTTATCCACACATGAACATATGCAACATAAATCAATTTCCAGTATTGTTTCTTTAAACCATGAACGACAATGTCCCAAATTAATTGTGCATGCACAAATTAACTATCAGATTTCCCTAAATTCATTGAATTGGATGAATGCATGCAACAACCCAAATTATTCTTCTCAAGTTCCCTATATGAACAGCATGATAGAGAAACATTTAAAGATCATTAAATTCCATGGAAATCATAAGCATTGACAAGGCAATTATAACTATGAACTGCATGATACTTTTGCCAAGAATCTACTTAACACGATTGTGACTAACAATCTCCACTACTTGTAATTATAAATTCCTAACGATTAGGTGAAAGTCCCTTATAATTTAGCACCATATTCAAGCATGCAAACTAAGTAGGCCTCCTTAATCAACACACAAGAATAAGTTATCAATCAAATAGATAAGTAAATCGCATTCATATTTTACGAAACTAATAAGAATTTAGTTCCACATGTTCATATCAATTGAAAAGCAAATTGAAATAGACATCGAAACTGAAACGAAGGAAGAAAGAACTCTTAAAACTTCCAAGAATGCAGATGGCTTGCGCACAAGGCCCTCCTTCATCAATGGAATGCACGACAAGGCTCTCCTTCTTCTCCAAAAGGTGCGGCAGAGATGTATATGGATGTAGGATGGGGGTTTTGTGATGTAGAATGGTGATTAGGGTTGCGGCAAGGTGTTTCTGAATGGTGTGAAGGGTGGTGACGAATTTAGGCTTTAAAAACACATATATATAGGCACGGCAAAGCTAGGGTTTTCACAAAATCTAATGGGAAAAGGTTAGGGTTTTGGAGATAAAAGGCTTGGCCCATCCAAGGGAGAAAAGAATTAGGGTTTTATGCAGATTTTTAGGCTTCTAGAACACTAGGTGCGGCACAACCCTAGGGTGGATGGATTAGGGTTTAAACTTAGCAGAAAATTAAGGATTAGGGCCCTAGGGTGCGGCATGGGCTTAGAACAAAACTGAAAAAGGATTAGGAAACTTCCAATTCAAGAGTAGAAACTTTCAAGAATGGAAACCTCCAAGAATAGCAACTTCCAACTTTAGAAACTTTGGTTTCCAATTCTGAACTCTTTGTTCTTCATGTTCATTTCTTCATTTCTTGCCTCCTTTGATCTTCAATTTCACCCATCCATTTGACTCCAAGCATGTGATATCCATTTTATGCTCAAAACTGCTTCAAAAGGCTCCAAATTGCACTTTCTCGCCAACTTTGTCATTTGGACCTACAAACACACGAAAATAGCTTAAAACACTATAATAACCACAAACTAACTTTAAAAGTGCAAGAAAACAAGCTAACTAAGTTGCATAAATATGCTCCTATCAAATTCCCCCACACTTAGCTTTTGCTAGTCCTCGAGCAAAACAAAGGAAACAAAACAAACAAAACATAACCTAAACCTTCCAACATTTGCCTCATGGATTTCCAATGAAACATGACACATTAAAAATCACTACTCAAATAGATTTTAGTTATCCCTACCCTCAAGCGCATACTTAATCACAGTCACCACTTACTAGTTTGCATTTAATCACATAAAACAACATTTTGAATGCAGTAACATGCCTTAGAGAATTCCCTCAATTCCTCACCAGATATACACTCTATTTTCACACAGAATTTCTGACTACACTCCCTATACTAGGTATATGTGAGAAGATTGAGGTAAATATGTAGACTAACACTCACATAAGTTATAAGCGAAGAAAGCACTTTCTGGAATTATTAATGCATGTATATATATATATGATCTCACGAACGGAATGCTACTACTTAGACACGAGAACCAGGGATACCATATGCTCATACCAATCCCAAACTCCACATATTGAAATACACAACAACCAAGATTAAAGTCTAAGGGTTGTAATGGGGCTAAGGGTATTGGCTACAAAGAAAGGTAAGGAAAACAAACGTTCTTAAAGCAATAGTAAGCAAAGTAATGAAATTGACACCTAGAATTCACTTTTGAATGCAGAAATCAACTTTTAAACACAAGGGAAGATTCATGCAACACTTAGGGTCAAATTCAAGCATTTTGGACCCTTTCTTCAACAACCAACACTTTAGAGCTCTTTTTCACATATTTTTCAGCTCTTCTTTATTCTTTTCACAACTTTTCTTTTTCCTTTCTATTTTCCACGAATTTTTTTTTCTTTTCTTTTCTACCCGTGCCTCATTTCTTCCCCCACACTTGTTTTCTGGAACAATGTTGATCAAAAGGAATTCCCTCTAAGTTTTTATCCACTATACTCTAAGAACAAGGGTGTGGGTAGTCCTATTCTAGGCTAGGTGAGGATAATGTGGCTAACAAAGAAAATAGGCTAATTAAGGCTCAAAGGGGTTAAACCTACAAAAACAAATGCATGGAATGAAGGCTTTTTGGCTCTGGTGGTAACTACTAACAACTTCATCTTGCTATATGTTATGCATTCAATTTTAAGTTTTGAAAGAAACGGGTATGAGTTCTAGTATTTGGAACTAAAGTGATAAAACATATTCTAAGTAGCAACCAAGCAAAGAATAATGGGATCATGCAACGACTTTAGAAAACAACAAATCACAGATTACTAACTCTCCAAATAAAGTTTAGGCTCAAGTCTCTCAGGGTTGTAACGTTAGTTTGAGTTCCTTCCTTCAAGCATGTTACAAAAACTTTTTCTTTTCTTTTGTGATTACATGTGAATTCGTAAACGTTAACTACAACCAAGCATAAAACAAAGAGTATATCAAACTTCCATCCATGTTTGTAACTTTCTTTAACAGTCATGCAATTAAAAATCAAATCCTCATCATTGTGTTGGAAGGTACCCAAAGACACAAACAAACACACAAAAACAACTCTTTTTGGGTTTTTCAAAACAATTTTTCAAATTTTTATGAGATTTTTGAATTTTTATGTCAAAACACACTAAAATGCACCAAAACAGCTTAAAAAAACTTAAAAACAGCAAGGAACAACTTTGGAAGTTATGGGTGATAAAATCCCACGAATTTGCAATAAAAACACTTAATTACCCCCCCCCACACTTAAACCAAACATTGTCCTCAATGTTTCAAACATAGACTCACACATATGCAAGCAAACAACACGACTAACAAACACGACTAACAAACACGACAAACATGGCAAAGTAAAAACAAGAAAGGGTAGAGTTTAAGAACGCAAATCTGGTTATGGAGCTCGAATTCCTTCAATCCCTCGTTTGAACACATGGGTTGCCTCCCAAGAAGCGCTTGCTTTAACGTCTTCCAGCCGGACGATACCTCCATTTAAGCTTGAATAGGGCCCACGGCATGGAGGGGTATGTCCTCCACGGCATGCTCCTCAAATGTCTCATAGTAGGGCTTCAAACAGTGTCCATTGACCTTGAATACATGTCCCATCTTCAAACTTTGAATTTGGACTGCACCATGAGGAAAAACATTAGTAATGACAAAAGGTCCAATCCATTTAGAACGTAACTTACCCTGAAACAACCAAAGATGGGAATTGAAAAGTAACACTTTCTGCCCTATAGAGAATGTCTTGCCATGTATCATCTTGTCATGGGTGGCCTTTGCTTTCTCCTTGTAAATGAGAGCGTTCTCATAAGCTTCCTTCCTAATCTCCTCAAGCTCATTCAATTGCAATTTCCTATGGATCCCATCGGCATCAATGTCCATATTGAATGTTTTGATGACCCAATGTGCACGATGATCCAATTCAACCGGGAGATGACATGGTTTCCCATAGATGAGCTGAAATGGGGACATCCCAATTGGTGTTTTGTAGGCCGTTCTATATGCCCACATTGCATCATTTAAGCGCAAGCTCCAATCTTTTCAAGTTGGTCCCACTGTCTTCTCCAAAATTTTCTTGATTTCCCTATTCGAAACCTCAGCTTGCCCACTTGTCTGAGGATGATAAGGTGTTGAAACCTTATGCGTGACATTGTACTTCTTGAGCAACGCCTCAATGGTTCGATTATAAAAATGGGATCCTCCATCACTAATGAGCACTCTTGGCATTCCAAACCTTGCAAATATGTTAGTTCTAATAAAATCTGCAACCACTTTAGAATCATTAGTACGGGTGGCTTTTGCTTCCACCCATTTAGAAGCATAATCCACAGCAAGTAATATATAAAGAAAACCATGGGAGGAAGGAAATGGACCCATGAAATCTATACCCCAAACATAAAAAATCTCAACAGAATATATAGGATATTGTGGCATTTGGTCTTTTGATGTTATATTACCCATTCTTTGACAACGATCACAGGTTATACAAAAGGTTCTAGCATCTCTAAAGATCGTAGGCCAATAAAATCCACATTCTAAAACCTTATGTGCTGTGCGTTGTGTGCCAAAATGACCCCCACATGCATAAGTGTGACAGAAAGTTAAAATCGAATGAAACTCGGAGTCATGCACACACCTACGTAGAATCTGGTCAGGGCAATGTTTCCACAAATAAGGGTCATCCCAAACATAAAACCGTGCATCATTCTTGAGTTTATCACGTTGGTGCTTAGTTAGGGTGCTTGGGACATGCTTAGTGACCAAATAATTAACTAGATCGGCATACCATGGCTCACTTACCTTAATGGACAGCAACTGCTCATCTGGGAATGTCTCTGGGATGGGCACGGCATTGGCATCTTCTTCATGCACCATTCGGCTCAAATGGTCAACCACCACATTTTCACTTCCTTTCTTGTCTCGGATTTCCACGTCAAACTCTTGGAGAAGTAGCATCCAACGAATAAGCCTTGGCTTGGCCTCCTTCTTTGTGAGCAAATACTTCAAAGCTGCGTGATCAGTGTAAATAATAACTTTAGTTCCAAGAAGATATGAACGAAACTTATCTAAAGCAAATACAACAGCAAGAAGTTCTTTTTCAGTGGTGGAATAATTCAATTGTGCATCATTCAACGTTCGGGATGCATAGTAGATGACGTGTGGCTTCCTGTCCCTCATTTGTCCCAAAACAGCCCCTAATGCATAATCTGAGGTATCGCACATAAGCTCAAAGGGAAGGTTCTAATCTGGTGGGACTATGATGGGGGCCGAAGTTAGTTTTTCCTTGAGGTGATTGAATGCCTTTTCACACTCATCATCGAACTTGAATGTCATATCCTTTTGAAGAAGTCGGCAAAGGGGTTGGGAAATCTTGGAAAAATCTTTGATGAATTGCCTATAGAATCCTGCATGTCCAAGAAAAGAACGAATCTCTCTCATCGAAGTGGGAGAGGGTAAGTAGCGTACAAGATCTATTTTTGATTTATCAACCTCTATTCCCTTTGCAGAAACTATGTGACCTAAAACTATGCCTTGTTTAACCATAAAGTGACATTTTTCCCAATTCAAAACAAGGTTAGTTTCAATGCACCGGTTTAAGATTAAAGTGAGATTATCTAAACAACCATCAAACGAATCACCAAAGACACTAAAGTCATCCATGAAAACCTCAATAATCTTTTCCACAAAATCTGAAAATATACTTACCATGCATCGTTGGAATGTGGCTGGTGCATTACACAACCCGAATGGCATTCGACGATAAGCAAAAGTGCCAAATGGACAAGTAAAAGTAGTATTTTCTTGAGCATCTGGAGCTATAACAATTTGATTATATCCCGAATAACCATCTAGAAAGAAATAAAAAGAATGACCGGCTAACCTTTCAAGCATTTGATCAATGAACGGCAAGGGGAAGTGGTCATTCCTTGTGGTGGCATTTAGCTTCCTATAGTCAATGCACACTCGCCAACCAGTTTGGATACGTGTAGGCACAAGCTCATTCTCTGCATTCTTCACCACGGTGACTCCTGATTTCTTTGGTACAACTTGAACCGGTGAAACCCAACGACTATCTGAGATGGGGTAAATGACTCCATAATCAAGTAGCTTGATAATCTCCTTCTTCATAACTTCCATCATTGGAGGGTTAAGTCGACGTTGAGCCTCTCGAGTTGGTTTAGCCCCCTCCTCTAGAAGTATGCGATGCATGCAAGTTGTAGGGCTAATTCCCTTAATGTCGGCCAATGTCCATCCAATTGCCGTTTTATGCTCTTTCAACACACGAATCAACTTCTCCTTCTCCAATGCCGTGAGTGATGAGGAAACAATGACGGGAAATGTCTCGTCATCTCCCAAAAATACATACTTTAAATGGTCCGGCAACGGTTTAAGCTTAAGGACGGGTGCCTGAATCACAGAAGGTAACAACTTGTTAGTAGAAACGGGAATTGGAATTGGGTTAGGAGGCTTACCAAGATGTTGTGGCAATGACTCAAGGGCAGCAACCATCTCTTCTATTTTTGCACTAGGAGGCACGGCATAGGCATCATTATTCTTGCCGTGAGTTTGCTCACTTGCTGCCTTTGGTTTGTTAAGTCCCACTCCGTGTACTATGATGGTTTCAAGAGGATCCCTCTCCAATGAGTCAAGGTAGTCCTGCGCCAAAGCATCAAATACATCAATAGAGAAACAAGAATGATCATCCTTAGGATATTTAATAGATTCAGAAATATTGAAATCAATACCATCCCCATCAAATTCCATTGTGAGTGTTCTTTTAAACACATCTATCTTGGTGTGGGCTGTTTTCATGAAGGGTCTTCCAAGGAGGATCGGCAAGGATGTGGAATGGCCCGAATCTTCCATCTCAAGCACATAGAAATCCGCTAGAAATACTAAGTCATTAACCTGCACCAAAACATCTTCCAAAACCCCTTTTAGGTATGCATTAGAACGATCGGCTAATTGAATGATAACACCATCATTTTTAAGCTCTCCTAGGTTCATCGATGCATAAATAGAGTAGGACATGACGTTAATGGATGCACCTAGATCTAACATCGCATGCTCAAACTTGGTATTTCCAATAACACAAGGAATTGTAAAACTACCTGGATCTTTGCATTTTGGTGGTAGTTTTCTTTGCAAAACGGCAGACACATTCTCACTTACCTTTACAACTTCTTTGTTTGAAATCCTCTTTTTTGTTGTACACAGTTCCTTAAAAAATTTTGCATACCTTGGAACTTGTTTAATTGCATCAAGGAGTGGGAATACACTTGCACCTTTCTAAACGTCTCAAGAATGTCCTTCTCATTCTCCCCCTTCTTTGATTGCATAAATCTGCGAGGGAAAGGTGCATTGGGTGGAATAGGGTTAGAATGGTTCACAATTACATCACCCTTACCTGAATTGGACGGTTTAGGTGCACTAGATGGTTGCGGCATTGGAACTTCTTTCCTTGACGTGGCTTTGTCCAATTCCTCCTCTTCAATCAGCAACTTTTCAGCCTCATTTTGACTTTGTTTGGATGTATTTGGCTTGATTCCCACCTCTTTTCCACTTCTCAACGTAATAGCTTCAGCGGATTCGAAACCTCCCTTCGGATTCACAATGGTTGAACTCGGGAGTTTTCCTTCTTCACGAAACTGCCCCATAAACTCAGAAATCTGCCCTATTTGTTTCTTCACTTCACTCATCTCCTTAGCTTGATTTTGTTGGCCCTGTGTAAATGAACTTAGTAATTGCAAAAGTGTATCATTATCTAATTTCGAAAATGAATTTTGTTGGGCAGATTGTGGTGGGACTTGTGGTAGTGCTTATGGCCTTTGAAACACTCCAGGTGGTGTTTGCCGAAATCCCCCTTGTTGGGTAGGTTGTTGTGGCTCTCTCCACTTGAAATTTGGGTGATCTCTCCACCCCGGATTGTAAGTGTTGAAGTATGGATCGTTTCGTGGCTGACTTTGGCTCCCAAAACCCACGGCATTGGCAGATTCCCACCCTCCATTCTCAATCAATTGAGGGCATTGGTCATTAAGATGTCCTTGCATAGAACACACGCCACAAACACTTGGTCCTTGTATCTTCATCCATTCGGCCATCAGAGATATAATAGAAGTGAGGTTAGTTAATTGTGATTGAATGTCGGACATAGAACTTACCTCATTAACTTGCTGCCGTGGGGGGTCTCTTTGTCCAAGCCCTTCATATTGTTGTGCATTTAGCGCTTGGTTGGCAATTAAGGTTTTTGCAGCCATTGGTGTTTTGTCAATCAATGCACCTCCCGCTGAAGCATCTAGCATTTGTCGCTTAATTGGAAGAAGTCCTTCATAAAAGTATTGAAGTAGAAGTTCTTCTTTCATTTGGTGCTGAGGACATGAGGCGACAAGAGCCTTAAAACGCTCATAGTATGCTGGAAAGGACTCTCCTTGGCTTTGTTGAATGCCACTAATCTTCTTCCTCAAGAGAATGACTCTCGAAGTGGGGAAGAACTTCTCTAAAAACACCTTCTTCATGCTTTCCCAAGAAGTGACCGTCCCGGGTGCTAATTCATAAAGCCAATCTTTGGCCTTTTCCACAAGAGAGAATGGAAAGGCCTTCATCATCAAAATGTTCCCATCGACATTGATGGGTGTCATGCTCGAACAAACAACTTCGAACTCCTTAAGATGCTTGTTTGGATCTTCCATGGACAGCCCATGGTATTTGGGAATGTGATGCAACAAGCTTGACTTCAATTCGAACTCGTTGGTCTTGCCTTGAGCAGCCAAGGGGTATTGAATGCAAAGGGGTGCGGCATTGGCCAACCCCGAGGCCGAGAGTTCTTTTATTGTACGATTGTCCGCTGCCATGACTTCTTCTTCTTCTTCAAATTCAGATTCGGCCTCTGAACTTGAACTAGGTGGATTAGGTTCTGGTTGCTTCCTTTTTCGTCTTAAAGTTCTTTCAAAATCGTCGTCGAACTCCAAGATGTTTGCACTAATGTGTTGAGAACTACGAGTCATAAACTAATACCTAAAACAAGGAAACAAACACAATCAGCAACCAAGTATGAAGGCTCGGCAGAAACACAAAAACACACACACAAACTCACGGATAAACTTTAAAAGAAAATACAAAAGACACGACACAAACAAGGGATTAGCAAGTTTGCTAATCCCCGGCAACGGCGCCAAAATTTGATGTGAAAATTACTTGACACACAAATTAAACCTTATTGATGACAATTGTAGCAAAGATGTAAGTAGGGATCGTTCTAAACCGAGGATTAACTAGGGCTGCTAATCTACTCAAATTAAACTCTAAAACACTAAACTAGACTTAAAAACACAAGAATAGACTCTATAGACTCTAAACTGACCTAAGACACTCAAATCTGCAAAACTAAGTGAAATAGACTCAATTCTAAACCTAACAAGTGATTTGGACAAAATTAAAACTTACTTTGACTCAAAATATTAAAAGAAAACAGATTGTAACTTAACTAACTCAGAAAACACTTAAAAGACTCAAAACAACACAATACTAACAATTAGACTCAAAACAGATTCTAGAGATGAAATTGGACGAATTTAAGACTAAACTAAGACCCAAACAATGGTTATGGACTAAACCTAACCTATATTGACTCAAAACACTCTAAAGAACCTAATTAGGACAGATTCTGACCTAATAACATAAAACAGAAAAGGATGTTTGATTTCTGACGAAATTGAATTAAAACTAAACAAATTGCAAATCAAAGTAAACTAAAACGAAATTTAGATGAATTCAAAGGTGAAAAGCTAGTTAGAGGATCCTTATCCACACATGAACATATGCAACATAAATCAATTTCCAGTATTGTTTCTTTAAACCATGAACGACAATGCCCCAAATTAATCGTGAATGCACAAATTAACTATCAGATTTCCCTAAATTCATTGAATTGGATGAATGCATGCAACAACCCAAATTATTCTTCTCAAGTTCCCTATATGAACAGCATGATAGAGAAACATTCAAAAATCATTAAATTCCATGGAAATCATAAGCATTGACAAGGCAATTATAACTATGAACTGCATGATACTTTTGCCAAGAATCTACTTAACACGATTGTGACTAACAATCTCCACTACTTGTAATTATAAGTTCCTAACGATTAGGTGAAAGTCCCTTATAATTTAGCACCAGATTCAAGCATGCAAACTAAGTAGGCCTCCTTAATCAACACACAAGAATAAGTTATCAATCAAATAGATAAGTAAATCGCATTCATATTTTACGAAACAATAACTGAAAGGAATCAATTCATATTAACATATGTCCATGGCTTCAAATTCACCACTAACTAATAAGAATTTAGTTCCACATGTTCATATCAATTGAAAAGCAAATTGAAATAGACATCGAAACTGAAACGAAGGAAGAAAGAACTCTTAAAACTCCCAAGAATGCAGATGACTTGCGCACAAGGCCCTCCTTCATCAATGGAATGCACGACAAGGCTCTCCTTCTTCTCCAAAAGGTGCGGCAGAGATGTATATGGATGGGGTTTTGTGATGTAGAATGGTGATTAGGGTTGCGGCAAGGTGTTTCTGAATGGTGTGAAGGGTGGTGACGAATTTAGGCTTTAAAAACACATATATATAGGCACGGAAAAGCTAGGGTTTTCACAAAATCTGATGGGAAAAGGTTAGGGTTTTGGAGATAAAAGGCTTGGCCCATCCAAGGGAGAAAAGAATTAGGGTTTTATGTAGATTTTTAGTCTTCTAGAACACTAGGTGCGGCACAACCCTAGGGTGGATGGATTAGGGCCCTAGGGTGCGGCATGGGCTTAGAACAAAGCTGAAAAAGGATTAGGAAACTTCCAATTCAAGAGTAGAAACTTTCAAGAATGGAAACCTCCAAGAATAGCAACTTCCAACTTTAGAAACTTTGGTTTCCAATTCTGAACTCTTTATTCTTCATGTTCATTTCTTCATTTCTTGCCTCCTTTGATCTTCAATTTCGTCCATCCATTTGACTCCAAGCATGTGATATCCATTTTATGCTCAAAACTGCTTCAAAAGGCTCCAAATTGCACTTTCTCGCCAACTTTGTCATTTGGACCTACAAACACACGAAAATAGCTTAAAACACTATAATAACCACAAACTAACTATAAAAGTGCAAGAAAATAAGCTAACTAAGTTGCATAAATATGCTCCTATCAGGTGGGTGTGGGCTGGGTTTGCAGGGATTTTACCGGGTTACTTCAAGCAGCCGGTGGCTCAGGGTGAGCTTCTGTCACTCTGCTGCCGCTGCTGAAGCGTGTGCAATCCGGGAAGCTTTATTCGCTTGTATTGAGAATGGATTCGCAAACGTGGTAGTCGAGTCTGATGCTAAGATGATAATCCAAATGATTAGGAAGGAAGCAAATTGGGACTACAACCTTGAGTGCATACTTGGTGATATTGAGATTCTAGCTCGCAGGATGATGTCGGTGATGTTTTCCTATGTGCCTAGGGAGAGCAATTGTGTTGCTCACTCGGTGGCTAAGTATGCCTTTATTAAGGGTAGTAATTTTGTCTGGGATTGTATTGGCCCGGAGTTCTTATTTAATATTCTCGCCAAGGATGTAAACATTCCCATTTGTATTTAATATATTCTATCTTTGGAAAAAAAAAATCAACCTGCAATTTTCCATTTTTGAATTTTTCGTTTTTTTTTTAAAGTGAAAATCAAACGAAAAATAAAATTAGGAAAGAGTTTAGAAAAATTGGGTTACCTCCCAATAAGCGCTTTATTTTAAGTCTGTAGCTAGACGTTGCGGAAGTCCGGTGGCTACATCACTGGTTCTTTCAGAGTCAAAGACTTGTATGCAGTATCAAAGGGTGACTCCACGTATGGTTTCAGCCTGTGACCATTCACCTTGAATGTGTTGCCTTGAGCCTCATTAGTTATTTCTACTGCCCTATGAGAAAAAATTTTAGTTACTAGATATGGTCCAGTCCAGCGAGATTTCAATTTCCCTGAAAACAGCTTTAGCCATGAACTGAATAGCAACACCTTTTGCCTTGGCTAAAATTCTTTCCGTAAAATTTGACTATCATGAAACACCTTAGTTCTTTCCTTGTAGATGCGAGAATTTTCATAAGCACCCTGACGAATTTCATCCAGCTCCTTGAGCTGCAATTTACGTTGTTCCCCAGCTGAGTCATATGAAAAATTTAACTCTTTAATTGCCCAGTAAGCCTTATGCTCAAGCTCCATAGGTAGATGACTACCTTTACCATAAACGAGTCGAAATGGTGACATCCCAATAGGAGTCTTATAAGTTGTCCTGTAGGCCTACAATTCATCATTTAATTTTAAACTCCAATCTTTACGTGTTGAACCAACTGTTTTCTCCAAAATGCGTTTTAATTCTCTGTTTGAAACTTTAACTTGACCAGATGTATGTGGATGACAAGGTGTAGCCACACGATGATTAATCCCATATTTTGCCAGTAAATTAGCAAATGGTTTATTAATAAAATGCTTCCCCCCATCACTAAGAATAACGCGTCGAATTCCAAAACTCGGAAATATAACCCCTTGGAGGAACTTCAGGACCACTGATCCTTGATTATTTGGTGCTGCAATGGCCTTGACCCACTTAGAAACATATTCCACAACAACTAAAATATAGTGGTTCCCATGAGAAGATGGAAATGGTCCCATGAAATTAATACCCCAAACATCAAATAATTCAACAATTAAAATATTTTGTTGGGGCATCTTGTTCCTTTTGGACTGGTTGCCGACTCTTTGACACTTATCACAAGCCTTGCACCAATTATGTGCATCTTTAAAAAGTGTAGGCCAAAATAACATACTCTGCAAAATCTTCTCTGCTGTCATTTTCTGCCCAAAATGTCCCCCACATGCAAAATGATGAGCAAACTTTATAACACTTTCCTGTTCTGCCTTAGGAATAAACCTATGAATAATCTGGTCTGGGCAATACTTCTATAGGTATGGCTCATCCCAGAAATAATGCTTTACATCAGATAAAAACTTCTTTTTCTGCTGAAACGTTAAATCTGGATGCACTACACCTTTAACCAAGTAATTAACAATATCAGCAAACCAAGGTGTTCTGATTTGGACTGCAAATAGCTATTCATCTGGAAAACTCTCACTTAATGGTAGGGAATCCTCTTCGGAAGCTATGGGAATAATCAATCTAGACAAATGGTCAGCCACCACATTTTCACTACCCTATTTATCTCTGATTTCTAAGTTAAACTCTTGCAATAAAAGAATCCAACAAATCAATCAAGGCTTAGCATCTTTTTTAGACAACAAATATTTCAAAGCTGCATGATCTGTATAAATAATCACTTTAGCCCCAACTAAATACGAACGAAATTTTTCCAATGCAAAAACTACTGCCAACAATTCTTTCTCTGTGGTTGCATAGTTGAGTTGTGCATCATTGAAGGTTCGACTAGCATAATAAATAACTTAGGGAAGCTTATGTTTCCGCTGTCCAAGAACTGCTCCCACTGCATAATCTGACGCGTCACACATCAATTCAAAAGGTAAGCTCCAATTAGGGGCTGCAATAATGGGTACTGTAGTGAGGAGTGTCTTTAACTTCTTGAAGGCCTCCAAATAAGCCTCATCAAAAACAGAAGGAGCATCATTAGCCAATAAATTACACAATGGTTGGCTAATTTTGGAAAAATCCTTGATGAATCGTCTATTAAAACCCGGCATGGCCAAGAAAAGATCGAACACTCTTAACAGTTGTCGGGGGTGGCAACTTTTCGATTGCATCAATTTTAGCCTTATCAACCTCAATACCCCTGTTAGAAATCAAGTGGCCTAGGACAATTTCCTGCTTAACCATGAAATGACACTTTTCCCAATTTAACACCAGGTTGGTCTTAATGCACATTTCAAGAACTAGAGATAAATTCTGCAAACATTGGTCAAAAGAATCCCCAAAAACAGAAAAGTCATCCATAAATACCTCAACTACATGTTCAACTAACCCGGTAAATATGCTCATCATACAACCCTGAAATGTGGCAGGCGCATTGCACAAACCAAAAGGCATTCTGTGATATGCGAAAGTCCCAAAAGGACAAGTAAAGGTTGCCTTCTCTTGATCCTTAGGTGCAACTGGAATCTGGTTGTACCCTGAATAGCCATCCAAGAAACAATAGAATGTATGTCCAGCCAACCTTTCCAACATTTGATCAGTGAATGGCAATGGAAAATGATCTTTTCTAGTGCCTGCATTTATCTTTCTATAATCAACACACATACGTCACCCAGTAGTCAAGCGAGTAGGCACAAGTTCATTATTATCATTCTTCACAACTGTAATACCAGAACGCTTTGGCACCACTTGAGTTGGACTAATCCACTTACTATCTGAAATGGGGTAGATCATTCGAGCATCTAAAAGCTTCATAACTTCATCACGAACAACTTCTTTCATAATTGGATTCAAACGACGTTGAGCGTCAATGGCAGGCTTTACTCTATCTTCCATCAAAATTTTGTGCATACAAATTGTAGGGCTGATCCCTTTAATGTCTGATATAGTCCAACCAATTGCATATTGATAACTCCTTAAAATGCGTAACAATTTAT
Organism: Malus sylvestris; assembly: GCF_916048215.2. Classification (NCBI taxonomy): domain Eukaryota; kingdom Viridiplantae; phylum Streptophyta; class Magnoliopsida; order Rosales; family Rosaceae; genus Malus; species Malus sylvestris. Next base: position 15,794,796 of record NC_062263.1, read on the forward strand.
CTTCTTCTGTTGATGATAAATCAGCAACAATAATAATTGGCAGCGAAGAATCTGCACCCAAATAAGCATATTTCAAGTGTTCTGGAAGCACTTTTAACTCCAATTTAGGTGGCTATACCTTAGAAGGCTGCAACATTTTTTTAGGTTCCTCCAAACTCTAAAAAACGTGCCTCCAACGGGGGGACGGGTTGAAAAGGAACACTTTCCAAAGCTGAAACATACTCAAAAACCTCTTCATCTTCTGTATTTTTATTCTCAAACCCATGCAACACAATTAACAATGGATTAGATGTCAAACGTGGCATAATTTCAGCATGTAATAAACTGTTAAGCACGTCAACACGCATACAATCTTGCACATCACCTGGCCTGTTGGTAGCTTCAAATAAACTGAACACAACAGATTGATCTTACACTCTAAGTGTAAGTGCTCCAGCCTCTACATCAATTAACGCTCGAGCAGGTACCATGAAAGGATGTCCCAAAATAATTGGTGTTTGCATATCTTCATCCATATCCAAATCACAAAATCTGCAGGAAGATAGAGATTATCCACTTTAATAATTAGGTCTTCAATAATTCCCCTAGGATAAGCAACTGAACGGTCCACTAGTTGTAGAATAACTGATGTAGGCTTGATTTCACCTTGTCCCAGTCTCTAAAAAACAGAAAAAGGCATTAAATTAATACTAGCACCTAAATCAATTAAAGCACGTTTAAAAATAGAATTTCGAATTGTGCATGAAATTGTAAAACTCCAAGTATCTTGTTTCTTTGGGGGCAACTTGTGTAGTAGAACAGCGCTGCATTGTTCTTTAAGGATCACTTTCTCAAAATCAACTAGCTTCTTTTTCTTTGTGCAAACATCCTTAAAAAACTTGGCATAAGATGGAAGGTTCTTGATGGCATCAATTAACGGTAGATTAATCTGAACCTTAGACAAAGTCTTCATAAAATCTGTCAATTGTTGATCTTTAACTTTAGGCTTCAACCGTTCGGGATAAGGCATAGGTGGGTCATAAACGCGTTCCACAACAATATTTGCACCCTTTTTCGGAACTGTTTAAGGGTTGTGCAGAATCTTTCAAATTGTCAGATTCTTTAGCATTTTTCGAATTTGTAGTTGCCTGTGATTCCACCTGCGAATTTCGAACACAATTTTCATGTCTATTATCAAAAAAATTTCCAGAACGTAAAACTCTAATTGCCTTACAATCTGCACCTCCCATTGGATTTGGTTCGGTTTGGCTGGGAAATGTACCCGGTGCCCTTTCTGAAACCTGCAAAGCAATCTGCCCCATTTGTTTTTCCATGTTTTTCATTGCTGCCTGTAGATTTTGGATTTCTTGAGTGGTCGTATTCGCTAATTTTTCAATTGCAACCTCCCAAGCAGCCTTAGGTGCAGCAGGTTGTTGCACTTGCTGTTGAACTTGAGGCCTAGAGTGCTGATCTTTGTCTCACTTTAAATTAGGATGATCTCTCCAACCTGGGTTGTAGAAATTTGAATACGGGTCATATTTGGGACACTGGAAATTATTAAATGCGTTAACCTGCTCTGCTGTAAAATCTGGACAAACATCCTTATGTGGGCAGCTCATAAAATCACAAGTTATCATGTTGCAAATGCTGCAGGCAGCTTGTAAGGGCTGCTATACAGCAACCTGTGAACCTGGTATTCTTTGTAATAACATGTCAAATTTTGCATCAAGCCTTTTCTCCATTTTTTCAATTTGTGTTGTAACATATGGAGAGCCGTTAGACATCTCAAAAACAAACCTTGATTGTGGCTGCTCAACTGCCCACTGTTGTGTATCCGCTGCCATTTTTTCAAATAACAAACAAGCCTCCTGTGCATTTTTATCTTTGTACGAACCTCCGCATGAAGCTTTGACAAGAGTTTTTGTAGTCATATTCAACCTTCTGAAAAATATATACATCTGATCAGTACTGTTAATACCCGAATGTGGACATTTTCTAATCAACTCCTTGAACTGCTCCCACACCTCTTGAAACTCTTCATTTGGTTTTTAGGCAAAAGATAAAATCTAAGTTCTCATGTCAAGAATTTTTGAAGCTGGATAATACTTGTTTAAAAATTTTTCACTGAGTTGGGCCCAAGTACTTATGTTTCCTGATGGGAGTGTGATGAGCCATCTCCTTGCTTGATCTTTTAGAGTGTATGGAAACAAACGGAGCTTAATAGATTCGGTTGAAAATCTCCTTACCAAATATTTTTGCAACCTATTAAAAATTCTGCAATATGCATGCTTGGATCGTTAGATGATAACCCATGAAATGTAGGTAGAATATTCAACATGTGCTGCTTTATTTCAAATGTAGACCCTTCCTCCACTGCTGGATAAGTAATGCAACTTGGTATATTTATGGTATGGGCTGTTAAAGAATCACCCAAAGGTTAACCCGCCTCTGGAATAACGAATGCCATTTTTCCTTTACTGTGCAGATTCCTAGAAATTGAAGACTGCAGAAAAGTTTCCTGCAGAGGAGGAACCCACTGCAAATTTTTCTCCTTGCGTCTCCTTAAAGTCTGCTCGAGTTCTGGATCAAAAGGAAACAATTTCGGCACTGTTGAACGAGTGCTGACCATGCACAGATTATAATTGTAATCTGCATTGTACTGCTGTAATCTGTGAAAAATAAAATAAAAACGAAAATTAAATAATTTTTTATATATATATAAACAGCAATAACTAATTGAAAATCTGATTGGTAGGGATTATTTTAAATAATCCCCGGCAACGGCGTCATTTTCTTGAAAGGGATTTTACTACTCATGTGAATGCGATAAAAACTCCTATAATACTTGCAAGAATCACAAGGTTGTTGTAGTATAAACAGATCTTGCAAGGTCGTTCTCCACAGGGATTATTAAATAATTCGAAACTAACCAAATTCCAATTAATTATTGTAAAATAGAAATTGAGGTGATTGATTTTATAACCTACTTAAAATAAAAACGAAATTAATTAATTAAAGTAAACAATCTACAATATTGAAAACTAGAAGGAAAAGAAAACAGTTTTGGGAGAAATCAAATTAAGAAAGCACTAGGGTTCCACCATCACCTAGCAATCCTATGAACTTTTACCGATTACTTATGATCTACACATGTCACTTTGAATGTTAGATTTTCCTAATTCATATTCTACTTGGAACCTCCAACATAGAACGTATATCTAACATGCAACCCGTCCGGACGTTCGGATCAAATCTGAACATGAAAGACTCATTATGCTTTATGAAAATCTTTTGAAAAACCATGCAATCCTTAAGACGTGGTGCTCATCCTAAGTGAAATTACAATTATTAATCACAAGAAGCTTGTGTCAATTTCAGGGAACCTTCCGACCAAAATTGCATCAAATTACTTTTCTAAAGGTCCTAATGGTGATCAGGCATTAAGACAATTAGATAGTTTTTTATCCCGGTGATTAACAATTCAAAGTATGCATGCAATCAATCATAAGCAATTAAATAAAAATCACATATTCATGCTAAGGCTAAAGGCTTTGCCCTAGCAAAAGAAATTAGTTACGCATATTCATAATTAAAATCATAGAAAATATAATTAAGAAAATGATTGAAAGCACCTTCAAGTATAAAATCTCCAAAACCCTAGCAATTCTCTCTGTCTCCAAAATTGCATAAAAGAAAGCGTTGAGAAATATGGTAGACGGCCAAGCAATAAATCTTTCAAGCCCCCACACAAACCCTAAAAAAATGTCCTTTATTCCCCCTAGGAAACTAAAAATAATAATTAAATAAAATAGTAAACATAATCCTAAATTAAATGGTAAAATTCGCCTAAAATCTGAACAACTACTTTTTGGACCCATAAGCTGCTCCAAAACTGGCCCAATATAGGTGGATTTAATGTTTGGAATATTCTGAACACTTCTCCAGAAGGCCACGAACCCATCCAAGGTCATCTTGGGCTTCAAAAACGTAATTTAAGCCCAGAAACGTCATTTTCCAGCACTGCGCATTGCTCCTCTATTTTATCGCCAGAAAATAACCGCTTGGTGGAAAAATACCAGATTTTGATATGATCAAGCTAAGTGACTCACGAACGTCCTCCAACTAGAATTACTCCAAAATTCGTCCATTTGATCCTGATTTACTCCAGAAGAAATCGAAAGTCCTATATTGAAAATACAATTCAAAGTATCAAAATTCTTCCAATATATTAACCAAAATATACTAAGATTAGGGTAAAATATATAATATAAAATCTACTCATTAGCGTGCTGCTATGGCTAATGAACTCAATGCCTTGTTGAAAAATCAAATGTGGAATTTGGTGCCTCCCCATTCTTCTCAGAACCTGGTTGGTTGCAAATGGGTTTTCAAAATCAAAAGACATGCCAATGGTTCCATTGAGCATTACAAGGCTCGGTTAATGGCTAACGGTTATCATCAACAATATGGCTTTGATTATGATGAAACAGTTAGTCCCGTGGTCAAAACCATTACTATTTGTTTGGTGGTTAGTCTTGCTATTTCACAGGGGTGGTCTCTTCGCCAACTTGATGTTAAAAATGCCTTTTGTCAACTTAATGTTTACATTACTTAACCCCCATGATTTGTTGATCCCTCATTTCCTTCTCATGGTTGTATGTTACATAAAGCTATTTATGGTTTAAAGCAAGCACCTCGGGCTTGGTTTCAGCGTTTCAGTTCATTTCTAATACGCCATGGTTTTCAACAAAGCCAACCCTTCCTTGTTCATTTTTTTTCATAAGCAGTATGTTATGTTTCTTTTACTATATGTGGATGACATTGTTCTCACTCCTAATATTCCCTCAGTTAATGCTAAGTTCCTCTCTTTCTTGAATTCAGAGTTTGAGCTTTAGGATCTTGGTCCTCTTCATTATTTCCTTGGCATAGAAGTTACTCACGCCCCTTCTGGTGTTCACTTGACTCAAACTAAATATGTTGTTGATCTTCTCACTCGCACTAACATGTTAGACTGCAAGCCAGCTATAATGCCTATGGCTTCTTGATCTCAATTGTCTAACCAGGATGGCACACCCTTCATTGACTCTAAGGAATTCAGACATCTTCTTGGGTCCTTGCAATATCTTACTCTCACGCGACCTGATATTGCATTTGATGTCAATCACATTGCTCAGTTCATGGCTTATCCCACAGTGACTCATCTCATTGTTGCTAAATGGATTCTTCAGTATGTTAAAAGTTCTCTTGATTTAGGGTTGGTGTTTCGACCCCATCATGGTCCATTTTTTCTCTAAGGTTATTTTGATACTAATTTGGCCGGTTGTCCTGATACTTGTCGTTTGACATCTGGCAACCTTTTGTTTCATGGGCCTAATTTGATTTCATGGAGTTCTACAAAGCAGCCTACTGTTTCTCACCCGAGTGCAATATCTAGTATGGCGCCCTTGCTTATGCATGCATTGAATCCATTTAGGTGCCTTACCTTCTTCATGACCTTCAGTTTGCTTCTCCTACTCCAACTTTTGTCTTTTGTGATAATCTTAGCACTACCTATATGCCTGCAAACCCGGTGCTTCATGCTTGAACGAAACATATTGAATTAAACTATTATTTTGTTCGTGAGGGGGTCAAACTTGGGACTCATAAGGTGCATTTTATCCCGTCGGTTGATCAACCTGCGAATCTCTTGACAAAAGGACTTTCCAAACAACAGTTTCTTCTACTGCGTTCCAAACTTCTTGCCTTTCAGCTCGTCAGTTTTGATAAAGTTTGTTTATTTAGGTGTTTTTGGTTAGTTTGTTTGGATTAGCTTCTTTTTTGTTGAACTTGACAGAGAATGGAGAGGACTTTTGGAGTGTGTTTTACGGCTTCAAAGGTTGTGCCAAATGCAACAGCCATGACTTCATTAAGTAGAGGAAATCTTGTAGGGTATGGTGCATTGCCAAGACCCATGCTTGCTTAAGGAGTGATTGACAAGAGACTTAAACAACTTTTTTCAGCCTTACTACCCCAAATTGAATCCTAGCTCTTCATTTTGGTTTTAAATGATCTAATTTGGAGTGTACACTTGTCACTCACACATGCATTTAAACTGAAAAACAAGCCGTTGGGACTAAACCCTTCATTTTTTCCTTCTTCTTCGATGCAGATAGAAGCCATGCTCGGGAGCTCCTTGCTGCCTTCGATGCTTCGACTTTATAAGTTGTTTAGCTTACAACATTCCCTTCTAAACTGCTTCTGGGAGTCATTCCAAGCAATCTCCTCAGGTAATTGAATCTCTCATTCAGTAATGCTTTTGTAAAAATATGTGCGATCAGATCTTCTGTGCTGCAATAGATTAGCTTAATTGTGTTGTCTTGTAATGCCTCTTTGATGAAATGATATCTTTTTGTAATATGCTTTGTTCTCTGATAAAATACTGGGTTTTTGGTCATGGCAATTGCAGAGGTGTTGTCACATAGGAGTGGTGAGGTTTCAACTTGCAATTCGCCAAAGTTTTTTAGCTAAATAGCTTGAGCTGTTGCTTATGATGCACTCACGTACTTTGCCTCGGTTGTGGACAGTGCATCACTTTGTTTCTTCACAAAGGCCCATAAAAAAACCCCTGAACCAAAAGTGAAGGCATAGCCTGATGTGCTTCTGCTATCATCTTCATTGCCACCCCAATCACTGTCATAAAATCCAATTAGGATAATTGACTTCCTCATTTCATACTTGATGCCATAATCAAGTGTTCCTTGCACATATCTTAGAACTCTTTTTGCTGTCCCCATGTGTATCTTGCTAGGATTTTGCATAAACCTAGAAAGTAGGCTTGCTGAGAACATTAGATCCGGCCTTGTTGCAGTTAGGTACAATATACTGCCAACAATGCTTTTGTAGAGACTAGCATCTGCAGATTCACTTCCATCATCCTTCTTAAGTTTCTCATTTGTAATTAGTGGTGTAGAGACTGGTTTGCAACCCTTCAAACCAAACCTTTCAAGCAAGGTTTTAGCATACTTCCTTTGATGGATGAAAATGTTGTTTGCCTCTTGAATTACCCTAATGCCAAGAAAATGATGCAAAAGGCCTAGGTCAGTCATTTCATACCTTTTCATCATCTCTTCTTTGAACTCTTCAATCATTACAGCATCATTTCGAGTGTAGGCAACATTATCCACATAGATTGAGACAATGAGTGTCTTGTTATTGCTTTCTATCTTGGTGTAGAGTGTAGCTTCACCAGGACTTTTCTGAAATCCTTTCTTAGTGAAATAAGAATCAATCTCACTGTACTAAGCCCTTGGAGTTTGTTTTAGGCCATAGAGAGCCTTCCTTAGCTTGTACACCTTATCTGGAAACTCTTGACTTATGAACCTTTGAGGTTGTTCCACAAACACCTCATCTTCTAGCACTTCATTTAGAAATGCAGATTTGACATCCAATTGATGCAACTTCTAACCCTTCTTATCTGCTAGGGCTATCAAGGTCCTTATGGTGCCTAACCTTGCTACTGGAGCAAAGGTTTCATTGAAGTCTACACCAGGCTTCTATAAGTAGCCTTTAGCTACCAATCTGGCCTTGTTTTTCCGCACAGAACCATCTAGGTTGAGCTTCACTTTGTACACCCATTTCACACCAATCACAAGCTTATCACTTGGTCGATTTACAAGTTCCCAAGTGTCATTTTTCTCAATCATTTCAAATTCTTCTTTCATTGCTTTCTTCCAAGCTTTGTCTTTCTCAACTTCTTTATATGATTCTGGTTCCACTACACAGTAGTCACATGTAGAATAGATCTTATCCAAGCTTTTCAACCTTACTGGAGTTGAACTTGGAGTTGTTATCTATGATTGACTTGGTTGTGGACTCATGCTTGCTTGCTGTAGAGTCTCTTGTGTGTCACCATTCTCTATGGTTTCTTCTTGAATTGAGGTCTCCATAGGCTCCCTTGTTTGCCTATTGTTGAGGTCAAGCTGTAGAGAGACATTGTCCTTCTCTTTTACCCTTGTTTCCCAGTTCCATGTTGAGTCTTTATTAAAGATAACATCCCTTGATAGGATTATCTTCTGAGTTGACAGATTGTAAACTCTGTACCCTTTCTCACTGGTACCATAACCCACAAAAACACCCTTGTTGCTTGATTTCTCCAACTTGTGTCTTAGTTGTTGAGGAATATGAGTATAGCACACTGAGCCAACACACTCTCAAATGCTTCATAGAAGGCTTCCTTCCACTGAACACTTCAAATGGAGTATTCTTGTCCAATGCTTTAGTAGGACACCTATTCAATAGGTACACTGAGGTGTTCACAGCTTCACCCCAAATGTATATAGCACGTTCTTCTCATGCATCATAGACTTAGCCATTTTGACTATAGTCCTATTCTTCCTTTCTGCAATGCCATTCTGTTGTGGTGAATATGCTACTATGAGTTACTTCTCCAATCCCACATCTTCACAGAATGTATTGAACTCAAGAGATGTGTACTCTCCTCCTCTATCACTTCTTAGTCTTTTGATTTGGTATCCACTTTGCAATTCCACCATTGCCTTGAACTTCTTGAATATTGTCAATACCTCAGACTTGAACCTCATGAAATACACCTAACACATTCGTGAGTAGTCATCAATTAAGGTTAGGATATACCTATTCATTAGGCAGTTCCTTACCATATGTTTTCATCTTGTTTACAACATCAAATAGCCTAGTAAAGTAGTCTTTTAACAGCGCATTCTCCCTCATTCTTGTATACTCGAAATCTCTTCTAAGGGATTGAAGTTTTACCTTTCTGACTTTGGTGTCTCCTTTGTACTCTTGTTGTAAAACTTCCCAAGCTCCCTTTGCACTTTCTTCATTTGCAATCCTTGGGAAAATGGTGTCTGAGACAGCACCTTGGATGATTCCAAATGCTCTAGCATCCTCCATCCGGTTATACTTCAGTGTTTTAAGTTGTGTTTCTGTGAGGTCCTCCTCTAGAGCATCGACCTCCATTTCAGGTAGTTCATATCCGTACTGAACCATATCCCATAGATCATAGGACTTGAAAATGGTTGTCATTCTTATTCTCCAAAAGTCATAGTTCTCCTCATCAAAGACTAGAGCTTTTAGCTCACTGCTACTGTTGGATCCCTTCATTTGCAAGGTTGTTTGTTGGTTGTTGTTGTTGTTGTTGAGAACACTACGTAGGTGCTCCCAAAGATCTCAACTTGCACATATTATGCCCAGAAAGTTGTAAGATCAAAAACTAAGCTCTGAGGCCATGATAAAGTTTGTTTGTTTAGATGTTTTTGGTTAGTTTGTTTGGATTAGCTTCTTTTTGGTTGAACTTGATAGAGAATGGAGAGGACTTTTGGAATCTGTTTTACGGCTTCAAAGGTTGTGCCAAATGCAACAACCATGACTTAATTAAGTAGAGGAAATCTTGTAGGGTATGGTGCATTGCCATGACCCATGCTTGCTTAAGGAGTGATTGACAAGAGACTTAATAAACTTTTTTTAGCCTTACTAAAATTGAATCCTAGCCCTTCATTTGGGTTTTAAGTGATCTAATCTGGAGTGTACACTTGTTATTCACACACTCGCACATACATTTAAACTGAAAAAGTAGCTATTGGGACTAAAACCCTTCATTTCTTCTTTCTTCTTTGATGCAGATAGAAACCATGCTCGGGAGCTCCTTGCTGCCTTCGATGCTTCGACTTCAGAAGTTGTTTATCTTCCAACAGGGGGGATGTTAAACAGGAAGTCTAGTAGTCCTGGCAGTCCAAAAGCAACCGTTCTCTTTAGGTTTAATAGTCATTATTGTGTCTTGATTGTTTTGTCCTCTTGTATTCTTCAGTTACATACTTGTACACTAATTCATACGTTTATATAATTGGCACCTTTGCTATCATGAAATCATCAAATTTTATAATTTCTACAGATAGACTTTCATTCCATGGAAAAAAAGGGTTACAAAAGAAGAGCACGTGCTCAGTCCATTTAAAAAGAAAAACCATCCTCCAGGAGCACATCAACTATAAACCCACGAGGGAAATCTAACCACAGGCAAAGGATTAGCAGCTCTAAGTGCACAGTGGGCTAGGCGATGGGCAACATTATTGGCTTGATGACGAACGTGGGTATAAGAAGCCTTAGTGATCGATCGCAGTAGGGTTTTAGAATCCTCAATAATATGACGAAGATACGACATATTAGTGGAAGGATCCCTCAGTGTTGAGATAATCTGATGTGAATCGCTTTTGAAGATAACATTGTGAAAGCCCTTGTTGACGCCAAAACAAAAATACCATGTTACTCCTTATATTAATAACTTGAGACAATTTGCAGATATTGTGATCCCTTGTATTACAAGTGAACAAAATCTTTGCTCTAATGCAGAATATAACTAGTGAGGAAAGTTGGCAAGTTAACAGTATTGGGAGTCTTAAAGCACCTAGAACTGATGGGTTGCATATATACTTCTTTTTATCATGGGTGTTGGGATATAGTTAAGGGTTCAGTTTGTGACTTGGTTAAAGACTTTTTGAATAATAACTGTGGCTTAAGACTTATTAATCATACTAACATAGCTCTAATTTTCAAAATTGAGAATCCTGAAACAGCCTTCGTTAAAGAATTGTGTTTCTCAAAATCAGGGTGCTTTTGACCCGGTAGATCAGTTCATGATGATAGTCTTGTAGCACAACGTATGTTTTCTACTTTTAAGAACAAGAAACGCAGATTACGTGCAATGCTGTCAAGTTAGACCTTGCAACAGCTTATGATTTTCTAAACTGGGGCTATATTAAGTATGTCATAGATAGATTTGGTTTTGATGATTGTTGGATTAAGTTAATTATGGAATGTATTACTTCCATTTCTTTTTCTATGTTGATCAATGAAAAACCTTACGGTTATTTTTATCCTTCTAGAGGCGTTAGGCAAGGAGACCCTCTATCACCTTATTTGTTTATTATTTGCATGGAATGACTGATAAGACATTTGAGTAGGTTTGACCATCATTCTAAAATCTCATGTGAGTCTATTAACTTCCCCTTTTGGTTATAAATTCTATAGTCTAGTATTTTCAGATGATTGCCCTTCAAAAAAAAAAAAAGAAAAAAAAAAAGTATTTTCAGATGATTGATTGATATTTGCTAGGGCTTCAGGTATTGCTGCTAGGAAAATGTGGAGATTTGGAATTTGTTTTTCTTTGCTTCCGGTCAACAGGTTAATTTTCATAAATTTTTTCTTTATTTCTAGAATTGTACTAATAGGAATGATATTGGAAATATTCTTCATATTCAGCATAAGTCTACTATAGGTAAGCATTTAGGAGTACACAATATAATTTTTTGGAAGGATCCTACTAATACCAAGGAATTAATCCTCATAGTTAAAGTTAAGTTGCCTGGCTGAAAGGTTAATATCATATCTAGAGCTAGGAAGTTGTGTTTAATTTAGTCTAATCATACCGCCTAACCATATTATGATCTGTTTAAAATGGGCGAGGGTTTTGAATCGTGCTATATAAATAAGGGAACTTTAACGAAAAGCATCCGGTATTGTTCATTTTAACGAAAAACCACATTTTTACACTAAAAAGTCAATCCTGGTACTATTTACTTTACCCTTTATTTTGTCCTTATCATTAAAACTCAAAGTTTTCAAGCCATTTTCATTAGTTTTCCTTATAAATAAAGGATGTATTCTTTTTGGGGTAGGGAATGATAAATGTTTTCATGATGCTTCGGATAAGACATTTTAATAATGATTGCCTTGCTAAGTTTGGATGGAAGATTTTAACTGACAGCGATAATTGGTAGGTGAAAATTGTCAAACAAAAATATCTGAGACATGGAATTTTTTGGACGCTAAGACTAAGCAACATCATTTTATTGTCTGGAAAGGAATTTATAAATTCTATAAATGTTATTATGAAAGGTATGAGGTGGTTAGTGGGAGCACTGTTCTAAAAATCCCCGCCTAGCACTGCCTAGGCGCTAGGCGGCTAGCCATCATCCTGATTAATGCTTAGGCGTTTGAAAATTATGAAAGGGTGCCTAGACTTGCTGGCGCCCACCTAAACTGCCTAGGCACCCACCTAGCCTGCCTAGACGCCTAGGCACCCGTCTAGGTCGCGACTCATTTTGATAGAAAATAGATAACTTTAATTTTGCACTTTTTTTCAATAATTGTAAAAGACTTATTGAATAAATGAACACATATTATATGCTTGTTCCCCATGTTTTCATTATATTTCAATACTTCATAATATATATGTCATTCTATTTTATAGTTTATGATGAAGTTATGTATATTCAAGTATAAGTACACACTTATTTATACGAAATATAATATATTTACTTAAATCTGCCGAGTCCACCTAGGCACCTGCTTAGGCCCCGCCTAACCGCATAGATGCTAGGCCCCAGTTCCCCGCCCGACTAGCGTCTAACATTTTTAAAACCTTGAGTGGGAGATGGTAAAACAATTATGTTTTGGATTCATAATTGGATTTGTTCTCTCTCTCTTCCACCTTATACTTGAGGCTGAATTAACAAAATTTAGATTGGAATCTAAAAGTGAATAATTTTATTTGCAATAAGCATTGGAATAAGGATCTATTGCTGCAATATGTGGATAGTGATATTACCAATAAGATTTGTTGAATCCCTTTGCCTTTAATAGTGCAGAACATTTTTATTTGGTGTCCTGCTGCAAGTGGGGGAATTCTCAGTTTTTTTTTTTTTTTTTTAAATAAACGATATTATCTACACTAAAGGAGGGGTTAAGCTTAGCCTCACAATTGACTAGCAATAATATGATTTAAATTTGCCTTTGGCGAGAATCAAACCTAAGATCTTTCACTTATAAGTGGGAAATTCTCAATTAAATCAGCTACTTGAATTCAAAATAGTAATCAAAGTTGCCATCCTAAACAAAAGTTGCTTGATCAGAATTTGGAAATTGAATATTGCACAAAAGATGAAGCTATCCAGTTGGCTAATGATCCTTGGTAGTTTGTGTGATGCCGATGAAGAGGATCATGAGCACTTATTTGTTAAGTGTGATTATGCTAGAGAAGTTTAGGGATTGTTTCCTGATCTATCAACTATTAGTAGCATCTATGTTTTTATCTTTAATTGGCTGGTTGAATCAACTAAGTAACTCTGAAGTCGATAGCTTTCTAATTTGCGTAATGCTTTGTTAATATTTTGGCAATTGGGAACCGCCTGGAGCTAATTTTGTGAAAATAAACTTGGATGGGTGTATGGTTGGAAACTGTGTTGCTATTGGGTTCGTGATTAGGGATGAAAAAGGTTGTCATATTATCGTGGGAGCAACGAATTTTGGAGAAAACACAATTTCTGTGGCTGAAGTTTTGGCCTTGAGAGATGCTTTGACTTTTGCCAAGAGGAGGGGTTTTCAGAATATATGTGTTGAAGGAGACTCAAAACTGGTCATTGAAGTCGTTTAGGGTCGATTCGCAGTGCCATAGAGATTGACGACTATTATAGAAGGCATCATATGACTGGCTGGAGCTTTTCAATCAATATCTTGGAAGCATATAGAAGGGAAGCAAATTTTTTTACCGATGCCATTACTAGTGTTGGGCTTAGTATTCAAAATGTTCACATTTGAGATAGGGCTCTGCCCATTGTAGCTACAAATGCTTTCTTATTTGACTGTATTGGTAATGATGTGACTATGGTCACTCTATTTAATAATTAGGCCAAGTTTTTTTTTATGATTCTTGGGGTGATACTCTACTTTTAAATAGACAATTGTGATGAAAAAGCTATTAATTGTAATCCTGTGGTGAAATTCGTTATCAATCATAGTTCAAATTAGATTTTTCCTCATTTTTCTGTCATTTGTGGGGGCAAAATTGTTATTTTCGTTTTTATTGATTCCATCAACCAATCATAAAGCGACATATGGACATAAATTTGTTTTATTTTTAAAACTTTTAGAGCTACAATAAAATAATAAATAAACAATAAAATTACAAGGTTTATATTATCAGACTTTCAAGAGAGCCAAGAGTCTAAATTCAAGATTTAAAAAATCACAAAGTACCTCGTCATGTTTAGGTTAGAATATAAGTTATTATGCAAACATTGAATTTAGTTTCATTTTAAGAAGAACAGTGGTGGACAAGATGGCTAGGGTTATGTGAGAGAGGGGGGAAGGTGGTGGGTGATCATTGTGGCTGTGGCTGACAATAGGGATATCTTTTTTTTATGTTTTCCTTCTATTTTTGTTGATCATAAAAAAGTGGAATTACCAAAAAGAAAAGAAAAAAAAGGATGACGAACTTCACCATAGGGTAGGGATATCTCATGTCAACATTTTTATTGATAACGAACTTCACAATAGGGTTAAGATTAACACTTTTTCACCACAGGGGTCGATTTAAAAGTAGTGTCTCACCACAGGGGTCAAGAAAAAAATTTAGCGTAATAATTAATTTATTTTCTTAAGAAAAACAAAAGCATTTGGTTAGTAATTACTAACCAAATTCTTATACTAGATTTATTATGTCCTCAGAAAAGCTAAAGGCCCATTTTGTATCATTTAAAAAAATATTTATTATTTCTCAAAACATTTATTAAAAACATCTCTGAAGAATAATTTTCTTTAAGACCCAAAACTTGTTGACATGAGATTCAAAATTGTTTTAAATCTCAAAAATAAAGGCGTCATCCTCCATCATTTCCTTGATGGAATCGAGAATTTCTAATTAGACTAGATAGAGAGGATCGGAGGAAAGGGGAGAGAGGAGAGGCGAGATAAATTTTTTGAGGGATAGGAGAGAAAGAGCAGATAAAATTGCGTGAGAGAGACGACAGAGGGAGGATAAAGAAAGAGAGCAGAAAAAATTGGGAGAGAAGGGAGAGAAACAAGATAGAGAGGATAGAGCACGTCTTTTGAGTTTAAAACTCTAAAATGATACGCTTTTGCTTTTAAGAAATAGGTAATTTTTTAAGTTGCTCTTTTAAGTCCAGTTCTTTTTTTTTTTTTTTTAAATCAAGAAGAAAATTATTTCATAAAGAGAAACCTCTAATACAATAGTTACCAGTACAAACAAATATAAAAGCATTATGAGCAGGAGTCGGAATACAATGCTCCCAAATATGAGGACAAGATAAGATTAGACCATGGTGAGCTAAAGCATCAGTAGCAAAATTTAGTTCCCAATAAATATCATTCCACTTGATATTTGTAAACTTGTAGACAGCCACCAGATGTCTTCAATAATGGATTTCAAGTTCCAAGGAACTTGACAAAGCCTGCACCGATTGAAGAATCAACATAGAATCACCTTCAACCATAATATGTGGAACTTCTTTTTATTCGGCATACTTCATACCTTACCTCAAAATCTCAATTGAATACACCTTCTTTAGAGCATCCCTAATAAGGGGCTCTATAAGAGGCTGTAAAAGTAGTGAATATAGCCCAATTTAGAGATTCGAGGAATCTTTGGAGCTCTAAAAAAATCTCTTCGATTAAGGGGCTATATAATTTCTGGCTTTATATGGGTTATATATTTATTTACGTTGTAATTGATTAAGCATTAAATTTATTTTTGTAGTAACTTTTCTTATGCTGATTTTTCAACATGTTATCTTAAATTTTTGCTTATGAACTTTTCAATCTAAAATAATTTAAATTCTAACAAAGTTAGATTTCATCAGTTATACACCATTGTACGTTCTCTTATCTCAATCTCATCCGTTGGTTGGTTTCTACGAAATCAGACAAGATAAGATTTCATTTCATAATAGTCATTGGATTGGATTATCCTATTGCAATCTCATCCGTTGATTTATTTCTTTGATTGACTCATTCTCCAAAGTCAAATAAGATACAATTTCCTTTCATAACAACCATTGAATTGGATTATCTTGTCACAATTTAGTTATGATGTTGGTTTATGTTTTTGGTTTAGGCCTCAAATTTCATCATTTTTTATGAACTTTTCAAATTAGAAAATTAAACATAAAGCACAACATATTTTCTTTAGTTAGTAATACCAAAAAATAGCCATTCTTTATATTTTATTAATCAAACAAATGGTTGAAAAATAAACCTTTTAAAATCATGTTTTGGAATTAAAAATGGTGACGTCTAGAGTTTGTGTTTTGCTTTCTTTGTCAAAAATCGTAAATGGTGACGTCTAGATTTTGTGTTTTGCTTTCTTTGTCAAAAATCGTCTAGATTTTAAGGCGCAATATCACTATGGGACCATCATACTGTTGGAAATAATCTCTCAAGGGTTTATCTCCTCACCTCAAAGGTTTGTTCATGCATACACATTTCATGCTTAAATTTTCAGTCCATTTTGTCTAGTGGTTCTGTCTTGTCAAAAAATTTCGCTGCTTTCACGCAATAAGACAGTCTACATGGGCCAACTGACACCTTTTTCCTAAGAGTAGATTTTTCATCCTAGATCCTTCCAGATTGCTTTTGCACTTGACACGTGTTATTTGGTTTCCTTTGTCTAAACATTCAAGCCTTTGATTTTTGGTTAGGATGTTTATATTTTTCTCAAGAGTGTGTTTATAGCTTTGAGCCACCTCTTGTATTCTTCATTAGAAACCCTAGTCGTGAAACCATCTTCATGCATTAAACACCCAATCATTGCATAATAGGGTTGCATCGTCTTCATGGCTTTGCATTAAATTCGTGGTCAAGTTCTTCAAGTTTCAAATCTGTTTATTGACCCATATTTCGGGTCCACGTTGGTTTTTTCCTTCAACTATTTGACTGGAAAAACTGATTGGTCAATTGAATCTAGATTTCATATCATCTATATAATCATACCATTTGCATTGGTTAAGTTGGTCTTGGTGTAGACTCAGTGTAGACCCCGGTTTGTACTAGTGGATTAGACTAAGTGTAGACCCCGGTTTTGTGGTACTTTGTAAGAACCTTATTTGCTCTAGTGGATTGGACTTAGTGGAGACCTTGGTTTTTTAACCTAGAGGTGGGTTTTGCGGCCAAAACTTTCTTGTGTTCTTTGTCTTGTAAAGTTATCTTCATAACTCATTGGTTAGTAATTGTTATATACTTTGTAGGGCTTGCTACTGGATTTAAATTGATAATAAAGTTCACTTAATTACAATAGTCAGGAATAAACAAGACTGTAGTTGACAACTCTTAGTAACCTTAGTTTATTTGGCTTATTTGTATTTGGTTGACTAACAAATATGTACTTAGTTGACTAGTGCATTTGACTAATCATTCTAGCAGATTTCGAGTTTTTATTACAGGTTATTTTGCCTAGTACCAATTTAAAAAATGCGGCTCACCCATTTATAAACTAAAAAAAAAACCAAGACTGGGCCCTCAATTTGGTGTGGCTCCCCTTACTTTTTGGAGCTAGATGTAGCCTATTTTTTTGCCACCCAAGGATTGAAGTTGTCAGCTCATGTGGTGGAAGTAGCCCAACTTTTCGACCTTTTGGGGATTAAATTTTCACTAGAACTAAAATGTAGTAGCCTCAATGAAGATAAAGTTCCTATTGGGGATGCTCTTAGACGTAACTTTTTGGGCTTGTTTGTTATTTAACTTGAATCCAACTTTTAAACTCAAAAATAATTTCAAAGTCTTAAGCCTTGAATTCTTGTTTGATAGGACTATTTTCAAGAACTGGACTCAAGACTAACTTATAAAAAATAGACTATTTCTTAAAAATACCAAAAGTGAGCTTTTAGAAAATTTCTAACTAAAGCTCTCCCCTCTATGTATGTCTGTCATTTCTCTCTCCTCAATATCTCGTCTCTTCCTCCCCACCGTCTTTTTCTCTCTTCTCGCCCACTCCTTCGTCTATGTACTTGCTTTCTTTTTCTCTCTTTTTGCTCTTTCTTTACTCTCTCTCTCTCTCTGTCCCATCTCTCCTCAAATTTATGTTCAGGGTAGCTTGAATTTAAATAAGAAAACAATTCTCTTCAAAAAAGATATAAAAAATAATAATAAAAATATATATTTTCATGAATTTAACCAAATAGGTTTTTGGAATTTTTGAGAATTTTTTTCCTAAAACTTTTCAAAAGAGATGTTTCTTAAAAAATGGTTTTATGAACAATCAAAGTTTTAGGGTAGAATACCAAACAAACCCTTAATTTCCATATTTTCTTAAGAAAGCTAGCTTTACATCATCCCTTTCCTTCTATTGATTATTAGACTCTTGCGTTCAAGCATGGCCATTTGTTCTTAGGTATTCAATTTTCATTCTATTAAAGGTGGTTTTGAGTTCAAATGTCATGGACTAAGGATTTGAGAAATCTCACAACAAAAATTGTTGGTAAAAAAAGATCGTTACATGAGAGAATTTTTATCTTTGAACATGCCTTTCTGTTAATATTTGGAGCAATAACTTCATACGTATTGTGAATACCCATGACGTTCATGAGGGCCCTAACAAGCTCTTGGCTTCAAACGTTAGAATTTTAGATGATTGAACAACTGTTTTTTTTACACAATGATATATTTACAATAAAAGATGGGGTAGCAAATTGTTATCAAACTTCTCATTTACAAGATCAAGCCTAAAATCTCTCATTTAAAAGTGAAGAAATGTTACTAAACTTTAGCCCTAAGTAGCAGAAAATGGGGCAAAATTTAATAAGTGACGTTTAGACTTCTTTTTGTTCTCCCTCTTTCTTTCCTTTTTATTTTTTTTGTCAAAATTTAATGAGTCCATTGATTCCATCATGCTTCACCTCTCGTCTACCTCTCTTGATGAATTGCACAGTTTATTGCTCACCAAAGAGCTCTCAATTGTCTCGTTGCAGGAAAATTGCAACTTCAAGTGCATAGGAGCTTTTTCAAGCCTTCTTTGTTCAATCTCAGGCACCAATTCTTCCTACACCACCTCCTCAGGTGTTTGCTGCTCACAACAATCAACCTTTGCATTCTTCATTCAGGTACAATTCCAACCGAGGCAAGAATACTAGAGGATATAACAATAATCGTGCAAATCGTGGCTCTTATTGTGGAAATCATGGTAATAATTCTTGGGGCAATTATCAGAATAATCGAAACTCATCATTTTCTAGCACTGAAGTACCCACCATATATGTGGCTCAACAAACCATGAAGCTATAGACTGTTTTGATAAGATGAATCCTTATATTTTTTGCAAGATACCTCCACCTAAATTGGCTGCCATGTGTGCACATTATACTTTTAAGTCACCTACTTATTGGCTTATGGATTCTCCTCCCAATCACTAATGATATTTCGAATATTCAGTCTCCTGCTCCATATCAAGGTGAAGACAAAGTCTATATTTGAGATGATAAAGGTTTGACAAAAAATCATGTTGGCTCCTCTATTTTACATACTCTCACTCATGCTTTTTGTTGATGTACAAAATCAGTGAGGACTTTGGTACAACATAAAGTGTTAAGTTTGTGACCTTCACTAGATTACTCCGGTCACTAGTGTGGATAAGTATGTAAATTGATAGAGACAGGGAAGCAAACACAAGATGTACGTGGTTCACCCAAATTGGCTACGTCCATGGAGTTGAGGAGTTCTCATTAATTATGAAGGGTTTACACAAGTACATAGGTTCAAGCTCTCATTTAGTGAGTACAAGTGAATGATTTAGAACAAATGACATTAGAAAATATTGTTAGAGAATGATCTCTATTTATAGAAGAGAGTTTCTAGTTTCATTCTGACATTGACACATGTCGTGTTGTGATTGGCTTCTGATGTTGACACGTGTCGCGCTGTGATTGGCCTCATATAGTTGAAAGGAAACTCTTCTAGGTCATTGACAGTATAACGTTGACCGGTGCTCAGTAGTTTCGGGATTGGTCAAGTATGGTACAAATAGTGCGCCCCTAAGTTCTCGAGTGAGGGAAGCTCCTCAGTTGGGGACTAGCAAGATCCAAGCCATTGAGTAATCACGAAACTTCTAAGTACCGAAGTGTGGTATCATTTTCACTTGCCTTATCTGTCTTATATGTAGATGTGGCATCTTCTCTGTAAGTACTTTTCCTCCATCCAGGGGTGGTATCTTTAACTGATGAAGATGCACAAGGTAATGTATCAATTTCACTTGAAGCTTACTTGTAGTTTCGGGCTTGGTCAAATGCGATACAACCCCTATAGTAGGAGTCCCCCAAGTCGCCGAGCTAGGAGATTTGCCGAAGGAGATAACAGACAAGGTAAGCAATTAGACTTCCAAGCAAGCAACTTGGATCGAAGGTTCGACTTTGGCTTCCGGTTGATTGTTCTCCTTCTCCTTGTGTCGTAAACAGCAACAAGGATAAGGAGAAGCAAATGGATAAGAGATGATATGAGATACTTTTGCTTTTGAAGAAGTAACTTTCCACAGGCTTATTCTTGAACTGGGCTAGAGGGTTTTCTGGTTTCCTCCAGAGTATAAGGCCGACTTAAGAATTTGAAGGTCAAAACAAGTCCATCAAATCTAGAGTACGTTCGACCCTGATGATATGGGATATTTTTTCTGTTGACAAAGTAGTGGATGTATCGGCACGTGTTCTGTTACGCTTGTCTCCACATGCTTCCTTGTATCATTCTCACTTGCCCTATCTGATTCTCAGGCAGATGTGGTATCTTCTCTGGAAGCATAAGATGTTGAAGATGAGTACTCGAGAGCAATGCCAGGTAAGTAATCAGGCAAGGGGTTCCAGGCAGTCAGTTCGTGACTTGAAGCTTGATTCCAAGTGCTGACCGATTGCTCTCTTTCTCCTTGTCTTGCAGGTAAGAACAAGGCCAAAGGAAAAGACAGGGAAAAAGCGTGATATAGGATACTCTTGCTTTTAACCCTGATGATATGAGATACTCTTGCTCTGGTGTGGCTTGTTTGCAGAGGTATTATCGGGGGGAAAAGAAGTTGAGTATTTCGAGAGACTCTGTTGAGAGTGCCCTCTCGAATGTGAAGAGAAAGTTGAGCATTTTTTTTATTTGCAAGTCTGCCTGGCTGTGGAGGATGAAGGTTGACATATATAGGAATTATCCCAACAGCGAGTGGTAATGCTGTTCCTTTACCCTTCTCGGTCATAGCAATGTAGTGGAAGATGCAAGATTCACATGTTTTAACTTTGTCAGAGCACTTTGAAAAAGTGGTCTGTGGTATCTGGAAAGCTGATGTTACGTGTGAATATTGCAGACAAGCTTTATCCAAGGAAATCTAGCTTTCGAAGTTCGGAGAGCGGTGCCTCTTCGATTTTTGAACAAGCAATCATGTCGGGGATCTGGCTCTCGTGATTCGGAGAACGATGCCTCTTCGATTTTTGAGAAAGCAATCTTGTTGGGAGTCTGGCTCTTGAGATTCAGAGAGCAATGCCTCTTCGATTTTTGAGCAAGTAATCCTGTTGGGAGTCTGGCTCTCGAGATTTGGAAAGATGTGCCTCTTCGATTTTTGAGCAAGTAATCATATTGGGAGTCTGGCTCTCGAGATTCGGAGGGCGGTGCCTCTTCGATTTTTAGGCAAGTAATCCTGTTGGGAGTCTGGCTCTCGCGATTCGGAGAGCAATGCCTTTTCAATTTTTGAGCAAGCAATATTGTTGGGAGTGTTTTCTCGAATGTGAGTAAAGGTTGGGCATTTTTACCAGTCTGCCTTGCCACGGAGCACGGAGGTTGACACACATAAAGACTTTCAAGTTATCAAGCAATGGTGCTGTTCCTTTACCCTTGTGGGTAATAGTAGGGTAGCTGGACCTTCAAAATTTATGTGTCTAAACTTTGTCAGAGATCTTT
The DNA here is from genome assembly GCF_916048215.2 of Malus sylvestris. Taxonomy (NCBI): domain Eukaryota; kingdom Viridiplantae; phylum Streptophyta; class Magnoliopsida; order Rosales; family Rosaceae; genus Malus; species Malus sylvestris. The sequence goes on from NC_062263.1 coordinate 15,816,492, forward strand.
GGCAAAGTTATTTGTGGTACCTAAGGAGCTGATGTTACATGTGGAAAGTGGTGCCTATTCGGAATCCGGAGAGTGGTGCCTCTTTGATTTTTGAACCAACAGCCTTGTTGCCTTTTCTTTTATAAGGGCACTAATTGTGTGCAAGAAGTACATTCTGAAAGTTATTGGTTGTAGGAATTTTCCCCTTACTTCAGAGATTTATTGCACCTCATTTCTCCTTCATCATTTTTGAGAATGTCTAGCGCATCTGACCGTCGTTTTGACTTGAACTTTGGTGAAGAGGCAGCCATGCCTTCTCAAGACAACATATGGCACCCATCCTTCTTATCCCTTACTGGTCCTCTTACCATTGGGCTCTGCCGACTGTTGAGACTTATCCTGAGCAACCTTTGTGAAGGTTCCCTCTTGTTTGTTTATTTTGATTCATGTATATGTACATATTTGTAACTTATCGGAGATATCAACAAACAAGCTTTGCTTCATTTCAACGTATTGTGTTAAATACACCAAGGCCTTCTTCACTAAGTTCTTTGAATTTTTCCTTTTGTTGAAGCTTGTATGTTGAAGCTTTGTGAGTGAAACATGTAGGTTGAGGTAGTGCTCCCTTAATTTCCCGAGTGAGGAAAACTTCTCGGTTGGAGACTTAAAAAAATCCAAGTCACTGAATGGTCGTGAAACTTCCAAGTATCAAGGTGCAGTAGCATATGGTAGGAGTCCCCCAAGTCTCTGGTTGAGGGAGTTGACGAATGAGGCATTTCCTTTCTAAGTGGTAGCCCAAAACTCATTCTTCATATATATTTGTTATGAAAGTTGTTAGGCCTAAAGAAGAGAGGCCTAGGTAATTTTTTTTTTCGAAATTTTTTTTTTCGATTTTTTTTTTGTTTGAATTTTCGAATTTTTGAATTTTTGAATTTCCAAATATATATATATATATATATATTTTAAAGCTTTGTAGGTGAAGCTTTGAGGTTGAAGCTTTGTTGGGTACCATGAATTGATTTTGCTTCACACTATCTTGATCAAGATAATGTGAAGCTTTTGTAGGTGAAACTTTTGTGTTGAAGCTTTGTAGGTGAAACTTTTGTGTTGAAGCTTTGTAGGTGAAACTTTTATGGGTGAAACTTTTATGGTGGGTGAAGCTTTTATGGTTGAAGCTTTTGTGGGTGAAGTTTTTTTGGTGGGGGAAGCTTTTGTGGGTGAAGCTTTTATGGTTGGGGAAGCTTTTGTTGGTGAAGCTTTTGTTGGTGAAGCTTTTATGGGTGAAGCTTTTATGGGTGAAGCTTTTGTAGGTGAAGCTTTTGTGGTGGGTGAAGCTTTTGTGGTGGGTAAAACTTTTGTAGGTGAAGCTTTTGTTGGTGAAGCTTTTATGAGTGAAGCTTTTGTAGGTGAAACTATTGTGGGTGGAGCTTTTGTAGGTGGAGCTTTGGAGTTGAAGCTTTGTAGGTGAAGCTTTTGTTGGTGAAGCTTTGGAGTTGAAGTTTTGTAGGTGAAGCTTTGGAGTTGAAGCTTTTGTTGGGTACCATGAATTGATTTTGCTTCACACTATCTTGATCAAGATAGTGTGAAGCTTTTGAGAATTTGTAGTTGTCCTCCACTGATGAAGCTTTTGTTGGTGAAGCTTTTGTGGTGAAGTTTTGTTGGGTACCACGAATTGATTTTGCTTCACACTATCTTGATCAAGATAGTATGAAGCTTTTGAGAATTTGTAGTTGTCCTCCATTGATGAAGCTTTTGTTGGTGAAGCTTTGGAGTTGAAGCTTTTGTTGGAAACTAGAAATTTGAAAATGTGGGAGAGACAACATATACAAATTTTGCTTCCACACTGTTGAGCGAGAGATTGTGATGCAAGCCACACCTTGTAGTAGTCGAAGGTTTGGATGAACCATATAAATTGAATTTGCTTCGAATGGTCTTGAATTTGCTTCAAATGTTTGAGAATTGTAGTTGCCCTCCATTGATGAAGCTTTTGTTGGCAACATAAATTGGTTTTGCTTCACACTGTCTTGATCAAGAGTGTGTGAAGCTTTTGAGAATTGTGGTTGAACTCCTTCGATGAAGCTTTTGTTGCCACCATAAATTGGTTTTGCTTCACACTGTCTTGATCAAGAGTGTGTGAAGCTTTTGAGCATTGTGGTTGCCCTCCATTGATGAAGCTCTTGTTGGCACCATAAATTGGTTTTGCTTCTCACTGTCTTGATCAAGAGTGTGTGAAGCTTTTGAGAATTATGGTTGAACTCCTTTGATGAAGCTCTTGTTGGCACCATAAATTGGTTTTGCTTCACATGTCTTGATCAAGAGTGTGTGAAGCTTTTGAGAATTGTGGTTGCCCTCCATTGATGAAGCTTTTGTTGGCACCATAAATTGGTTTTGTTTCACACTGTCTTGATTAAGAGTGTGTGAAGCTTTCTATGAGTTATAGTCTTTGCATTGTTACAGAGGGGAAATGTCTGAAGCAGATGCAAGAGGGCTGAATAGCTTGATCTTCGTATGCCATGCACTGAAGTTGTTGTTGGGTTGCATTAAGACTTTGTTGGTGACTATAACTCTTCTTGGGCATAAGTGCTCCCCTAGTTGAGTTGTCAAGCTTGAGGGTTTTTGATTATTTGTGAATGCTAGGAGTTCACATGTACAAGTTGTACCACTTGTCTTCTGGTAGGTGGAATGAATGGAGAGTTGTTTTCATCACTTGGTTCGTGTTACGAAGGTGAGTTCCTTTATCACCTTTCATTCACCTTTCATCACCTCGTTGGTGGCATGATAATGAGTTTTTCTTCACCTGGTTAGTGGCATGAATGGCAAGTTGCCGAATGATATTAGAGTACGGATTATACATTTCATCACCTAGTTGGTGGCATGAATGAGAGTACGGGTTGTACATTTCATCACCTGGTTGGTGGCATGAGTGGCAAGTTGCCAAATGATATTAGAGTACTAGTTGTACATTTCATCACTTGGTTGGTGGCATGAAGAAGAGTACGGGTTGTACATTTCATCACCTAGTTTGTGGCATGAAGATGAGTTATTTCTTCACCTGGTTAGTGGCATGAATGGCAAGTTGCCAAATGATATTAGAGTATGGGTTGTACATTTCATCACCTGGTTGGTGGCATGAATGAGAGTACGGGTTGTACATTTCATCACATGGTTGGTGGCATAAAGATAAGTTCCTTCTTCACCTGGTTGGTGGCATAAGTGGCAAGTTGCCAAATGATATTAGAGTACGGGTTGTACATTTCATCACCTGGTTGATGGCATGAAGGAGAGTACGGGTTGTACATTTCATCACCTTGTTGGTGGCATGAAGATGAGTTCCTTATTCGCATTTCATCACCTGATTGGTGAGAAAAAGGGCAAGGTTTCGAGGCACATTGTAGCAAGTGTCGAAGACACAAAGTATGTTGAACCCTTTCGAAGTACAGTTGGCTTATGTATGGATGTGTTGGAATGTATGATGTTTATGTATGAATGTGTTGGAATGTATGATGTTTATGTATGAATGTGTTGGAATGTATAATGTTTATGTTGATTGATATGAGCGATGCTTATGAATATTTTGCTATGCATGAAGGGATCCATGCTTTTGATATGTGAACTATGTTGGTTGTAACACTTAGTATCACATACTTTGTGTCAAAGTACGCATGTTGAAGCTCTGAGTTGGAGTATAAGGGTAGGTCAGTGTAGACCAAGTGTTCCAGTGCTAGGAACACAAAAGACTCAGAAGAAGTTGTCAGAATTCCCTCTTCTTTAAATATTTGCCGATTGGCTTGTGTGATAAAAGATCTCAAGCGGTTAAGAGTCAAAACATTTGTAATGTGTATGCCTTCTTATATTAGCATTTCCTTCAGTACCTAGTCCCCCACTTTGAAAGAGTGAGGCTTGGCCCCATAGTCATGATAGTTGACAGTACGTTGATGCGAAAATTAACTTAACACACAAATTAAACCATCTTTTGACAATTGTAGTATATGTATAAGTAGGGATCGTTCTGGACTGGGGATTAAGAGGGCTTGCTAATAACCTCTAAACTGACTCAAAAACATAAAAACAAAGTTAAAAACATTTGAATAGACGCAAGGGACTGAAAATAGGTTCAAAAGACTTAAAAGAACTTAAAAACACTGAAAACTGCCTAAAAACACTTGTTGGGTAGTTTCTGACTCTAAACGCAACTTTGAATGAAAATTGGGTTTTGGCTTCACCTAAAACAATAAAAAACACAAACAAAATAGATTTGAAACACTTTGAAACAAGAAACTAAAAGGGGGGTTTTGATTTGGATGAAGTTGAAACAAACAAACAAGTATGAAAAACTAGACAGATTGTAAAACGAATTTGAGAAATAAGATGATGGATGGGATAGCTAGAGGCTTTTTCTCCACACAGGACATGTATGCAAACAACTCAATTTCCAGTTACTACTTCATTGAATTATGAACGACAATGCCCCAAATTAACTGTGACATCACTAGTTAACTCTCAGATTTCCTTTGTTTTATTAGATTGGATGACATCATTCGACAACCCAAAACATTCTTCAAAAGTTCCCTACATGACATCATAATAGAGATACAATCAAAGATCATTACGTTTAATGAAAATCATAAGCATTGACAAAGCACTTGCAACTATGACATCATGTCACTCATGCTAGAATTAAACTTAACGCGATCGTTTATAAGCGACCTCCACTACTTATGAATATAAGTTTGTAACGATTATGTGAAACTTTCTTAGATTCTAGCATCGGATTTATGCATGCCAAATAAGTGTCGACCCTTAATCAACAAATACAAATAAGTAATCAATCAAATAGTTAAGCCAATTGCATTCACGATTCAAGAGTTCATAACTGGAATTTATCAAATCATATTACACACATAATCATGGCTTTGAAATCAGCCCTAGCTAAGAGGGGTTTAGCCACTCATGTTCACAACAAAACGAAAGAAAATGAATTTAAACATTGGAAACAAAAGAAAGAAAACACCTAAATGCTCCAACGATCCAAGTTGGACAACAAGCACGTCCAAGCATTTTCCTTCCCTTCCTTTGCTACGGCACAAGGTGTTGGTGAGTGTTTGAAGGTTTGTTTGTATGGAGGAATGAATGTGAAGATGAATGGATGTGTTTGGATGAAGGTTGTATTGAGATTGGGATGAATGATCAAGCAAAAACTCCACTCTGTGGCTGCCACACACACTTCCTTTTATAGAGGAAGTGCACTGCAATGGAGGGGAAAATGGTGGTGTGTGCAATGATTCAAGGGTGAAAGTGAAGTAATGATGCAAAGCATGAGGGGTAAAATGGAGTGGTGTTGCAACAATAAGTGCATGGAGTGGTGTTGAAATGATTCAAAAGTGAAAGTGAAGTGATGATGCAAAGCATGGGGGGTAAAATAGAGTGGTGTTGCACCTATGAATGCAAGTAGGGAACATGAATGATTGTGCACATGGTAGAGAAAGGAAAGAGAGGTGGAATGGTGCAAAAATTAGTCAAAGGTGCAGGTTGAGTCATGATGCATGGCATGGGAGTCCAAAGGTGGAGGATAGTGCATTAATGAGTGCATGTAGTGGAGGTAAAAGTGCATGAAATCTAATGGGTGAAGGGGACAAGGAATGTGCAGCAATTGAGTGCAATGATTTAATGTATTGGTGCATGAATTCAGAAATAATGAAGGAGACATGGGTGGGCCACGGCAAGGAGGGATAATGAGTGTAATGGTGCATGAAATAAGTGCAAGAAGTCTGGTGCATGAAGGGGACAAGGGTGATTATGCATGGTATGGGTAGAAAGGTGAGTAAGTGGTGAATGAATGAGTGCAAGGAGTTGAAAGGATATTTTGCACATGGTAGACAAAGGGAAGGAAGTGGAATGGTGCAGCAAATGAGTGCAAGGAGGGAACATGGATGAATGTGCACGGCATGGGTGGAAATTGGAGTGATTTATGGCAGAAAATAGGAAAGGGTTGGCTCCCTTGCACGGCAAGGAAGATAAATGGTAAAATATGGTATGGCTTGGACTTTTAGGGCAGGTTTAGGACTTGTAGAACATGTAATGAAATGTCCCAAAGTATTTAGGAACCCTTCGTGTGACTAAATCTTTGGTAATTTAGGATTAGGAAAGGTAACGACAAGATAAGGCAAGTTTGACTAGTCTTTCCTCATTCTTAATGGTTTCCTTGTCTTCCTTGGTGCTCAATTTATTTTCTTCCTCTCCTTGGCACATTCCTAGCTTCTTTAGATCTTTAATTTCATCCAACCACTTTGCTCCATGCATGTGATATCCATTCCATGCCCAAAACTGCTCCAAAAGGCACCAAAATGCACTTTTTTGCCTCTTTAACCCTTTGTACCTACAACCACACGAAAATGGCTTGAAATACTAAATCAACTAAGAAATAACAACATAAATGCACAAGAACAAGCTAGCTAAGTCGCATAAATATGCTCCTATCAAATTCCCCCACACTTAGGTTTTGCTAATCCTCGAGCAAAACAAAACAAATGAAACAAACAAAACATAACCTATACCTTCCAACATTTGCCTCAGGGATTTTTAATGAAACATGACATGCCAAAGATCACCACTCACATAGATTTAAGCAATCCTTACCCTCGAGCATACTTAATCGTAGTCACCATTCACTAGCTCACATTTAATCAATTAACACAACATTTTGTAGTAACATGCCTTAGAGAATTCCCTCAATTCCTTACTAAATACACTCTTATTTTCACACAAGAATTTCTGACTACATTCCCTATACTAGGTATATGTGAGAAGATTGATGTAAACATGAAAACTAGTACTCACATATGTTTTTCAACAAAGAAGCAATTTCTGGAATTATTAATTCATGTATACATATGATCTCATGAATGGAATGCTACTACTAGAAGCGAGAACCAGTGATATCATATGCTCATACCAATTTCAAACTCCACATATTGAAACACACAACACTCAAGATGGAAGTCACGGGTTGTAATGGGGTTAAGGGTGTTGGCTAACAAAGAAAGGTAAAGGTAAACAAACGTTCTTAAAGCAATAGCGAGCAAAGTAATGATTTTGACACTTAGAATTCACTTTTTGTGTGTAAAAATCTACTTAAACACAAAGGGGAAGTTCATGCAACACTTAGGGTCAAATTCAAACTTTTGGACCCTTTCTTCAGCAATCAACACTGAGTTCATTCTCACTTTTTTTTTTTAATATTTTATTTATTGTCGTGCCCTATGGCACACAAAACATTCACTTTGAAACATTTCCCCCACACTTGTTTTCTGCAATAATGTTACCAAAAAGGAATTCCTTCTAAATCATGCTCCACTATACTTCAAGAACAAGGGTATGGAAAGTCCTAATCTAGGCTAGGTAGGGATAATGTGGTTAATAAAGAAAGTAGGCTAAATAAAGCTCAAAGGGGTTAAAACCTACAAAACAAATGACAAAGGTGGATTCGGCAATTTTTCTTTGGTTCACTAAACAACTTCATCTTGAATATGTGTTATGCAAATCAATGTCATGCTTTGAATGGAATGGGCATGAGTTTTAGTATTTAGATCTATAATGATGAAACGCATTCTCAGTAGCAACCAAGCAAAGAATAATGAGATCATGCAACGACGTTAGAAAACAAGACTGCATAGATTAATAACTCTCCAAATAAACATTTAGGCTCAAGTCTCTCAGGGATGTAGCGTTAGTTTGAGTTCCTTCCTTCAAGCATGTTACAACAACTGATTTTTTTCTTCTGTGATTGCATGCGAATTCATAAACTATAACTACAACCAAGCATAAACTAAAGAGTATATCAAACTTCCATCCATGTTTGTAACTTTCTTTAACAGTCATGCACTTAAAAACCAAATCCTCATTATTGTGTTGGAAGGTACCTTAAGACACAAACAAACATACAAAAACAACTCAATTTGGCTTTTTCAAAACAATTTTTCAAATTTTTATCAAATTTTCAGATTTTTATGTCAAAACACACTACAAACACTTAAAAACAGTGAAAAACAACATTGTAAGTGATAGGTGAATAAAACCCACGAAATTACATAAAAACACTTGTTTACCCCCCTTACACTTAAATCAAACATTGTCCTCAATGTTGCAAGCATAGACTTACACTCAAACAAGTAAATAACATAACTAATAAAACATGACAAGTTTGGCAAAGTAAAAACAAGACAGAGTAGAGTTTAAGAACGCAAATCTGATTATAGAGATAGATGATCTTGTTAACTTTCCACAGCTTTGATCTCGAACTGGTTTGGAATTCTGAGCGAGGAATATGAGAGTTCCTTGGTTTCAAATCAGACTCCTTTTGCTGGGTTGATTTGATTGTGCAGTCTGCATTCTTCTCTGCTTGTTTCTTCTGCACGGCATGCAGGCACGAGGTAGGGGTAATGGTCTGTTTCTTTTTTTCAATCTTTCCAAGTGCCGACCATTTGCTTTCTTTCTCCTTGTCCCTAGCTGAGGATGAATTAGAACATTGTCTCCACATGCTTCGATGTATCATTTTCACTTCCCTTATTTACTCTCTAGGCAAATGTGGTAGCTTTTCAGGAAGCATTAGATGGGTTTTAGGCAGTCGGTTCTAGATCGGAAGATTGATACCATGTGCTGGCTGATTGCTCTCTTTCTTCTTGTCCCGCAAGTGAAAACAAAGACAAGGAGAATGACAGGGAGAAAGCATGATATGAGATACTCTTGCTTTCAACCTTCATGATATGAAATACTTTTGCTTTTGATGAGTTGTTTGCCACCCCAAGGAATAAGGAACACTGAGTGACTCGAGAGGCTTCGTTGGGAAGGCATTCTCGGAGATGAAGAAAGGTTATGTATGTCTGCCTTGCTATGGAGGGTGAAGGTTGACATTTATATGAATTAATAACCGGTACTATTCTTTCACTCTTGTCGACAACCGTTGGATGATTAAATTGTAAACTTCACGTGCTTTCTACTTCACCAGAAATCTTCGACAGATTGCCCATAATTTTTGCAAGGTTGAGTGTGCATGTGACAGGTGGTGACACGTTTGGAAAAGCAGGTGTCTCTTCGATATCTAAAATTGATGCTTCGACAAATTTCCCTTGATTTTCGCAAAGCTGAGTGTGCATGTGACAGGTGCTGACACGTCTGAAAAAGCAAATGACTCTCCGATTTCTGAGCTTGCCTCTTTGATTTCTGAGCTCCGTCGAGTGTAGAGGTTGCATGTGACAAGTGCGGACAAGTCTGGAAAAGAAGATTGGCCCGTGGTTTCTGAGCAAGCCCAGCTTTTGAGAAAGGTAGTGCCTCTTCAATTTTTGAATTGACCTCTTCGATTTTTGAGCTCGCCTCTTCAATTTCTGAAATCCCATAGAGTGCTGATTTTTATAGAGGCACGCGGTACATTTCGAAGCACACTTGAATTTATGCCTGTAGAAACTCCCTTCTTGCATTTCTAAGATCTTGATTTGTTCGACTTCTTCTTTCTTCAACACCTTCGAAAATGTCTGGCCCCTCCGACCATTGTTTTGACTTGAACCTTGGTGAAGAGGCAACCATGCCTCTTCAAGACAACATATGACGCCCATCCTTCTTATCCCCTACTGGTCTTCTTACCGTTGGGGATTTTATGATGAAGAATGATATGACCGCTGCGGTGGTGGCCAGGAATCTTCTCACTTCCAAAGATAACAGACTACTTTCCAAACGGTCTAATGAGTTGCCTGTCAAGGATTCTCTGGCTCTCAATGTTGAGTGTGCAGGTTCTGTCTCTAATATGGCCCAACGCCTATTTGCTCGAACCCGCCAAGTTGAATCATTGGCGGCTGAAGTGATAAGTCTCAAACAGGAGGTTAGAGGGCTCAAGCATGAGAATAAACAGTTGCACAGGCTCACACATAACTATGCTACAAATATGAAGAGGAAGATTGACCAGATGCAGGAATCTGATGGTCAGATTTTACTTGATCATCAGAGGTTTGTGGGTTTGTTCCAAGAGCATTTATTGCCTTCGTTTTCTGGGGCTGTACCGCGTAATGAATGATCACCCTCTGATGCCTCCTCCTTCTGGGGTTCTGTCTAGTATTGAGGCTCCGAATGATCACCCTCCGCTGCCTTTTCTTTCTGGGGCTCTGCCGACTACTGAGACTTCTCCTAAGCAACCTTTGTGAAGGCTCCCTCTTGTATTTTTCTGCCTAATGTTCATTTTCCACGAATTTTGATGTAAAAATACTTTGCATATCTGTCAATGTTAAAAAAATAAACCCATACCAAAAACAGTTAAACAAGCAACAAATAAAAATGACAATCATGGCAAAATAAAAATGTAGAAAAGGGAAGGTTTTTAGGAACGCAAAACTAATCGTGGAGCAATTCAAAGATCTTCCTTATTTGCATACATGGGTTGCCTCCCAAGAAGCGCATGCTTTAACATCTTGCAACTGGACGAAACTTCCTTCTATGCTTGGATAGGGCCCACGTCACTGAGTGGGATTTCTTCCACAATCTACCCCATATCACTCTCAGAGTATAGCTTCAGACGATGCCCGTTCACTTTGAATTCGTCGCCGTTCCTTAAGATTTTAACTTGGACTGCACCATGGGGAAAAACATTAGTGACAACAAATGGCCCAATCCACTTAGAACGTAACTTACCAGGGAACAATCGTAGATGGGAATTGAATAATAGCACTTTATGTCCAATTGAGAATGTATTTCCCCGAATCATTTTGTCATGAAATGCCTTTGTTTTCTCCTTGTAAATTCGTGCATTCTCATAGGCTTCGTTCCGTATCTCCTCAAGTTCATTCAATTGGAGCTTCCTATTCATTCCAGCAGCATCTAAGTTTAAATTGAATGTTTTCACAGCCCAATGCGCCTTGTGCTCCAGTTCAACAGGTAGGTGAGGCTTGCCGTAGATTAGTCGAAATGGAGACATCCCTAGAGGTGTTTTGTAAGCAGTGCGATATGCCCACAGTGCCTCATCTAAACGCAAGCTCTAATCCTTTTGGGTTGGCCCAACAGTCTTCTCCAAGATTTGCTTGATTTCTCTATTCGAGACTTCGGCTTGGCCACTTGTTTGAGGGTGGTATGGCGTGGAAACCCGATGCTTCACATTGTACTTTTTAAACAGCGCCTCAATGGTGTGATTGTAAAAGTGGGAGCTTTGATCGCTTATGAACACCCTCGGCATGCCAAATCTGGAAAAGATGTTAGCCTTGATAAAATCTACCACCACTCTAGAATCGTTAGTATGGGTGGCTTTGGCTTCCACCCATTTCGACACATAATCAACGGCTAGCAAAATATAAGTAAAACCATATGAGGGCAGAAAAGGTCCCATGAAATCCATACCCCATACATCAAAGATCTCCACATTCAAGATGGGGGTTTGCGGCATTTGGTCCTTAAACAATGTAGGCCAATAGAAACCACTTTCTAAAACCTTAAGGGCTATCATTTGGGTGGAAAAATGACCCCTACATGCATAACTATGGCAGAATGCAATAATTGAATTAAACTCAGAATTGTGCACACATCTATGAATAATCTGGTCAGGACAATGCTTCCACAAATATGGATCATCCCACACATAAAATCGTGCATCATTTCTGAGTTTTTCACGCTTGTATTTATCGAGAGTGCTAGGAACTTGTTTGTTACCAAATAATTGACCAAATCAGCATACCAGGGCTCACTTACCTCTAGGGACAGCAATTGCTCGTCAGGGAATGTCTCTAGAATGGGTAAGGAGTCCTCCTCGTGCACCAAACGGCTGAGATGGTCAGCCACCACGTTTTCACTCCCTTTTTTGTCTCTTATTTCAATGTTGAACTCTTGAAGTAGAAGCATCCAACGAATCAGCTTTGGTTTGGCCTCTTTCTTGGTGAGAAGATACTTCAACGCTGCATGGTCAGAATATACAATCACTTTTGTGCCAAGTAAGTATGAAAAAAATTTATCTAAAGCAAAGACAACTGCAAGAAGTTCTTTCTCAGTGGTAGAATAATTCAATTGAGCATCATTTAGGGTCCGGGAAGCGTAATGGATGACGTGGGGCTGTTTGTTCCTCATTTGGCCTAAAACAGCACCAATGGCATAGTCGGATGCATCATACATTAGCTCAAAGGGAAGGCTCCAATCTGGTGGCATGATGATGGGGGCCGAAGTTAACATGTCCTTGAGGGTTTTGAAAGCCGTCACATACTCCTTGTTGAACTCGAAGGCTACTTCCTTTTGGAGTAAACGGCAAAGGGGTTGGGCGATTTTTGAGAAATCATTGATGAATCTCCTATAAAATCATGCATGGCCAAGAAAAAAACGAACCTCCCTCACCAAAGTGGGAAAGGGTAAGTGACGTACAAGATCTATTTTGGATTTATCAACCTCAATCCCTTTTTCTGATATGATATGCCACAAAACTATACCTTGTTTTACCATAAAATGGCACTTTTCCTAATTCAAGACAAGATTAGTTGCGATGCATCGTTGTAAGATCAAAGTAAAATTATTCAAGCATGCATCAAATGAGTCACCAAAAACACTAAACTCATCCATAAACACTTCAATGATCTTTTCCACAAATTCTGAGAAAATACTTACCATACACCTTTGGAATATGGCTGGTGCGTTGCATAGCCCAAATGGCATGCGTCGATAAGCAAAGGTACCAAAGGGACATGTGAAGGTAGTCTTTTCTTGGTCATCGGGAGCTATCACAATCTGATTATAACCTGAATAGCCATCAAGAAAACAATAAAATGAATGACCAGCTAACTTTTCCAGTATTTGATCAATAAAGGGCAGCGTGAAGTTGCGTTGAGCTTCCGATAGTCAATACAAACTCTCCATCCGGTTTGGATTCGGGTGGGCACAAGCTCATTATCTTCATTTTTTACCACAATGACTCCGGACTTCTTAGGAACAGCTTAGATCGGCGAGACCCAATGGCTATCAGAAATTGGGTAAATCACTCTACAATCTAGTAGCTTGATGATTTCCTTCTTCAGAACGTCCATCATGGGTGGATTGAGTTGGCATTGTGCTTCTCTAGATGTTTTGGCTTCTTCTTCCAAGAGTATTCGATGCATACAAGTGATAGGGCTAATTCCCTTTATATCGGCCAATGTCCACCCAATGGCAGTTTTGTATTCCTGAAGCACCCTCACCAACTTTTCCTCATCTTGTGCAGTGAGTGAAGAAGAGATGATGACGGGCATCATCTCTTGTTCTCCCAAAAACGCATATTTCAAATGGCTAGGCAATGGTTTAAGCTCTAGGGAAGGTGGCTGGATTACAGAAGGAAGCAACTTGTTAGTCGAAATGGGAATTGAAATTAGGTTAGGAGACTTACCAATATGCCGTGGATTTAACTCTAGGGCAGCAACCATCTCCACCAATTCTTCTTGAATAGGCACGGCAAGGTGTTCCTTGTTGTTGCCGTGGGCATGCCTAAGTGCTAACCCTTCGTTTTTTAGTCCAATGCTTTGCGTGAGAGTCTTTTCAAGTGCATCATCACTCAAATCATCAAGGAATTCTTGCGCCAAAGAGTCAATCACATCAATAGAGAAACAAGAGTGACCATCATGAGGATATCTCATAGCATTAGAAATATTGAAATCAATAACTTCCCCATCAAATTCCATGGTTAATGTTCCCTTGAATACATCTATCTTTGTACGGGCAGTCTTCATGAATGGTCGGCCAAGTAAGATTGGTAATTGAGGGGAACGGTTCGAGTCTTCCATTTTAAGGACGTATAAGTCCGTCGGAAAGACTAGGTGATTCACCTGCACTAAAACATCCTCCAAAACACCTTTTGGATACGCATTAGATCTATCGGTCAGTTGAATGATCACTCCATCATTTTTTAATTCTCCCAAGTTCATAGATGCATATATTGAATAAGGCATGACATTTATTGATGCACCTAGATCTAACATGGTAGATTCAAAGCGAGTATTTACCTAGATCTAACATGGTAGATTCAAAGCGAGTATTTCCTATAACACAAGGAATTGTAAAACTGTTGGGATCTTTGCACTTAGGAGGTAATTTTCGTTGCAACACAGTTGAGACATTCTCACTTACCCTTACCACCTCTTTGTTCGAAGCCCTTTTCCTTATAGTGCACAGCTCCTTCAGGAACTTAGCATACTTGGAGACTTGTTTAATTGCATCTAGAAGTGGAATGTTGACTTGTACCTTTCTGAATGTGTCAAGGATGTCTTTGTCACTCTCATCCTTCTTTGATTGCATAAACCTGTGAGGAAAGGGTGCATTGGGTGGAATTGAATTAGAAGTCATGGAATTTGAACCCAACTTACCTTTGGTGGTCGAATTAGGGTGTGTAGGTGGCTGTGGCAAAGATTGCTCAATCCTTGCCGAGGGCAGGCCTTGTTCCTTCTCCTCAAATTGCATATTTTCGTCCTCCTTTTGATTGGATTTAGATGGGTTGGGATCAGATCCAACTTCTTTTCCACTTCGCAAGGTGATGGCTTTGGCATATTTGAAGCCTTCCTTTGGATTCACATCCGTCGAACTAGGTAACTTACCTTGTTCTCTACTAAATTGCCCCATGAATTCAGCCATTTGTCCCATTTGTCTCTTCAATCCAGTGGCTTCTCGAGCTTGATTTTGCACTTCCTTGGCGTAATTGTGCATATCTTTGGATTGATTTTCCTGACCCTTCACCAACGTAGTTAGTAACTGAATAACTTGAGCATTATCAAAAGATGAACCTGAGTTATTTTGAGCAGGTTGTGTTTGGGGTTGTGTGGGTGCATACGGCCTTTGGTAGAATCCCGGAGGTTGCTGTCTGAATGCACTTTGTTGTTGGGTTTGTTGGGGCTCCCTCCATTTGAAATTTGGACGATCTTTCGAGCCTGGATTGTATGTATTCGGGAATGGATCATTCCTTGGTTGATTTTGACTCCCAAAACCCACGGCGTTGGCAGATTCCCACCCTCCGTTCTTGATTAATTGAGGGCACTTATCCGTGAGATGTCCATTCATTGAGCACACGCCACAAATAGCTACACTTTGTTCTTTTGGTTTTTCAACCACCTGTGAAAGAATAGTAAGATTAGCCATTTGATTTTGAAGTTCGGAAATAGCACTTACCACATTAACTTGTTGCTTCCATGGGTTGTCTCTTTGACCAACGCCTTCATATTGTTGAGCATTCAATGCTTGGTTAGCAATTAAGGTCTTGGCAGCCATGGGTGTTTTGTCCACCAAAGCTCCTCCCGTTGAGGCGTCTAGCATTTGGCGTTCAATTGGTAGAAGCCCTTCGTAGAAATATTGAAGAAGAAGCTCCTCCTTCATTTGGTGCAGTGGACATGAAGCAACAAGGGTTTTAAAACGCTTATAGTAAGTGGGAAAGGATTCCCCTTGGTTTTGCTGAATGCCACTAATCCTTTTGCGTAGTAGAATGACTCGAGAAGTTGGGAAAAACTTCTCCAAAAATGCCCGTTTCATACTCTCCCATGATGTGACAGTTTCGGGGGCTAGTTCATACAACCAATCTTTAGCCTTTTCCAAGAGAGAAAATGGAAAAGCCTTCATTTTCAGAATGTTCCCATCAACCTTCACAGGGGTCATGCTCGAACAAACAACCTCGAACTCCTTCAAATGTTTATTAGGATCTTCCATGGACAACCCATGAAACTTAGGAATATGGTGCAATAAACTGGACTTTAATTCAAAATCGTCGGTCTTGTTTTGGGCCGCCCTTGGATATTGAATGCATAAAGGCAGAGCATTGTCCAATCCCGAAATGGAAAGCTCATTGATTGCTCGATTGTCTACTGCCATATCTTGGACTTCTTCAAAAGTCTTTGTCGTGGCCTCTTCTTGCTCTTCTACTTTGTCTTCTTCAAGATCTGGTGCAGGTTGAGGTAGTTGGGGTTCTTGTTGATTCCTTGCTCGTCTCAAAGTTCGTTCAAAATCGTCGTCAAAGTCAAGGATGTGCTTATGAACAGGTTGAGAACTTCGAGTCATAAACCACCTAAAACAAGAAAACAAGTAAAGTCAGCAACTAGGAACAAAAACACATGAAAATAAACAAAAAGAAATAACAAGGGATTAGCAAAATTGTTCTAGACCGGGGATTAGGAGGGTTTACTAGTAACCTCTAAACTAACTCAAAAACATAAAAACAAAGTTAAAAACGTTTGAATAGATGCAAGGGACTCAAAACAGGTTCAAAAGACTTAAAACAACTTCAAAACACTCAAAACTGCCTAAAAACACTTGTTAGGCAGTTTCTGACTCTAAACGTAACTTTGAACGAAAATTGGGTTTTGGCTTCACCTAAAACAATAAAAAACACAAACAAAACAGATTTGAAACACTTTGAAACAAGAAACTAAAAGGGGGGTTTTGATTTGGATGAAGTTGAAAAAAGCAAACAAGTATGAAAAACTAGACAGATTGTAAAACGAATTTGAGAAATAAGATGATGGATGGGATAGCTAGAGGCTTTTTCTCCACACACGACATGTATGCAAACAACTCGATTTCCAGTTACTACTTCATTGAATTATGAACGACAATGCCCCAAATTAACTGTGACATCACTAGTTAACCTTTAAATTTCCCTTGTTTTATTGGATTGGATGACATCATTCGACAACCCAAAACATTCTTCAAAAGTTCCCTACATGACATCATAATAGGGATACAATCAAAGATCATTACGTTTAATGAAAATCATAAGCATTGACAAAGCACTTGCAACTATGACATCATGTCACTCATGCTAGAATTAAATTTAACGCGATCATTTATAAGCGACCTCCACTACTTATGAATATAAGTTTGTAATGATTATGTGAAACTTTCTTATATTCTAGCATCGGATTTATGCATGCCAATTAAGGGGTGCTTTGGGAGTGAGGTGCTTGGTAAACTGAAAAAAAATGGCTTATTTTGGAAACTGCTGTGAGAATAAGCTGAAATCAAAGGAAAAAGCTGAAGCTGCTATTTGCAGCTTTGGAAAACTGGCTTTTTTTCAAAGCACACGGAGCTACCGTGCTCCTTTAATGAAAAGACCCACTATCAGACTTTTTTTTTCCAAAAGCACTTTTACAAAAAAGTTACCAAACACTCTGCTGATTTATTTCACAGACGCTTATTCTCACAACACAACAGCTTTTTTTCAAAGCATAGCAATACCAAACCAGCCTTAAGTGTCGACCCTTAATCAACAAATACAAATAAGTTATCAATCAAATAGTTAAGCTAATTGCATTCACGATTCAAGAGTTCATAACTGGAATTTATCAAATCATATTACACACATAATCATAGCTTTGAAATCAGCCCTAGCTAAGAGAGGTTTAGCCACTCATGTTCACAACAAAACGAAAGAAAATGAATTTAAACATTGGAAATAAAAGAAAGAAAACACCTGAACGCTCCAACGATCCAAGTTGGACAGCAAGCACGTCCAAGCACTTTCCTTCCCTTCCTTTGCTACGGCACAAGGTGTTGGTGAGTGTTTGAAGGTTTGTTTGTATGGAGGAATGGATGTGAAGATGAATGGATGTGTTTGGATGAAGGTTGTATTGAAATATGGATGAATGATTAAGCAAAAACTCCAATTTATGGCTGCCACACACACTTCCTTTTATAGAGGAAGTGCACTGCAATGGAGGGGAAAATGGTGGTGTGTGCAATGATTCAAGGGTGAAAGTGAAGTAATGATGCAAAGCATGGGGGTAAAATGGAATGGTGTTGCAACAATGAGTGCATAGAGTGGTGTTGAAATGATTCAAAGGTGAAAGTGAAGTGATGATGCAAAGTATGGGGGGTAAAATGGAGTGGTGTTGCACCTATGAATGCAAGTAGGGAACATGAATGATTGTGCACATGGTAGAGAAAGGAAAGTGAGGTGGAATGGTGCAGAAATGAGTCAAAGGTGCAGGTTGAGCCATGATGCACGGCATGGGAGTCCAAAAGTGGTGGATGGTGCATCAATGAGTGCTTGTAGTGGAGGTAAAAGTGCATGAAATCTGATGGGTGAAGGGGACAAGGAATGTGCAGCAATTAAGTGCAATGATTCAATGTATTGGTGCATGAAATCAGAAATAATGAAGGAGACAAGGGTGGTACACGGCAAGGAGGGATAATGAGTGTAATGGTGCATGAAATGAGGGCAAGAAATCTGGTGCATGAAGGGGACAAGGGTGATTATGCATGGCATGGGTGGAAAGGTGAGTAAGTGGTGAATCAATGAATGCAAGGAGGTGAAATGATATTGTGCACATGGTAGACAAAGGAAAAGAAGTGGAATGGTGCAAAAAATGAGTGCAAGGAGGGAACATGGATGAATGTGCACGGCATGGGTGGAAATTGGAGTGATTTATGGGAGAAAATAGGAAAGGGATGGCTCCTTTGCGTGGTAAGGAAGAGAAATGGTGAAGGATGGTATGGCTTGGACTTTTAAGGCAGGTTTAGGACTTGTAGAACATGTAATGAAATGTCCCAATGTATTTAGGAACCCTTAGTGTGACTGAATCTTTGGTAATTTAGGATTAGGAAAGGTAACGAAAAGATAAGGCAAGTTTGACTAGTCTTTCCTCATTCTTAATGGTTTCCTTGTCTTCCTTGGTGCTCAATTTATTTTCTTCCTCTGCTTGGCACATTCCTAGGTTATTTAGATCTTTAATTTCGTCCAACCAATTTGCTCCATGCATGTGATATCCATTCCATGCCCAAAACTGCTCCAAAACGCACCAAAATGCACTTCTTTGCCTTTTAACCCTTTGTACCTACAACCACACTAAAATGGCTTGAAATACTAAATCAAGTAAGAAATAACAACATAAATGCACAAGAACAAGATAAAACATAAATGCACAAGAACAAGCTAACTAAGTCGCATAAATATGCTCCTATCATACGTTCACCCCTGGTTGTCTTGATACGAACTTTTATCCTTCTTGTTGTAATGGGCTTGTTGAGAGTAAAAATCCTTGCTCTTACTAAGAGACAGATATGTTTGGTGGCTTAGCGAGTAGCTAAATGAGGTAGGAGATGATACAATGGGTGTCTGAATGGCCAATATCTCATCACTTGGTAGAAATTGACTTCCACTTTCCACTTGTTGATAGGGGTTAACCATATGGGGGTTCCCTTTGTATGTCCTTCCTTCGGCGGAGGCGTGGTTGTAAGCATGTGCCATTACCTCAGACTAAGTCTTCCAAGTGTTGGCATTTATCATGTACTTAAAGAAATAATCACGTAGGCCTGCCTTGAAGGCCTTGAGGGCGGTATTGTTATCTGCCTCAGCGCATCGAGAATACTCATGGTTGAAGCGACCGGCATACTCTCGTAGTGACTCGTCCAGCTTCTGGCGAATAGTGTACAAGTCATCTACGGAATGCAAGCGATCGGTCTGGAAGATGTGTTGAGAGACAAACAGTTTTCTTAGTTCCTCAAATGAGTCTACTATCTCAGGTGGAAGATGGCAATACCAGTTTAGAGCTTCGCCAAAGAGGATGTAGAGGAAACGAAGACATCGCTCTTCTTCGGTGTGCATCCGATATGCCATGGTGGACTCAAAGAGGTTAAGGTGTTCAATTGGGTTTTCCTTTTCAGTATCGAGTTGTAAACCAAGCTTTTGTTTTGTCTTGGCTTGAAGGGGGTGTCGAGGATCCTTCTTGTGAGAGGGCCAGGCCTGGGTTGGTTTCAGTCAGGTATATCGGCCTGACGTTCGACCTTCAACTTGTTTACTTCCTCAAGAAGCTGCAAGATAAGAGGGTCCTTAATGGAGTCATGTACCACTGGAATTTCTTTCATAAGTCTCCATCGCCTCTTAGAAGTAGGAAAGTTTAAGCAAGGGCGTGTGGTTTTTTCTTGGACTCACCATACTGACTTCTAGGGCGAGTCTGTCGGAATACCTTAAAGTCCCATGTACCTTCATGTTCCTCTGGGACCTGTCATTCCTTCCCTAGATTGGCAGCTGGCCTGGGTCGTGAGAGGGGACCGAGTCTTTCATAAACCCTTGGGTTATTGATCTTCGAACATATGTGGAAGGGATTCTCTCGACATTGCTTTAAGAAGTCTTAGCAGTCACGATAAATGGCTTTTGATCTTTCCAACCCTTCTGCAAGGAAGTGTCTTCCTCCACTTCTTCTGCTTTGGGTCAAAGCATCTGGGTTGAGAGAAGTCTCATGTTGATCAATGTTTTGATGATTAGCTCGCTCCTCATCAGGGATACCCATGTTGAAGGGAGGTGACCCTTCGTGTTGGGGGACACCCAGATGATGGTTGATGTCCACAGGGGTAACGAGCTCGTGTGTTTGAGTACGTCTAGTTTCGTGGAGCATCTCAAAGAGCTTCTCATACTGCTCCTGGAGGACCTCATTCTTCTTTGCAATCTTGTTGTTCTGAGCTTCTAGCTTATCGACTTTAGCTTCAAGAGCAACCCTTTTTCCTTCCTTCTTTCGTTGCTTAATACTAGGTGCAAGAGGGGTGTCATTCTGTGTGCTATGGCTTCCTTCGCTCCCCATGTTGGAGAGGGATGCCTGGTCAAAAGGGAGTGTGCGAATGGTGGAAACCAGCTTGGCAAAGCTGAAGAGGGTGGGAATAAGTGTCGTTCCCACAGACGATGCCAAATGTTGATGTACAAAATTAGTGAGGACTTTGGTACAACAGAAAGTGTTAAGTTTGTGACCTTTGCTAGATTACTCCGGTCACTAGTGTGGATAAGTATGTAAATGGAAAGAGACAGGGAAGCAAACACAAAAGGTACGTGGTTCACCTAGATTGGCTACTGATATGAAAATTAACTAGCACTCAAATTAACCCTCTTTTTATCAATTGTAGTAAGTATATAAGTAGGGATCGTTCTAGGCCGGGGATTAGGAGGGATTGCAAAATCACTTGAAAACTGACTCAAATACGTAAAAACAAGTTTGAAACACTAAACTAGACTCAAAGAATGCAAAACTAAACTTTAAAACACCAAAACAAACCAAAAGACTCAAAACAGCCCAGAAACACTCAAAACTGCCTTAAAACCACAATCTGGGCAGTTTTGAACACTAGACACAAACTTGGACGAAATTAGGTTTTAACTTGACTCAAAACACTTAAAAACACAAACTAACTTGACTTCTAACTAATATGACTCAACAAAGAAAAGGGGGATTGATTTTGGACGAATTTGAAAACAAAACAAAACTTGTAAACGAACAGATTTTAAAACGAATTTGGTTTAAATGAATGGATGGAAAGCTAGCTAAGGGGTTCATCTCCACACATGTTATACTTGCATTCAAAACGATTTCCAATTGCTTTTCAATAACCCATGAATTCTCAACGCCCCAAGTTAATTAGGTCCGCTTAAATTAACCTTCAGATTTTCCTAACATTATTGAATTGGATGATTGCATACGACAACCCAAAGCATTCCCCACAAGTCCCCTACATGATTGCATAATAGAGATACAAGCAAGAATCATTAAGTTCTATAAAACCATAAGCATTGACGAAGCACTTGTTACTATGATTGCATGAAACTTATGCCAAGAATTTACTTAACGCGATTGAGATCATCAACCTTTACTACTTGTGAATATAAGTTTATAACGATTAGGTGGAATTCCCTTACATTCTAGCATCAAACTCATGCATAAAAATTAAGCGTGCACTCTCAACCAACATACACAAATCAGTTTTAATTCATATAGATAAGTAAATTGAATCCACAACTTATGAAACGCAATTGAAAGTAATCAAATCATATAGCAAGCATAATCATGGTTTCGAATCCCCCCCTAGCCAAGGGGGGGTTTAGTTCCGCATATGTACAAAACAAAGAGTATAGAATTTAAACATTGAAATCAAAGGAAAGGAAACACCTAGAAATTCCAGCAACTTAAACTTGAATGGCATGAACTTCCAAGCTTCCTTCTCCTCCTCCTTGGTGCGGCAAAGGGTCTATGGTCAGGTTTAGGGATGTAGGTGTATGGGTGAATGGGTATGGACTAGGGTAGAGGTGTTTAGGGAGAATGGGGGCACGGAAATGGTGGTTAAGGTCAGAAATATGGATGTATGGTTGTGCAAGGCTGCGGCAGAGAAGGGGTTGTGATGCTTGGCGTGTAGAATGATTTATGAGGGATGGTATTATGAATGGGTGCGGCACATCCTTTACATAGGCTCTAAAAACCCTAGGGGAATCAGATATGGACTTCTAGAATCCAAATCCACAAGGAAAAAGGCCTAGAAATCAGAAATTCAATGGGAAAAAGGATAAAAGGTGCGGCACTAAAGGATAGGGTAAGATAAGGCTTCTAGAAAGCCTTGCAAGGCAAGGAAATAGGGCATCTAGAAGGCTAGGGTGCGGCAGCTTCTTAGGAATTGGATAGGGCTTCTAGAAACCCTCTAATGCAAGGATAAGGTGTCCTAAAGTGTTTGGGAATCCTCCTTCTTCTTGGAAACCTTTTCCTTCTTCAACTTGGACTACTTCTTTCTTCCTGAAACTTGATGCCATTTGGATTTAACTTTCCTACTTCAAGTAGGAAACCTTGTTTGAGTAGGAAACTTCATTCGTCTAGGAATCCATCTTCAACTAAGAATCCCTTGTTGATTAGGAATCCTTCTTCAATTAGAACTCCTTCTTTGATTAGGATTACATCTTCAATTAGGCACTTTCCTACTTCGACTAGGAATCCTGGCTCAAGTAGGAATCATCTTCTTCAAATCTTCAATTTCGTCCATTCTCTTGGCTCCAAGTATGTGACATTCATTCCAAGCTCCATTATGCTCCAAAATGCATCATTTTGGGTAATACGCCCTTAAAACCTGAAAACACATAAAACTAGCTTAAAAGACTACTTTAACTCAGAAAACATAATGAAAATGCATAAGAACTAGCTAACTAAGGCGCATAAATATGCTCCTATCAGCTACGTCCACGGAGTAGAGGTACCTTATGGCTTTGTTGCCCACTCAATCAAAATAGGGATATGGTTTGATGAAGTAGGCTTTAAATGCATAACCCTGAAATGAGGAAATAAATCCAACCATGATTCATCAGCCAAAGCTCTGTCTAGATGAACTTTGATGCCCCTGAACAAGTTGTTACCCAAGTAAACTTATTTCCAACGGAAACCCATGTCTTGGAGTTGGCACCTAATTAAAGCATTTTGAAAACCTTCCATTTGTCGATGACCATGCGCATTGCCACCTTCTTGTTCCTTTGCTTTTAGGTGTTCATTAAAATCCCCTACACCACACCATGGCAAGGATGAGTTATTATGGAGAAGTTCAAGTAGCTTCTAGGACCACCTCCTTTGCTACATTCATTACCATGATTCATGCAAATGGAATCAAATTAAGACCCTGTATCTATACATCTCAAAAATGGAAGCTCGTGGTTGAATTCATCCTTAGACAATCTTCAACTCTTGGATTAAAACCTAAAATTTTCAACCCAAAAAATTTAGGGTCTGTTTGGTATCGTATTAAAAAAAAATATCAAAACATTTCTTGCGAACATTTTTTAAAAACAATTTTCTTCAAAAACTTGTTTGGTATTAGATTCAATATTGTTTTTAAAATTTAATATTAAAAAGAAAAAAAAATACCATACAACAGCTCCCCGTAGATTCAAAAATTACTACCAAATTCAATTTAAGAGACAAAGAGATCCAAAGAGAGAGAGAAGAGGGAAATAGGAGAAAGTGATTTGCAAGGGAGAAGAGAGAAAGAAAAGAGAGGATAAGGTGAGGAGAGAGAAAAATTAAATAGAGATAAAGAGCTAGTAGAGAACTATTGGAAGTGAGAGGAGATGAGAGAGAAAGTAGTGGTTTGGAGTTTAAAAACTCTAAAAACTCTTTTTTGTTTTTTTTCTTTCTTTCTAACAGTAGACTAATTTTCAAGTTAGTTTTGAGTTCAGTATTTTAAAACAGTCCAACCAAATATTCAATGTATAAAACATAAAATGCATTCTTGTGTCTAAAAAGTTAGATTCAAATAAATTACCAAACAAACCCTTAAGTTTTAACCCTGAAACAAACTTTCTTCTCCTACCCTTATGGGTTAAAGCTTTCTTCACCACGTCCTTTGATCAAAATGGAGCAATTAGGATTGCACATAGGTGGCCGACAACCCCATCAGGCTGGGCCCCACTTTTGCATGGCACTGTTCCATTTCCCTTCCTTTTGGCGTGTTCCATTGTGTGTGGCGCGTCCCCTTGCATTTTCTCCTCCTTTTCTAGTGAGTGCACGCACATGTAGTGGGCCAGGTCATTTGCCTTGGCTGGTTTCTTGAGTTAAATTTGTCCCAAAAATTAGTTTTAATCCAAAACTAATTTTTGGGCCAAAGATTGAAATAAGTTGGGGTGGGTTTGAAAGCTAAAATTTGAATTTTATTGTAAGGTTGGAGTAAGCCTTACAAAATACGGGCAAAGAAAAGTCAACTGGGCATTGTATAATTGTAGTCCATTACATATATGATCTACTAACCAGTAATACTGTAATAGTATAATATGAAATCTTGGGTATATACTAGCATCCTCCAGTTCTATCTTTTGTTGGGAAATTTAATTTATAATGAATTTAATTTTTATTTGAATGAAAATTAAATATGATGAATTGTGACTATTCAGGAATAGAGTTGTGATTGTTGAATTACAGAAAACGATGTCTTTTAATTGACGAGGTGCAGCTATGGACTGTTCAAGGAAAGACACAAATATTATGAAGAGCCATTTCCACATCTATATAAAAGTCTCATCACATTGAGTCATTAGTTAATTTTTTTAGTTGAGTCATACATGTGAATGTGAATGTTGAGAGTGAATCTCACGTTGATGAGAGAAAGACCTTGCGTGTGCTTATAAGTAATTGTACTGCTCTCCATACTTCTGATTGGTTTTATGGTTGAACTCCATCTTTTTTCATGGTATCAAAGTATTTTGGCTCCTGTGTGAAGCTAAACGGCCACACGTGTTCCACGTCTCTCGAGCAGTCAACGTGCTAAGCTTGAAAATTCGCCACATGTGAAAGGACGTGTTGAGAGTGAATCTCACACTAATGAGATGAGGATATTGCATGTGCTTATAAGTAGTTATGCCAGGCTACTCCCTATATTGCCAATTGGTTTTTTTGTGGAACCTCAATTTTCTTCACATATCATACTTAAAAATTAAGTGAGCATGAGAGAGTTCAACACAATCGGTTCAATAGAGCCTTGTAATTTAGAGAGCTACTATTACAAGGACGTGGTCATTGTACCCAGAGAGACAATTGTCAATTAACTATTAGCACCATAGTAGGGTGTAACATATTATCAGGTTTTTCTAATCCATATGTGCATATAGCATCATATTTGTTTACGAGTATGCATTAAACATGTGTATTTACTTGCATGATATTTTATGAATTTTATATGTGATTAATATAGAAATTAGACCTTATTTTTTCAACATCTTTTTTTTAATTTTTTTTATTTTTTTTAATTTTTGTTTATGTTTGAGTTTATGAGCTTTTTACTTTATACGACTTCTCGTTCAATTCTTTTGAAGTCATTGGATTTTTTTTTTTCGAGAATCTGTTCCCTTAGGGCAACTTCCTCCTATTGTTAATTAATTTGACGGATGAATGTTTACGTTCTAATATGACATCGAAATAGACTATTCACGTGTTGAGCTTAGTAGTCCAATATAAATTGCCCACGTGTTTAAAATATGATACCTCATCTAAAGAGTGTCTTGAAAGTATGAATCTCATATCGAAGTATGGAAGCCGTACCTAATAGTTCAAATAATCGTGAATCTCTCCCTCCTATAGTGCTTATTGGCTGAGATATATACTCACATTCTTACCTAATGATTAATTAATCCTTTTACCAATGGGAGGATACAAAGGGGTCGCATTCACTCTTTATACACTCATTAATTAAAGACACATCAAAACCCTAAAGCTATTGCATATGTTTTAGTTTAAGAGAAAACTAACCAAAACATCCTGAAAGGTTTTATTTTAATCATCAGGACATAAAATTTTGATAATGCCCAAATTGGGCAAGAGAAAGAAGACAAGGAAGAAGGAAGAAAAACGTTTCAGAAAGATCACATGCATGCTCAAAACAAAAGCAAAAAATGGGCTCCAGGAGACAGCCATGCAGCAAGCTCACATGCATTTATCAAGACAAAACAAAAGAAGAGAAGCAAGTTCACATGCAAAGCAAAAAGAAGACAAATAAGTCAGATCATGTTTCAGAAACAGTGATGACAATTTCAACAATAGTAGAAGATGACAAGTACCAAGGAGATGTCCATACCATACATTTGTAAATATTTTAATTTTTTCAAAGTATTCTCACTCAGTCTATATAAGAGGAGTTCCATTCATTGTAAAAACACACCTCAACATCTCAACACCTAAACACCCTACACTTACCATATACTCACACCATCTTCATCCATAGCCTTCATAGCATCCTTGTAAACACTTTCTTGTAAACAATTATCTTTGTAAACATTCTATATATCAATAAAAGTCCAAGTGTACAGATTCAAGCAATCTCTAAGTCTTAAGTAAGTTTTATTTTCTTTCTTTAGTGTTTTTGTTTAATTAGACTTCTAGTCCAAAACAGGAAAACACAATTATAGTTATATTATTAACCTGCTAAGCTGACGATCATACTTTGTTCGAGCACTCTGTTATAGTTGAATGTTTGCCATATAAATAACTAGACATTAACCAGGGTACCCCTGAGTTCAGTCGTTAAGGCCTTATACTTGTACTGTGAGTGGCCGTCATGCTGAAACATGTCAAGTTCCATATGCAAGGTTTTATGTCTAGTTGTTATAATGGTCATCCGACTATTTAACCGGGCCTGCTTGGCAATCTGGTATTAGAGCCAAGTTTAGCATTTTAATAGCATAATTATAATAGTAAAGTACCTTCAGGACATAAGTTATTAACACAACTGATATCACACTTGTTTATTTTTTATGAACAACAAATATTATTGTCCTTGTAGACCATGTCAACCACAACCACCAGGTATTTATTGTCTTAGACACCCAATTATAGTTAGCATAAAGAGAAGATTAGCATATATATCAAAAGAACTAGCAGTACTTTAAAGAAGCAAAAGTTTTATCCTGGTTATCTTGAACATCCTTCATTTATTAGTAAATATAACAACACAAAAGTGCAACATAAAGTTTTAGAAGCAAAAAGAGCAACAGATCAAGTTTTAGAGACCTTGAGAGAAGAAATAGAGTTTCTAAGAAACCAGTTAGCCATAACTCTAGAGAAAGATAGACTGTAGTTTATGATAAATTATCTTAAGTTAGAAATTACTGAACGTCAGAAAAGAAAAATAACCTTAGTCCAAAATAATTTAGTTTGTTAGTTTTCATTGAGAAAGCATAATCATATTTTGCATAATGAAGAAAATCCACATGCCAATAATATTGTAGATCTTATTATTAGCAGAAAATATAAAATTAGAAAATAATAAGCATAATCATTTGTTAAACCAGTTGCTAGAGCATTTTCAAAAACAAAAATCCATAAAAACAATTAAACAAAATCTAGACTATATTACATGTCAGTTAGAAGATAATAATAAAAATATTTAAAGGTTTCTTAGCAAAATAGAGATAAAAGAAGTTGTTGACCTCATAGATAGTAAGCCTAAGCAAGTAAAACTAAGATCATTAGAAATAGTAGAGCAGTTAAAATTAGAAGTTCAAAAAATTCAATTAGTGCAAAAGGAGTTGAGTGAACAAATAGATAAGCCGCATAATAAAATAGATAAATTATTAGTTTAATGACCGATTCTAGAACTAGCAGAAAATATATCCAAACTTTGAAAGAAATTAGTAAGTTAGATAAAGAACCAGTAGGTTTAGCAGATTTTTCAACACAAGTAGCTAGTAGTAATATTCCCATTAGGCAAAATAATTTAATTATTCAATTAGTTTTAAGTTTGGCTGAAAAATTAGATCAAGTTGAAGAACAAATAGCATAAATAAATCAAGTTTTACATAAAGCATCTTCATCACTTCCACCATCTTTGTTGGAAAAATTAGAAAATTTAACTTTAAGTACAAATAATCATATTAGAAGATCTAAGATAAATCCTTTTGATAACAGAAAATAGAACTTTTTAGAAGAAAAAAAAAGAAAAGAAGTAGTTAGAGCTGAAGACATTTATCCAAATGAAGAAGAAGCACAAAAATATATTAGAAGAGGTTTTGAGTTAACATAGAAAAATAAATATAATTTGTATCAATTAGGTTTATTTGAAAATAAAAGCAGAAATATAAGTAGCATCAGTCAACATGAAGTTAGTTGTACTGATAAAGAAGTTACACTTAATTTAATTAGTAAAGAAGTAGTTACTCATTTGAGAAAATTACATTTTAGTCAGATTCTTATAGGAACAATACTAATTGGAATAGTACGATTAACCAAAGCACAAGTAGACACAAAAGCATTAGTGTACATATATGATGATAGATGGGATAATAACCAACAAGCAGCAATAGCAACAGTTAAAGTAGATTTAAGTTCAAATTTAGCAGTCATAGGATGTATTCTAAATTATGTTATAACAATAAATGAATTTAGTAAATATATTAAAGTGAGCATAAGAACAAAAAATTATAATATGAAAGGAGAGTATAAAAATTTGTGTATTAGCTTAATGTATATTGGTAAAGTGTCTAATAAATATAATCATAAGTTTAATTTAGAATTTCAAAATTTAGTTCAAACATTTGGTAGTAAACTTGTAAATATGATCGAAGCAAAACTTGTAGATAATAGCTTTTTAGAAGGAACTCAATGGACATTACCTAATTTACAAGTAGCAAGAAATAGACAATCAGATAAAGTACAAATATATGAAACTACTACAGGTCAAACAACAATTAGGTTCATTAATTACAAAAAACTAGAAAAAATAGAAGAGGATGAAAGTGAGATTGAAAATGAGAGTATTCATATGGTTTTTGATAATTTAGATATTAATTTAGTTGAGAAAATTTTTGATCATATTGTAGATAAGCTTATAGAAGATATTGATCATTTAAATGAAGAACAATATTTAGAAAAATATAAGACATGATTTAGGACTACATAGAATTTCAGATGAAGAGATGAAAATTTTGATTTTAGAAATAGGAGTAGAACATATTTTAGGATCAAAAGAATATAATAATTTATTACAATTGAAAGCAAAATGTAATCTAGCTGAAGAAAGAGCACATCAAGAGTAGAAAATCCAAATCCAAGATACACAGGTAGAACTGACCAACAATTTTTGCGACCAACAAATGAATAATATAATGAAAAAGAAAAAGTAAATTGCATTATTTTGAACATACTTTAGATGGTTTAGTTTTTTATTATTTCCAGTTAAGGAAAGTTCAAAATCCAAAATAGCATCAGGCAGCCAAAACACATTTTAATATTGATGGTTTTGTTACTTTGATTAAACAAGAATTTTTAGATCATAATAGGTTAGATGGCAGAAGTGAACAAGAACAAATAAGAGCAATTAGAAATTTAGAACAATTACAAATTTGTTATTTACAGTATATAGCTGAGTATACCACAGATTTCTTTAAATATTTAGGAAGAACATGTAGAATTAGTGATATTAATTTATTAGATACTTATATGACAAAAAAAGGGACCAATAGGTGACAAGATTTGGAATGAATGGCAAAAGCATCCAAAGAAAAAATGATATTGCAATAGGACCTAGAATTCAACATGTATATGATATACTTAGACAAGAGTGTAGTCAAATAAAAGCTAAGAAACAAATTAGGAACCAATTTTATATGAGTTGTAAAAATATAGATTTACCTCAACAGTATGGTTGTCATAAGAAAAATAAGCATAAGAAAATATACAAAAAGAAATATAGGTCATATAAACCCTACAAACAATATAAGAATTTCAGTATAAGACCTTCAAAGACATTTAGAAAGAGAAAATATATTTCCAAACAATTTCAGAAAAGAAGTGGCGGACCTTGGATTAGAAAATATAAAGCGCCAAAAGATATGAGTAGTTGTAAATGTTATTCATGTAGAGAGGTTGGACACATTAGACCTAAATATCCAAAATTAGTAAACAGCAGAGAGAAAAAGTACATTTGATGGAGTTGTTTAAGTTATAAGAAGATGAAAATATACAGTTTAGATGATTTAAGTGATAATGAGAGTATTTATAGTATAGAAAGTATAAATATGATAGATTCAGACTTAGAAGATTCAAGTAGTGATTTAGAAGAGTATATGTTTACATTTATAGAAGAACAATATGAAGAAGAGTATAAATATATTAATTTAGGTTGGCCAGAAAAATATCATAAGTGTAGTAAATTAGTTGCAAATAAATACTATAATACATATTCAATATTGTGCGAAAAGTGTTATAATAATAAGTTATTAGAAATTAATTGAGCAGAATCACAAGGAAATATTGTTTATAATATAGAAAAGCCAAAAAATAGTTCTTTAATTACCATAAATTGTAAAATAGAATTAGCAAAAGAACACAAAATACAAACAACAGCTATGATAGATACAGGAAATACAAAGAGTGTCATAAGAGAAAAATTAATACTAGAAAAATATAGACAAAAATTAGCCAAATCAGCAGGAATAACACAGTTTGATGAGAGACCAATTTATTTAACACATTATATTAATAATGAGTCTATTAAAGTAGAAAAACAACAATTTAATTTACCATTAACATTTGTTTCACAAATAGGATCATACCCATTCATTTTAGGTTTAAATTTTTTGAAAAGTTTACAAGGTTTTTTTATTTATGAATCCTAACATAACATTTTTCAAAACAGGCATTACAATAACTGACCAAAGTAATAATGTAGAAGCATACAAAAGCATAAGTATAGAAGAGTCTAGAGGCCAAGATAGTTATCATTTAAAAACTCAAAAGAAAATGATGAGCATAATAATGTAGAAAAGTCTAATGAAGAAATATTTGAACATGAGTATCTGAATTTTGAAGAAGGCACCCGTATAGAAATATTACAGTTAAATAAACCAAAGAGTTTAGAAGAATTATTACAATTAGCAAAACAAACCAGAATCATAGGAGAAGACCTACAGTTATATTGGAGTAAAAATAAAATATTAGCAAAATTAGATATAATTAATCCAGATTTAACCATTAAGGTAGTTGATATGTCTTGTAGTTTAATAGACAAACAAGAATTTGAGCAGCAAATGAAAGAGTTGTTAAATTTAAAAGTAATTAGACCCTCTAAGTCTAGACATAGATCAGCAGCATATATTGTGAGAAAACATTCAAAGCTTAAGAGAGGTAAGACTAGAATAGTTTATAACTACAAGAGATTAAATGATAATACATTTTAGTAAATTTGATTGTAAATCAGGATTTTGGCAAATACGATTAGCAGAAAAATCAATTCAGTGGACAACTTTTGCTTGTCCAGAAAGGCATTTTGAGTGGCTTGTTATGCCATTTAGACTTAAAAATGCCCCATCAATCTTTCAAAGAAAGATGGATCAAATTTCAAGAAATATGATATTTTTTGTAGTGTTTATGTAGATGATATTTTAGTACATAGTAAAAATAGAAATGAACATAGAAAACACTTAGAGATAATTTTACAAGAATTTATCAATAATGGAATTGTGATTAGCAAAAATAAAATAGCATTAGAAAAGCAAGATATAGAATTTTTAGGAATGTATATCAAGTCAGGTACAATACAATTACAAGATCATATAGCTAAAAAGGTTTTAGAATTTCCAGATAAGTTAGAAGATAAAAAACAATTACAAGCATTTTTAGGATTATTAAATTATGCAAGAAATTTTATCCCTGATTTAGGAAGAAAAATAGCAGTATTACATAATAAAACTAGCAAAACTGAACAAAAGTATTTTAATAGTGAAGATATTAAATTAGTTCGAAATATAAAGGAAGAAATTACTAAAGTTAAGCCATTAACATTACCATTAGATGATAGTTATAAAATTGTTGAAACCGATGCTTCATCATTAGGATGGGTAGGTATATTATACCAGAAAAAGCATAAGGAGTCACCAAAGTCTAACGAACATGTTTGTAGATATTCATCAGGAAAATTTAGTTATGTACAGTCAAGATTACTACTGTCAACGGATTTAGAAATTTTAGGAATAATTAACTCACTTGAGGCATTTTCTTTATTTTTACATAATGAAGTATTTACGATTAGAACTGATTGTCAAATTATAGTTTCTCATTATAACAAAATACATGCTAATAAACAGGCAGCCCGAAGATGGGTTAATTTTACTGATTCAATTATAAGAAATGGTTTTAAACCAATTTTTGAACATATAAAAGGTAATGACAATACCTTAGTTGATATATTATCAAGATTAATTTGTTGAACAATAATGAAATATCGTGGACCATCATCCTTAAATGACACAAGACCACAAGGCAGAAGAGAACACTTCAATGGCATAATGATGTATCATGGACCTCCATCATTCAATGGATTCCAAAATAGCATAAGCAGACTAGTATCACCACCAGTACCAACTTTCAACTTTAATGGCAATATTGTTGAAGGAATCAGAAATCTAACTTTGAGGTATAGGTCAAGAATACCAGGGCTTTCTGATAGGCAACAGGTTCTTCTAGATAATTTTTGAAATATCCAAATCAAACAGCCAAGCATGAGGTTATGTCATGAAAAATTAATTAAAGCCTAAGAACAAGAATTTGATAGTTTTAATTTTAGCATCCATCAAAGAACCTTCAAGTTATTTGATAGTTTTAATCTTGAGCATAATCTTCAAGTCATTTATAGGGACCATCAGTCATTACTTAGTAAGTTTAAACAAATGAACCAAGAACTCCAATTTCTTAGAATGCAGTAGAAGACAAATGACACACTGAAAAAAGAATTGAAAATAGGTTTGGAAATTGATCATCATAAGAATAAAGAAAAAGAGGTTATTGAACTCCTAGAACAAGAGGCTAATGAGCCCATAGAAGAGATTAAGATTGAGCTTTTAGAAGAAGACATTGAAATTGAGCAGCATCATCATTTGAGTGACAAAGAAAAACAAGAAAGATATGAAAATTTTCTTAGGAATATATTTTTTTAGACTTAATAATAGATGATATCCTATTAGAAGAAATTTCAAAAGCAAAATTAAGAATAATGCCACCAAATATACAAAATGAGATCCTGAGCAGAGTATCATAGTTCATGAAAGAAGTACAATTACAATTACAATATGCTTTGTATCAATTCATCTTTGATCCAAAACCAGGGATGATTATTATTACAAAGATGTATCCACCATGTCTTTGTGATAGTACAGAGAATTGTATTTGTAAACTAGAGGTTAGCATAGATGTGGCCAAGATTAACATGAGAGATTTTAGATCATGACATTTTAGTTATGAGCATTAGAAAAAGCATAATGTTGTAGAAGTTACCCCAGCCTTACTATTAAAGTTTGGCTATCTTGATAAAATATTCATTAACCATATTTCCCAACTAGAATCATTTCCTGAAAAACTTATAAAAGTAGTAGAAGATTATCTGGAAAAGTGAAAAGAAATTTACATAAGCTTTATTAATAGTCCTCCAGACTGGTATGTAGATATGCATAAGGAGAAATCTAGGTATATAACCATGATTAATGAAGAGTCATTTAGACTATCCCTTATCTCCTCACATAGGTCGACTCCTTCATACAAAAATATTCTAAAATTTCGACGGATCCAAATGCTAGCCTTAGATGAATTTGAAGATTTTAGGTATGATATGGTATTAGTAGCAGATGGTAACTGGAAAAGCGTGTTAGTGATTGGTTTTCCCTTATCATGTTCATACTTTCGATGGTGCAATAGCGTGTTAGTGATTGGTTTTCCCTTATCTTTTTTACTACATCAGACGCCAGGTAGTGGAGTAACAGGTGGTAACTGGAAAAGACGGCCTTCATTTGGTGTAATCGGTTTCGACCGAGGATGGCATTATGAGGGATCGGGCAATCCATCATGTGGAAGGTTACCAAATGGTTGTAAGGTTCAGCCTGGATGGCCAACTTCACGATTCCTAGGGATTGTATTGGTGCCCTGTTAAAGGTGTGAAAAGTCTTCTTCCCTTTGTTGATGTTGTTGAGAATCCCTATATTTTCAGTGGCTTTTTTGAAGAGGATGCTAACTCCTGAACTATTATTAACTAGGATGCGGTTGAGTAGGGCATTCGAGATATGGACCTTAACAAAGAGTGCATCGTCATGAGGCGAGTGGACATCTTCCAAATCTTGATCCAAAAATATCAAGATGTTGGAGTCGATAGCAGCAACTTGTTGATGCTGGGCACCAATCTTGATTTCTTACAAACCACCTTCCTTTCTTTTTAGGTGTTTCCCAGGTATTCTTGTTCCCCATATATGCAGTTAATCCCAAAGGGTGATTGGGCTGGGTGAAGCCCTAAAAGCCTCATAGATTTCCTATAGTATTTTTCTAGAAAGAAACATCGGGATGATTCTCTAGACGTTAGATCGATCACCTATGTCCTCTGAGTAGCCAGTTTCTCAAAACGAGAAACTGCTTCTTGGAGATCTTTAATATGGGTCCTTATACCAGTGAGTCAGGCGGGTTCTTCAGCCAACGGATTGTGACAAATGGCTTTCAAGGATTGATGAGATATTCATGACATTTTCCCACATCTGACGAATAGCAATAACACCATTATGCCTCTGGTAGATGTCGTCTGGGGAGGTGGTTAGAATTTCATTTTTAACTGAGCTTTCTGACATATCAGAGGGTGGAGTGGTCTGGTCAAGAGGAATATGGGTTCACTTTTAATGAAAGCACCAACTGCTGGAATTAAATATGCACACCTCCGTAAGCTGCAATTGAGCATAAATCCATGTATTTTGGAGCAACCTACAAAATAATGAAACAATTGTAAGCAAACCTTAGGCTAGAGGGGTGTGCCGACCAAAGGCTCTTCAATGGTCAAGTTAGTGAATGATCTTAGACTTAAGTAGTGGGCAAGAGAATTTAAGTGTATAGATTGTCTTACCATAGAAGAAACTAGATGGGTGTTTATACCGTGGGAGATAGACATTTTTAGGATAGAATCCTTGTTCTAATTCGGGAAAACCTATCTAGTAAGTAGATATTGCATCCTCTTAGAAATGTGATTACTTGCGATGCACGCCTATCCTTAGATTGTAGGGATTTCAAGACTTATAGGATTTGATTGTGTTTGCGTCTGGATCAAATCACGTGTCTTGTGGAACAAGCATGGTCATCCAACCTATTACCTCGAGTAGAGTGATGGTGGCACCATGCTTCGTTTGATTGTTGTAGGTTTGTGATTGGATTGGAAGCAAATTAAATGAAAGGTATGTATTTGTCCTTACGTGAAATGTAACAACTGTGTTTGGACGACACTTGTACATGAATGGGATGGTACACATTTACACCAATTGGACTTATCATGGAGAATTGCCTAGTACAACATCAATGTCTTATGGGATGAGGCAGTTAGGTATGAACCTTCTTCATTTGGCCGTGTTAATGATGACTAAATGATTGACATATTGAATTATGCTTTCTCTAATGCTTCACTCAATATAGACGAAGAGTCGTCCACATATCCTGAGAAGTAGGATAATTGAAGGAAGCTCCGCGATTGTTCTGAAGATTTTCCATCTTGATAGCTATTGTAAAGTTGATGCACATAGAAATAGAATGTAATATGACCAATCGAACAAGATCCACGCATGCACAAACAATTATGTATTGTTTTATCGTGAATTCGAAAAGTTAGATAAATGTCCCAAGTGCAATGAGCTGAGATATCGAAAAAACAAGATTCCTAATAAGGTGCTGCATTATTTTCTCCTTATGCCAAGATTATAGATATTGTACATGTTGACCCATATTGCACGTGATATGATGTGGCATAAGGAGAAGTGGTTGATGATGATGTTCTGCAGCATCCGGCAAAAGCCGAAGCGTGAAAAGAATTTGATAAAATCTAGTAGAGCAAAGAAAATGTTAGATTAGGACTTGCTTCATACAGCCTCAATCAGTTTGGGAATGTCGATTGAGCACAGCACTTGGCTGGTGGTCGTTCTTCCTTGTAACTTACCTTCTAGTGGTGCATGAAGAAAGAATTTACGATCATGAGTTTTTTAATACCCAGGGAAAAATCACCTGGTGATTCCATTGATCTTAATTTGCGGCAGTTGATTGATGAGTTAGATTTATGGAAAAATGGTGTACGAAAGTATGACAAGTTTATTGGGGCAATGTTCACTTTGAGAACTGCAGTTATGTGGACAATAAATGATTTTCTCAGCATATGGTATGTTGTTGGGATGAAGCACCAACGGTTATATGGTATGCCCACCATGCGGTGAGGGCACATCGTTCTTTTGACACGCTAGCAAGGTATGTTACTTGGGTCACCGAAGATGGCTCCCCTTGGATCATGAGTGGTGTGACAAGTCTAAAACATTTGATGGGACAACAGAGTATTGACCTAGACCAAGAGGATTCTCCGAAGATGAGATATTGTCCAAGTTGAATGCACTCCAATTTGAGGAAGGCTCGAGACTAGTGGAACAACTGAATTGGGCGAAAAAGAGTATATTCTTTGACTTGGAATATTGGTCGAAATTGAAAATCAGAGACATTTTTTATCTCATGCATATTAAGGAGAATGTTTTTGACAATGTAGTGGTGGGAACAACTCTACTCGAAGGACACCATGAAGACTCGTAGTTACCATGCAAGCAATGCTGATAAGGTCCAACCTATGGCCTACATTGGTCAATGGTAAATACAAAGAAAAAAAAAGCACCAATTATACTTTCAAGTTAGGTGACAATAAGAAGTTCTTGAAGTGGCTGCAAGGTGTGAAATTTGCAAACAGGTACCTTAGCAATATATCAAGACATGTTAAAATGGACATTGGGACATTGTGGGGATTGAAGAGTAGTGATTGTCATGTCTTATTGCGGCGGCTCCTTTCGATTGGTATTCGGCTGCACTTGAACTTTGAGGTTGTTGAGACGATTATCTAAAGTATGAGAATCGCTTACCTTTTGTGTGAGGTTGCTCCGTAATGTTAAAACATCCTACAACAAGCACCCGCACAATTTTGATGAGGGTGAGCAGTTGAAAAGTTATTTGTCTTTACGCAAACTACACACCCATTCGGCGAAGGACCTTTGTATGAGCCCTTCAAAGAAGCCGATTTGGGGGTGGCTTACTATTTTATACTAAACAACTGGGATGAAGTTGAGCCATTCATCAAACATGAGGCATTGATGATCCTTCAACTTGGGTTGAACTGCAAAGACATTTATTTTCGCATTGGTTTGCCGAGCATGTAAGTTTTTTTTTTTATTTAAAAAAAATTAAATTAATTGTCTTTTACAAAAATCTACATATTCAATGGTTGTTGGATTTTACTAGATGAGACAGTTAAGAGAAGAAAAATTGCCCTTCTTTGACGAAGAATTATTCACGTGAATAGAGTTAAATTCTTGACAGCGTAATGAGATGATAAATTGTGCACCCAAAGCAGTACAATTTTAGTCCCAGGGGTAAGTGAAATACTTACTTTTCGAAAAACGCTTAAGTGTGGTTCAATTGTTATACACGAACTGTAAAGAAGTCATGTTGTTCAAGTTTCATTGATATGATACGAAACCAGACTAACTAGACCATGCCATTAAAGATATGTGCTGGTTATCAGTCCACACAGAAACCACAATGGTTTAAGGATGATCCCTACATCCTCGCCAATATGCGAAACAAGTATTCTACCTGGATTATACAAAGCTCAGGGGTGGTTAGAAAGTAGTACAATTCCTATAAAACATATTGGAACTTGTCGGAGCAGGATGACAATGAGGATACCGACGATGACCAAAATGTTCCCTAAGAGGATTCATCTGCACTCACTCGAAATCTTCCTGGAGTACAGAGCAACCACATCGTTAAAACATCATTCAAGATGTCAGGTGTTCCCGAAATTAAAATAGATGCATTATCTATTATCCTCGAGCGCCCACCACCAATTCAGCAGAATTCCTTGTTTGAAAAAGGCAGCGATAACTAAAACAATGAAAGCAATATTAAAGGGGATAATAAGGAAGCAGACGAGATGATTGAGGATTCAGTGATGTAATGTTACTATGTACTAAGTGGTGCGAAAATTATCTTAACACACAAATTTAATCCTCTTTTGACAATTGTAGTACAAGTATAAGTAGGGATCGTTCTAGACCGGGGATTAGGATGGCTTGCTAATAACCTCTAAACTAACTCAAAAATATAAAACTAAACTTTAAAAACACATAACAAGACTCACAAGACTCAAAGCAAACTTAAAATACTCAAAACTGCTTAAAACAACCAAATAAACTTAAACTAGACACTAGGAATGACTTTGGACGAAAATTGACTTTTACTTGAATCAAAACACTTAAAAACACAAACTAAAATAGATTTGAAACACTTTGAAACAAGAAACTAAAAGGGGGGGTTTTGATTTGGATGAAGTTGTAACAAACAAACAAGTATGAAAAACTAAACAGATTGTAAAACAAATTTGAGAAATAAAATGATGGATGGGATAGCTAGAGGCTTTTTCTCCACACATGACATGTATGCAAATAACCCGATTTCTAGTTACTACTTCATTGAATTATGAACGACAATGCTCCAAATTAACCGTGACATCACTAGTTAACTCTCAGATTTTCCTTGTTTAATTGGATTGGATGACATCATTCGACAACCCAAAACATTCTTCAAAAGTTCCCTACATGACATCATAATAGAGATACAATCAAAGATCATCACGTTTAATGAAAATCATAAGTATTGACAAAGCACTTGCAACTATGACATCATGTCGCTCATGCTAGTAATTTAACTTAACGCGATCGTTTATAAGCGACCTTCACTACATGTGAATATAAGTTTGTAACGATTATGTGAAACTTCCTTTTATTCTAGCAACAGATTTATGCATGCCAATTAAGTGGCGACCCTTAATTAACAAATACAAATAAGTAATCAATCAAATAGTTAAGCCAATTGCATTCACGATTCAAGAGTTCATAACTGGAATTTATCAAATCATATTACACACATAATCATGGCTTTGAAATCACCCCTAGCTAAGAGGGGTTTAGCCACTCATATTCATAACAAAACGAAAGAAAATGAATTTAAACTTTTGAAACAAAAGAAAGAAAACACCTAAACGCTCCAACGATCCAAGTTGGACAACAAGCACGTCCAAGCACTTTCCTTCCCTTCCTTTGCTACGGCACATGGTGTTGGTGAGTGTTTGAAGGTTTGTTTGTATGGAGGAATGGATGTGAAGATGAATGGATGTGTTTGGATGATGGTTGTATTGAAATGGGGATGAATGATCAAGCAAAGTATGAACTAAATTTATGTTACACACACTTCCTTTTATAGAGGAAGTGCATGGCAATGGAGGGGAACATGGAGTGGTGTAGCAATCGAGTGCAATGATGCATGAAATCTGAAATGATGGAGGGAACAAGGAATGGTGTAGCAATTGAGTGCAATGATTCAATGTAATGATGCATGAAATCTGAAATGATGGAGGGAACAAGGAGGGAACAAGGAATGGTGTAGCAATTGAGTGCAATGATTCAATGTAATGATGTATGAATCTGAAATAATGGAGGGAACAAGGAATGGTGTAGCAATTAAGTGCAATGATTCAATGTAATGATGCATGAAATCTGAACTAATGAAGGGGACAAGGGTGATGATGCACGGCATGGGTGGAAATTGGAGTGATTTAGGACTTGTAGAATATGTACTGAAATGTCCCAAAGTATTTAGAAACCCTTCGTCTGACTGAATCTTTGGTAATTTAGATTAGAAAAGGTAAAGACAAGATAAGGCAAGTTTGACTAGTCTTTCCTCTTTCTTGATGGTTTCCTTGTCTTCCTTGGTCCTTTATTTATTTTCTTCCTCTCCTTGGCACATTCCTAGCTTCTTTAGATCTTTAATTTCGTCCAACCACTTTGCTCCATGCATGTGCTATCCATTCCAAGCCCAAAACTGCTCCAAAATGCACCAAAATGCACCTTATTGCATACTTTGTCCTTAGAACCTGAAATTGCATGAAAATGACTTTAAACACTAAAACAACTAAGGAATAACAACATAAATGCATGAGAACAAGCTAACTCAGTCGCATAAATATGCTCCTATCAAATTCCCCCACACTTAACTTTTGCTAGTCCTCGAGCAAAACAAAAGAAACAAAACGAAACAAAACAAGCAAAACACAACCTAGACCTTCCAACATTTGCCTCAGGGATTTTTAATGAAACATGACATGTTAAAAATCATCATTCCCACAGATTTTGGTCATCTTTACACTTGAGCACATACTTAATCATAGTCACCACTTACTAGTTCACAATTAACCAATTAAAACGATGTTTTGAATGTAGTAACATGCCTTAGAGAATTTGCTCAATTTCTTACAAGATACTCTCTATTTTCACACACATTTTCTGACTACACACCCTACACTAGTTTATGTGAGAAGATTAATGTAAACACAAAAGACTAGGACTCACATATGTTATAACAAAGAAAGCAATTTTTTGGAGTTATTAAGCATGTTTAGATATGATCTCATGAATGGAATACTACTACTTAGATGCGAGAACCAGTGACACCATATGCTCATTCCAATTTCGAACTCCACAAATTGAAACACACAACACTCAAGATTGAAGTCAAGGGTTGTAACAGGGCTTGAGGGTAATGGCTAATAAAGAAAGGATAGGAATAACAAGCATTCTTAAAGCGATAGCAAGCAAAGCAATGAAATAGACACTTGGAATTCACTTTAGAATGAAGAATCAACTTTTAAATACAAAGGGAAAATTCATGCAACACTTAGGGTCGAATTCAATGTTTTGGACCCTTTTTTAACAAACAACACTTTAGAGCTCTTTTTCATACTCTTTTCAATTCTTTTTTCTTTTCACTCTTTTTTTTTCTTTTCTACCCGTGCCTTATTAAGGACTTTGGCACATGCACACACACACACACACAAGAATCACTTCCCCCACACTTGCTTTCTGCAATACATTGATAAAAAAAGGAGTTCATTTTAAGTCATGCTTTACTATGCTTCAAGAACAAGGGTATGGATGGTCCTAAAACTAGGCTAGGTAAGGATAGTGTGGATTAACAAAGAACATAGGCTTAACAAGGGTCAACAGGGTTAAACTTAAACACATAATGAAATAGGGGTATGGCAATTTGGCTTTTGTGGTCACTACACAACTTCATCTTGAATATGTGTTATGCAAATCAATAGCATGCTTTGAATGAAATAGGCATGAGTTCTAGCATTTGGAACTAAATGATGAAACGCCTTCTAAGTAGCAACCAAGCAAAGAATAATGAGATCATGCAACGACTTTAGAAAACAATGATGCACAAATTATTAACTCTCCAAATAAACGTTTAGGCTCAAGTCTCACAAGGTTGTAGCGTTCATTTGAGTTCCTTCCTTCAAGCATGTTACAAAAACTGATTTTTCCTTTATGATTGTATGTGAATTCATAGATTATAACCACAACCAAGCATACACCAAAGAGTAAATCAAATTTTCATCCATGTTTATAACTCTCTTTAACAGTCATGTAATTAAAAATCAAATCCTCATCATTGTGTTGGAAGGTACCCTAAGACACAAATAAACACACAAAAACAACTCTTTTTGGTTTTTTTTTTCAAAACAATTTTTCAAATTTTTATGAGATTTTCGGATTTTTATGTCAAAACACAATAAAACACTCCAAAATAGCTTAAAAACACTTAAAACAGCAAGGAACAACACTAGAAGTAATGGGTGATAAACTCCTACGAATTTCATGCAGAACAATGGTTCCCCCCCCCCACACATAAATCAAACATTGTCCTCAATGTTTCAAGCATAAACTCACACAAAAACAAGCAAACAAACAAACAACGAATAAACATGACAAGTATAGCAAAGTAAAAACCAGACAGAGTAAAGTTTAAGAACGCAAATCTGGTTTTGGAGATAGATGATCTTGTTCACTTTCCATAGCTTTGATCTCGAACTGGTTTGGAATTATGAGCGATGGATATTAGAGTTCCTTGGTTGTGCAGTCTGGATTCTTCTCTGCTTATTTCTTCTGCACGGCAGACAGGCATGAGGTAAAGGTGGTGGTCTGTTTCTTTGTTCAATTTGTCCAAGTGCTGACCATTTGCTTTCTTTCTCCATGTCCCTAGCTGAGGATGAATTAGCACATTGTCTCCACATGTTTCGAGGTATCATTTTCATTTCCCTTATCTGTTCCCCAGGCAGATGTGGTAGCTTGAGGAAG
Source organism: Malus sylvestris (assembly GCF_916048215.2). Lineage (NCBI taxonomy): Eukaryota > Viridiplantae > Streptophyta > Magnoliopsida > Rosales > Rosaceae > Malus > Malus sylvestris. The sequence continues at coordinate 15,858,943 of NC_062263.1, forward strand.
CATAAGATATTGAAAATGAGTACTCGAGAGCAAGGCTAGGTAAGCAATCAAGAAGGGGTTCTAGGCAGTCGGTTCCAGATCGGAAGATTGATACTAAGTGCTGGCTGATTGCTCTCTTTCTCCTTGTCCCGCAGGTGAAAAACAACGATAAGGAGAATGACAGGGAGAAAGCATGATATGAGATACTCTTGCTTTTAACCTTCATGATATGAAAAACTTTTGCTTTTGATGGGTTGTTTGCAGAGGTATCCCAGGGAATAAGGAACACTGAGTGACTCGATAGGCTTTGTTGGAAAAGCATTCTCGGAGATGAAGAAGGGTTATGTATGTCTGCCTTGCAATGAAGGGTGAAGGTCGACATTTATATGAATTAATAACCAGTACTATTCTTTCACTCTTGTCGGAAACCGTTGGATGATTGAACAGTAAACTTCACGTGCTTTCTACGTCTCCAGAAATCTTAGACAAATTGCCCGTAATTTTCACAAGGCCAAGTGTGCATGAGACAGATGCTGACACGTTTGGAAAAGCAAATGCCTATTCGATTTCTGAGCTTGCCTCTTCAAATTCTGAGCTCCGTCGAGTGCAGAGGTTGCATGTGACAAGTGCGGACAAATCTAGAAAAGAGGATGGCCCGTAGTTTCTGAGTAAGCCCAGCTTTTGAGAAAGCTAGTACCTCTTCGATTTCTGAGCTCGCCTCTTCGATCTCTGAAATCCTGTCGAGTACTGATTTTTATAGAGGATAAGCAGTTCGTTTCTAAGCACACTTGAATTTCTGCCCGTAGAAACTCCCCTCATTGCACTTCTAAGATCTCAATTTGTCCGACCTCTTCTTTCTTTAACACCTTTAAAAAGTCTGGCCCCTCCAACCGTCGTTTTGACTTGAACCTTGGTGAAGAGGCATCCATGCCTTCTCCAGATAACATATGGCGCCCATCCTTCATATCCCCTACTAGTCTTCTTACCGTTGGGGATTCGGTGATGAAGAATGATATGACCGCTGTGGTGGTGGCCCGGAACCTTGTCACTCCTAAAGATAACAGACTACTTTCCAAACGGTCTGATGAGTTGGCTGTGAAGGATTCTCTGGCTCTTAGTGTGCAATGTGCGGGTTCTGTGTCTAATATGGCCCAACGTGTATTTGCTCGAACCCGTTAAGTTGAATCATTGGCGGCTGAAGTGATAAGTCTCAAACAAGAGATTAGAGGGCTCAAGCATGAAAATAAACAATTGCACAATATTGCACATAACTATGCTACAAACATGAAGAAGATTGACCAGATGCAGGAATCTGATAGTCAGATTTTACTTGATCATCAGAGGTTTGTGGGTTTGTTCCAACAGCATTTGCCTTCGTCTTCTAAGGCTGTACCCCATAGTGAAGCTCCAAATGATCAACCTCCGATACCTCCTCCTTCTGTGGCTCCGTCGACTGCTGATGCTCCGCCGACTACTGAGACTTCTCCTAAGCAGCCTTTATGAAGCCTCCCTCTTGTATTTTTCTGCCTCCTGCTCATTTTCAACGAATTTTAATGTAAAATACCTTGCACATCTGTCAATTTTTCAAAAATAAACCCACACCAAAAACAATTAAACAAGTAACAAATAAAAATGACAATCATAGTAAAATATAATTGCAGAAAAGGGAAGGTTTTTAGGAACGCAAAACATGGGTTGCCTCCCAAGAAGTGCTTGCTTTAACGTCTTGCAGCCGGACGAAACTTCCTTTTAAGCTTGGATAGGGCTCACAGCACTGAGTGGGATTTCTTCCACAATCTGCCCCACATCACTCTCATAGTATAGCTTCAGACGATGCCCGTTCACTTTGACTGCACCATGGGGAAAAACATTAGTGACAACAAATGGCCCAATAGACTTAGACTGTAACTTACCAGGGAACAATCGTAGACGGGAATTGAATAGTAGCATTTTCTATCTAATTGAGAATGTTTTTCCCCGAATCATTTTGTCATGAAACGCCTTTGTTTTCTCCTTGTAAATTCGCACATTCTCATAGGCTTCGTTCCGTATCTCCTCAAGTTCATTCAGTTGGAGCTTCATATTCATTCCAGCAGCATTTAAGTCTAAATTGAATGTTTTCACAGCCCATTGCGCTTTGTGCTCTAATTCCACAGGTAGGTGACACGGCTTGCCGTAGATTAGTCAAAATGGAGACATTTCTAGAGGTGTTTTATAGGCAGTGCGATATGCCCACAGTGCATCTTTTAAACGTAAGCTCCAATCCTTCCGGTTTGGCCCAACAGTCTTCTCCAAGATTTGCTTAATTTCTCTATTTGAGACTTCGGCTTGGCCACTTGTTTGAGGGTGGTATGGTGTGGAAACCCGATGCTTCACATTATACTTTTTAAACATCGCCTCAATGGTGCGATTGCAAAAGTGGGAGCATACATCGCTTATGAACACCCTCGGCATACCAAATCTGGAAAAGATGTTAGCCTTGATAAAATCTGCCGCTACTTTAGAATCGTTAGTATAGGTGGCTTTGGCTTCCACCCATTTCGACACATAATCAACGGCTAGCAAAATATAAGTAAAACCATATGAGGGCGGAAAGGGTCCTATGAAATCCATACCCCATACATCAAAGATCTCCACATTAAAAATGGGGGTTTGCGGCATTTGGTCATTGGCACCTATTGTACCTGTTCTTTGGCATCTATCACAAATCATACAAAATGTTCTAGCATCCTTAAACAATGTAGGCCAATAGAAACCACTCTCTAAAACTTTAAGAGTTGTATTTTGGGTGCCAAAATGACCCCCACATGCATAACTATGGCAAAATGCAAGAATTGAATTAAACTTGGAATTGTGAACACATCTACGAATAATCTGGTCAGGACAATACTTCCACAAATATGGATCATCCCACACATAAAATCGTGCATCATTTCTGAGTTTATCATGCTTGTATTTATCTAGAGTGCTAAGAACTTGTTTTGTGACCAAATAATTGACCAAATCAGCATACCAAGGCTCACTTACCTCTAGGGACAGCAATTGCTCGTCAGGGAATGTCTCTAGAATTGGTAAGGAGTCATCCTCATGCACCAAACGATTGAGTTGGTCAGCCACCACGTTTTCACTCCCCTTTTTATCTCTTATTTCAATGTTGAACTCTTGAAGTAGGAGCATCCAACGAATTAGCCTTGGTTTGGCCTCCTTCTTGGTGAGAAGATACTTCAATGCTGCATGGTCAGAATATACAATCACTCTAGTGCCAAGTAAGTATGAACGAAATTTATCTAAAGCAAATACAACTACAAGAAGTTCTTTCTTAGTGGTAGAATAATTCAATTGAGCATCGTTTAGGGTCTGGGAAGCATAGTGGATGACGTGGGGCTATTTGTTCCTCCTTTGGCCTAAAACAACACCAATGGCATAATCGGATGCATCACACATTAGCTCAAATGGAAGGCTCCAAACTGGTGGCATGATGATGGAGGCCGAAGTCAACATGTCCTTAAGGGTTTTAAAAGCGGTCTCACACTCTTTATTGAACTCGAAGGCTACTTCCTTTTGGAGTAAACGGCATAGGGGTTGGGCGATTTTTGAGAAATCCTTGATGAATCATCTATAAAACCCTGCATGGCCAAGAAAAGAACGAACCTTCTTCACCGAAGTGGGAGAGGGTAAGTGAGGTACAAGATCTATTTTAGATTTATCAACCTCAATCCCTTTTTCTGATATGATATGCCCCAAAACTATACCTTGTTTTACCATAAAATGACACTTTTCCCAATTCAAGACAAGATTAGTTTCGATGCATCGTTGTAAGATCAGAGTAAGATTATTCAAGCATGCATCAAATGAGTCACCAAAGACACTAAAGTCATCCATAAACACTTCAATGATCTTTTCCACAAATTCTGAGAAAATACTTACCATACACCTTTGGAATGTGGCTGGTGCGTTGCATAGCCCAACTGGCATGCGTCGATAAGCAAAGGTACCAAAAGGACATGTAAAGGTAGTCTTTTCTTGGTCATCGGGAGCTATCACAATTTGATTATAACCCGAATAGCCATCAAGAAAACAATAAAATGAATGACCGGCTAACCTTTCTAACATTTAATCAATAAAGGGCAGGAGGAAGTGATCTTTTCTTGTCGTAGCGTTGAGCTTCTAATAGTCAATACAAACTCTTCATCCGGTATGGATTCGGGTGGGCACAAGCTCATTATCTTCAATTTTTACCACAGTGACTCCGGACTTCTTAGGAACAACTTGGACCGGCGAAACCCAATGACTATCAGAAATTGGATAAATCACTCCACAATCTAGTAGCTTGATGATTTCCTTCTTCACAACGTCCATCATGGGTGGATTGAGCCAGCGTTGTGCTTCTCTAGATGGTTTGGCTCCTTCTTCCAAGAGTATTCGATGCATGCAAGTGGTAGGGCTAATTCCCTTGATATCGGCCAATGTCCACCCAATGGTAGTTTTGTATTCCCGAAACACCCTTACCAACTTATCCTCCTCTTGTGCAGTGAGTGAAGAAGAGATGATGACGAGCAGCATCTCTTGTTCTCCCAAAAACACATATTTCAAATGGCTCGGCAATGGTTTAAGCTCTAGGGAAGGGTGTTGGATTACATAAGGAAGCAACTTGTTAGTCGAATTGGGAATTGAAATTAGGTTAGGAGACTTACCAATATACTTTGGATTTGACTCTAGGGCAGCAACCATCTCCACCAATTATTTTTTAATAGGCACGGCAAGATGTTCCTTGTTGTTGCCGTGTGCATGCCTAAGTCCTGACCCTTCGTTTTTGAGTCCAATGCTTTGCGTGAGAGTCTTTTCAAGTGCATCCTCGCTCAAATCATCAAGGAATTCCTGCGCCCAAGAGTCAATCACATCAATAGAGAAGCAAGAGTGACCATCATGAGGATATATCATAGCATCAGAAATATTGAAATCAATAACTTCCCCATCAAATTCCATGGTCAATGTTCCCTTAAATACATCTATCTTTGTACGGGCAGTCTTCATGAATGGTCGGCCAAGTAATATTGGTAATTGAGGGGAATGGTTCGAGTCTTCCATTTCAAGCACTTAGAAGTCCGCCTGAAAGACTATGTGATTCACCTATACTAAAACATCTTCCAAAACACCTTTTGGATACGCATTAGATCTATCGGCCAGTTGAATGATCACTCCATCATTTTTTAATTCTCCCAAGTTCATAGATGCATATATTGAATAAGGCATGACATTTATTGATACACCTAGATCTAACATGGCAAATTCAAAGCGAGTATTTCCTATAACACAAGTAATTGTAAAACTGCCTGGATCTTTGCACTTATGAGGTAATTTTTGTTGCAACATAGCTGAGACATTCTCACTTACCCTTACCACCTCTTTGTTCGAAGGCCTTTTCCTTGTAGTACATAGCTCCTTCAGGAACTTAGCATACTTGGGGACTTGTTTAATTGCATCTACAAGTGGAATGTTGACTTGCACCTTTCTGAATATGTCAAGGATGTCTTTGTCACTCTCATCCTTCTTTGATTGCATAAACCTGCGAGGAAAGGGTGCATTGGTTGGAATGGAATTAGAAGTCATGGAATTTGAACCCAACTTACCTTTTGTGGTCAAATTAGGGTGTCTAGGTGGCTACGGCAAAGATTGCTCAATCCTTGCCGAGGGCAGGCCTTGTTCCTTCTCCTCATATTGCATCTTTTCATCCTCATTTTGATTGGATTTAGATGGGCTGGGATCAGATCCAACTTCTTTTCCACTTCGCAAGGTGATGGCTTTGGTAGATTTGAAGCCTCCCTTTAGATTCACATCCGTCAAACTAGGTAACTTAATTGGTTCTCTACTAAATTACCCCATGAACTCATCCATTTGTCCCATTTGTCTCTTCAATTCAGTCACATCTCAAGCTTGATTTTGCACTTCCTTGGCGTAATTGTGCATATCTTTGGCTTGATTTTTCTGGCCCTTCGCCAACGTAGTTAGTAACTGAATAACTTGAGCATTATCAAAAGACGAACCTGAGTTATTTTGGGCAGGTTGTGTTTGGGGTTGTGCGGGTTCATACGGCCTTTGATAGTATCCCGGAGGTTGCTATCTGAATGCACTTTGTTGTTGGGTTTGTTGGGGCTCTCTCCATTTGAAATTTTGATGATCTCTCCAACCTGGATTGTATGAATTCGAGAACGGATCATTCCTTGGTTGGTTTTGACTCCCAAAACCCACGGTGTTGGCAGATTCCCACCATCCATTCTTGATCAATTGAGGGCACTTATCCGTGAGATGTTCATTCATTGAGCACACGCCACAAGCAGCTACACTTTGTTCTTTTGGTTTTTCAACCACCTATGAAAGAAGAGTAGTAAGATTAGCCATTTGATTTTGAAGTTCGGAAATAGCACTTACCTCATTAACTTGTTGCTGTCGTGGGTTGTCTCTTTGACCAACGCCGTCATATTATTGAGCATTCAATGCTCAGTTAGCAATTAAGGTCGTGCCAGCCATGGGTGTTTTGTCCACCAAAGCTCTTCCCGCTAAGGCATCTAGCATTTGGCTTTCAATTGGTAGAAGCCCTTCATAGAAATATTGAAGAAGAAGCTCCTCCTTCATCTGGTGCTATGGACATGAAGCAACAAAGGTTTTAAAACGCTCATAGTAAGTGGGAAAGGATTCACCTTGGTTTTGCTGAATGCCACTAATCCTTTTGCGTAGTAGAATGATTCGAGAAGTTAGAAAAAACTTCTCCAAAAATGCCCGTTTCATACTCTCCCATGATGTGACAGTTCCGGGGGCTAGCTCATACAACCAATCTTTAGCCTTTTCCAAGAGAGAAAAGGGAAAAGCCTTCATTTTCAGAATGCTCCCATCAACATTCACAAGGGTCATGCTCAAACAAACAACCTCGAACTCCTTCAAATGTTTATTAGGATCTTCCATGGACAACCCATGGAACTTAGGAATATGGTGCAATAAACTGGATTTTAATTCAAACTCGTTGGTCTTGTTTTGGGCCGTCCTTGGATATTGAATGTATAAAGGCAGAGCATTGTCCAATCCCAAAGCGGAAAGCTTCTTGATTGTTCGCTTTTCTACTGTCATATCTTGGACTTCTTCAAAAGTCCTTGCCGTGGCCTCCTCTTCCTTTTCTACTTTGTCTTCTTCAAGATCTGGTGCAGGTTAAGATGGTTGGGGATCTTGTTGATTCCTTGCTCGTCTCAAAGTTCGTTCAAAATCGTCGTCAAAGTCAAAGATGTGCTTATGAACAGGTTGAGAACTTCGAGTCATAAACCACCTAAAACAAGAAAATAAGTAAAATCAGCAACTAGGTGTTGGAGATATGCCCTGAAAGTCAATCTTTGGAAGAAACCTTTCAGGACAATGTCTATATGTATGGAAAAACTCTAATACATCAAAAAGGCAAAGTCACTCATTAGGACTATCTCAATAATCGATATAGGTCCTAAAAGGTGAATCCATGGACAATGGATCGATGGAAGAAGTAATCTAATGATGTTAGACTACATAGACCTTCTTCTCATAACCATGATGTCCAAAAGAGTTCATGGTCATAGGATTGTCGGAGGGACACTGACAATACATAGACCAGTACATACTATGTCCCCTTCCAATGGGAAGGATGGAAAGTCTCATGCCATTCGTGTAGTGACACTAAGACAAGTATGTAGGTGCTCATTATGAGATTAGTTGACTGAACACAATCAAACGAGAATACTTGCATGGAGGTCTACTCACATGTCAAGCAAGTAACTGTACTGGTTGGAATAATGTAAGAAATCCTTTGACCTGAGGCATCATAGTAGTTGTCTTGGGGGTATGTTGCTGATCATTTGATAATGAGACGTGACCACATCTCATCTTGGATGTGTTCTATGCATTGTTGGGGTCAGTGATTTATTCTCAGAGGCATGTGAATGATCAACAAGGGATCTCTAATCCTCGTTATGAGAGGATGAATACTTTAAGATATGATTCAGGAATCTTCGGCAGAAGTATCGAGCGTAATGATCGAAAACGTTCCTATACGACTTAATAGAATCATATAACTTGATATAATCACATTAGGGGTTTGACATTAAATATCCATACCCTAGTAATATGATTGTGAGTATTGTATTAGAGAAGGATCGAATTACATTGTAATTCCAACTGAATAGGTTCTCCGAACAAATTCTACATTAGCTTGGGTAGCCATGATATATGGTTAGATATCACTCATGGCTTGTGGGTTCTCCTAGATGATTAAATAAGTAGTTATCAAAGAAGAAGGAGAATTTAAAGTAAGTTTTAATTCACTAAGTGATTGGATTAATACAAATCAATTGGATTGGTGCCAATCACCTCACTGCCTTGCTAATTAGAACCTAAAATGATTGTACACCGAAACACTCTTGTAGTGAGACAACTAAAGGATGATGGAATAAATTAATTGGATTAATTAAGTGTTATGATTAATTAGAAAGTCTAAAGAAATCATAGAAGCGATGAAAGATCATTTTGGACTTAAAGAAAAGTTCAGGTTCATTTGGGCCCATTAAGCCCAAACCCATTGGGCTTTTATTTAAGCATAGGATGACTTGAAATGATAAAAGCCCAAAGCCCAAACAACACAAAAGGGGCCGGCCAAGGAGAGAGAGAGAGAGTCAAGTTGTTGACTCACTTCTTGGACATTTATAAAGGAAGTTTAGTGAAAAGTCTCATTAGGGTTTTTTTACTGTTCTTTTTCACAAAAGAAGAAAACAAGTCTCTCACACTGGACACTTAAAGGCCGGCCACCATAAGGGAGAAATAGCTAATCATCTTCTCTCCCTTTTTGGTTATTCCATTATCCCTCTCACTACACTAGTGGGTGTGGATCTTTTAGAGGCCTTCTACTTTGGAGACTAAAGGAGAAAGGAGCTCTAAATCTTTCAAGGTGGAGGAAGCTAGGAGGGAGGCTAGACTCAAGGAGTTCCAAGAACAAAGAGCTTGGAGGTGGTCCATCCTTGGTCTCAAGTCTAGATCAAGAGGTATAAAACTATACCTTCACTTTGTTCTTCAATATTTTTCTTAGATGCATCATATATGAACCTATGCTTCTTGAAGGGGATTTGCATGACTATAGCTTTGATATTATGTGATAACATGCTTTCGTTGCTAATGTATATAAATTTTGAATTGTATATGCATGCTAGTCACTAGAAATCCCACATAAATCTCATTATTTCCCTTCACTAGGAACAAAAACACATGAAAATAAACAAAAAGAAATAACAAGGGATTAGCAATTGCTAATCCCCGGCAACGGCGCCAAAAACTTGGCGCGAAAATTATCTTAACACACAAATTTAACCCTCTTTTGACAATTGTAGTACAAGTATAAGTAGGGATCGTTCTGGACCGGGGATTAGGAGGGCTTGCTAATAACCTCTAAACTGACTCAAAAACATAAAACTAAACTTTAAAAACACTTAACAAGACTCACGAGACTCAAAGCTAACTTAAAATACTCAAAACAGCTTAAAACAACCAAATAAACTTAAACTAGACACTAGGAATGACTTTGGACGAAAATTGACTTTTACTTGAATCAAAACACTTAAAAACACAAACTAAAACAGATTTGAAACACTTTGAAACAAGAAACTAAAAGGGGGGTTTTGATTTGGATGAAGTTGAAATAAACAAACAAGTATGAAAAACTAGACAGATTGTAAAACAAATTTGAGATATAAGATGATGGATGGGATAGCTAGAGGCTTTTTCTCCACACATGACATGTATGCAAATAACTCAATTTCCAGTTACTACTTCATTGAATTATAAACGACAATGCTCCAAATTAACCGTGGCATCACTTGTTAACTCTTAGATTTTCCTTGTTTAATTGGATTGGATGACATCATTCGACAACCCAAAACATTCTTCAAAAGTTCCCTACATGACATCATAATAGAGATACAATCAAAGATCATTACGTTTAATGAAAATCATAAGTATTGATAAAGCACTTGCAACTATAACATCATGTCACTCATGCTAGGAATTGAACTTAACGCGATCGTTTATAAGTGACCTTCACTACATGTGAATATAAGTTTGTAACGATTATGTGAAACTTCCTTATATTCTAGCAACGGATTTATGCATACCAATTAAGTGTCGACCCTTAATTAACAAATACAAGTAAGTTATCAATCAAATAGTTAAGCCAATTGCATTCACGATTCAAGAGTTCATAACTAGAATTTATCAAATCATATTACACACATAATCATGGCTTTGAAATCACCCCTAGCTAAGAGGGGTTTAGCCACTCATATTCATAACAAAACGAAAGAAAATGAATTTAAACTTTGGAAACAAAAGAAAGAAAACACATAAACGCTCCAACGATCCAAGTTGGATAGCAAGCACGTCCAAGCACTTTCCTTCCCTTCCTTTGCTACGGCACAAGGTGTTGGTGAGTGTTTGAAGGTTTGTTTGTATGGAGGAATGGATGTGAAGATGAATGGATGTGTTTAGATGAAGGTTGTATTGAAATGGGGATGAATGATCAAGCAAAGTATGAACTAAATTTATGTTACACACACTTCCTTTTATAGAGGAAGTGCATGGCAATGGAAGGGAACATGGAGTGGTGTAGCAATCGAGTGCAATGATGCATGAAATCTGAAATGATGGAGGGAACAAGGAATGGTGTAGCAATTGAGTGCAATGATTCAATGTAATGATGCATGAATCTGAAATGATGGAAGGAACAAGGAATGGTGTAGCAATTGAGTGCAATAATTCAATGTACTGATGCATGAAATCTGAAATGATGGAGGGAACAAGGAATGGTGTAGCAATTGAGTGTAATGATTCAATGTAATGATGCATGAAATCTGAAATAATGAAGGGGACAAAGGTGATGAATCACGGCATGGGTGGAAATTTGAGTGATTTATGGCAGAAAAGAGGAAAGAGATGGCTCCTTTGCACGACAAGGAAGAGAAATGGTGAAGAATGATATGGCTTGGACTTTTAAGGCAAGTTTAGGACTTGTAGAATATGTAATGAAATGTCCCACAGTATTTAGAAACCCTTCGTCTGACTGAATCTTCGGTAATTTAGATTAGAAAAGGTAAAGACAAGATAAGGCAAGTTTGACTAGTCTTTCCTCTTTCTTGATGGTTTCCTTGCCTTCCTTGGTCCTTTATTTATTTTCTTCCTCTCCTTGGCACATTCCTAGCTTCTTTAGATCTTTAATTTCGTCCAACCACTTTGCTCCATGCATGTGCTATCCATTCCAAGCCCAAAACTGCTCCAAAATGCACCAAAATGCACCTTATTGCATACTTTGTCCTTAGAACCTGAAATTGCACGAAAATGACTTGAAACACTAAAACAACTAAGGAATAACAACATAAATGCATGAGAACAAGCTAACTCAGTTGCATAAATATGCTCCTATCACTAAGTAAAATATTTTATTAATTTCATCTAAGTGCAAAGGCCCATTTCTCTTACTGTTAAAAAAAATAATAATTACATCTTGCCTGATGGAATAAAAAAAAATTCGGGTAAACACTGTTGCCCGACGAAAATAACGTTCATCTGTTAAGGATCCATGCCCAACGAAAATTTAGAATAGGTTGTCGGCTAAAGTCAATAGGGTTTAAGGTATTTGTCAAGCAAAGTGTGCAAAATCCGTTGAGCAAGTCAATTGGCATGTTACACATATTCAATTCCATTGAGGATTTTTGGATTTTTGCACAATCCAACTGTCAGTATCGTTGGTATATACTACGAGGTTATATAAGTCAAAAATCACCAAAAAGATACATTTTGAGATCAGGAAACGAGACGAAATCCTTTGACAGTTAAAGATGAAAAATAAATATTAAACAATTATTTTAGTTCCGAATTTAATGGTTTTAGACAAATACACCAATCGACCTCAGAAGAACACAATAAACGGACTTGATCATGAATTAAAAATACTTACAATAGTGACTACCACGAAATGATACATTACACCTAATATGGTTTAGGGTTAAAACACCAAGTGTTGGTTGAATCAATTGTGTTGATGCACAAAACCAGTGAGGACTTTGGTACAACAGAAAGTGTCAAGTTTGTGACCTTCGCTAGATTGCTCCGGTCACTAGTGTGGATAAGTATGTAAATGGATAGAGACAGGGAAGCAAACACAAGATGTACGTGGTTCACCCAGATTGGCTACGTCCACGGAGTAGAGAAGTTCTCATTAATTGTGAAGGGTTTACACAAGTACATAGGTTCAAGCTCTCCTTTAGTGAGTATTAGTGAATGATTTAGTACAAATGACATTCGAAAATATTGTGAGAGAATGATCTCTATTTATAGAAGAGAGTTTCTAGTTTCATTCTGACATTGACACGTGCCATGTTGTGATTGGCTTCTGACGTCGACATGTGTCGCTCTGTGATTAGCCTCCTGGTTGGAGGGAAACTCTTCTGGGTCCTTGACGGTATAACGTTGATCGGTGCTCAGTAGTTTCGGGATTGGTCAAGTATGGTACAAATAGTGCGCCCCTAAGTTCCCGAGTAAGGGTAGTTCCTCGGTTGGGGACTTGCAAAATCCAAGCCATTGAGTAATCAAGAAACTTCTAAGTACTGAAGTGTGGTATCATTTTCACTTGCCTTATCTGTCTCATATGTAGATGTGGCATCTTCTCTGGAAGTACTTTTCCTCCATCTAGGGGTGGTATCTTTAATCGATGAAGATGCACAAGGTAATGTATCAATTTCACTTAAAGCTTACTTGTAGTTTCGGGCTTGATCAAGTACGATGCAAACCCTATAGTAGGAGTCCCCCAAGTCGCTGAGCTAGGAGATTTACCGAAGGAGGTAACAGACCAGGTAAGCAATCAGACTTCCAAGCAAGCGACCTAGATCGGAGGTTCGACTTCGGCTTCCGGTTGATTGTTCTCATTCTCCTTGTGTCGTAAACAACAACAAGGATAAGGAAAAGCAAATGGAGAAGAGATGATATGAGATACTTTTGCTTTTGAAGAAGTAACATTCCGCAGGCTTATTCTTGAACTGGGCTGGAGGGTTTTCTGGTTTCCTCTAGAGTATAAGGCCGACTCAAGAATTTGAGGGTCAAAACAAGTCCATCAAATCTAAAGTACGTTCCACCATGATGATATGGGATACTTTTGCTGTTGACAAAGTAGTGGATGTATCGGCCCGTGTTCTGTTATGCTTGTCTCCATATACTTCCTTGTATCATTATCACTTGCCCTATCTGTTCCTCAGGCAGATGTGGTATCTTCTCTGGAAGCATAAGATGTTGAAGATGAGTACTCAAGAGCAATGCCAGATAAGTAATCAGGCAAGGGGTTCTAGGCAGTTAGTTCATGACTGGAAGCTTGATTCCAAGTGCTGACTGATTGCTCTCTTTCTCCTTGTCTTGCAGGTAAGAACAAGGCCAAAGAAAAAGATAGGGAAAAAATATGATATGGGATACTCTTGCTTTTAACCCTGATGATATGAGATACTCTTGCTTTGGTGTAGCTTGTTTGCAGAGGTATTATCGGGAGGAAAAGAAGCTGAGTATTTCGAAAGACTCTGCTGAGAGTGCCCTCTCGGATGTGAAGAAAAGTTGAGCATTTTTTTTTATTTGCAGGTCTGCCTGGCTGTGGAGGATGGAGGTCGACATATATAGGAGTCTCCCTAACAACAAGTAGTAGTGTTATTCCTTTACAATTCTTGGTCATCGCAATGTAGTGGGAGCTGCAAGTTTCACGTGTTTTAACTTTGTCAGAGCACTTTGAAAAAATGGTCTGTGGTATCTGGAAAGCTGATGTTACGTGTGAAAATTGCAGACAAGCTTTATCCAAGGAAATCTGGCTCTCGAAATTCGGAGAGCGGTGCCTCTTCGATTTTCAAATAAGCAATCCTGTCGGGGATCTGGCTACCGATTCAGAGAATGGTGCCTCTTCAATTTTTGAAAAAGCAATCATGTTGGGAGTCTGACTCTTGAGATTCGGAGAGCAGTGTCTCTTCAATTTTTGAGAAAGTAATCCTATTAGGAGTTTGTCTCTCGAGATTCGGAGGGCGGTGCCTCTTCGATTTTTTAGCACGTAATCCAGTCGGGAGTCTGGCTCTCGAGATTCGGAAAGCAGTGTCTCTTTGATTTTTGAGAAAGTAATCATGTTGGGAGTCTGGCTCTCGAGATTCGAAGGACGATGCCTCTTCGATTTTTTAGCAAGTAATCCTGTTGAGAGTCTAGCTCTCGAGATTCGGAGAGCGATGCCTTTTCAATTTTTTAACAAGCAATCTTGTTGGGAGCGTTTTCTCGAATGTGAGTAAAGGTTGGGCATTTTTACCAGTCTGCCTTGCCACAGAGCTCGGAGGTTGACACACATTGGGACTTTCTAGTTATCAAGCAGTGGTGCTGTTCCTTTACCCTTGTGGGAATAGTAAGGTAGCTAGACCTTCAAAATTTATGCATCTGAACTTTGTCAGTGATCTTTGGCAAAGTTATCTGTGGTACCCGAGAAGCTAATATTAAGTGTGGAAAGTGGTGTCTCTTCGGAATCTGGAGAGTGGTGCCTCTTCGATTTTTGAACCAACGGCCCTGTTGCCTTTTCTTTTATAAGGCACCTCATTTTCCCCTTACTTCAGAGATTTATTGCACCTCATTTCTCCTTCATCATTTCTGATAATGTCTGGCCCATCCGACCGTCGTTTTGACTTAAATTTTGGTGAAGAGGCAGCCATGCCTTCTCAAGACAACATATGGCGCCCATCCTTCTTATCCCCTACTGGTCCTCTTACTGTTAAGGACTTTGTGATGAAGAATGATATGACCGCTGTGGTGGTGGCCATGAACCTTTTCACTCCGAAAGATAACAGACTACTTTCCAAACGGTCAGATAAGTTGGCTGTTAAGGATTCTCTGGCTCTTAGTGTTCAGTGTGCAAGTTCTGTGTCTAATATGGCCCAACGCCTATTTGCTCGAACCCGCCAAGTTGAATCATTGGCGGCTGAAGTGATAAGTTTCAAATAGAAGATCAGAGGGCTCAAGCATGAGAATAAACAGTTGCACAGGCTCGCACATGACTATGCTACAAACATGAAGAGGAAGCTCGAACAGCTGCAGGAATCTAGTGGTCAGATTTTACTTGATCATCAGAGGTTTGTGGGTTTGTTCCAAAGACATTTATTGCCTTCGTCTTCTGGGGCTGTACCGCGTAATGAAGCTCCAAATGATCAACCTTCGGTGAATCCTCCTTCTGAGGTTCTGCCTAGTACCGAGGCTCCGAATAATCACCATCTAGTGCCTCCTCTTTCTGGGGCTTTGTCGACTGCTGAGACTTCTCCTGAGCAACATTTGTGAAGGCTCCCTCTTGTTTGTTTATTTTGATTCATGTATATGTACATATTTGTAACTTATCGGAGATATCAATAAACAAGCTTTGCTTCATTTCAACGTATTGTGTTAAATACACCAAGGCCTTCTTCACTAAGTTCTTTGAATTTTTCCTTCTGTTGAAGCTTGTATGTTGAAGCTTTATGAGTGAAGCATGTAGGTTGAGGTAGTGCTCCCTTAATTTCCCGAGTGAGGAAAACTTTTCGTTTGGAGACTTGAAAAATCTAAGTCATTGAGTGGTCGTGAGACTTCCGAGTATCAAGGTGCAGTAGCATATGGTAGGAGTCCCCCAAGTCTCCGGTCGAGGGAGTTGACGAGTGAAGCATTTCCTTTCTAAGTGGTAGCCCAAAACTCCTTCATATATATTTGTTATGAAAATTGTTAGGCTAAAAAAAGAGGAGGCCTAGGCAATTTGTTTTTTCAATTTTTTGTTTTTCAGCATTTTTTTTTCGAATTTTTTAATTTTCGAATTTCCGGAAAAAAAAAAATATATATATATATATATATATATATATTAAATCTTTGTAGGTGAAACTTTGATGTTGAAGTTTTGTTGGGTACCATGAATTGATTTTGCTTCACACTATCTTGATCAAGATAGTGTGAAGCTTTTGTGTTAAAGCTTTGTGGGTGAAGCTTTTGTGGGTGAAGCTTTTATGGGTGAAGCTTTTGTGGTGGGGGAAGCTTTTATGGGTGAAGCTTTTATGGTGGGGGAAGCTTTTATGGGTGAAGCTTTTGTGGTGGAGGAAGCTTTTGTGGGTGAAGCTTTTGTGGTGGATGAAGCTTTTGTGGGTGGAGCTTTTGTTGGTGAAGCTTTTATGGGTGAAGCTTTTGTAGGTGAAGCTTTTGTGGTGGGTGAAGCTTTTGTGGGTGAAGCTTTTATGGGTGAAGCTTTTGTTGGGAAGCTTTTATGGGTGAAGCTTTTGTAGGTGAAGCTTTTGTGGTGGGTGAAGCTTTTGTTGGTGAAGCTTTTATGGGAGAAGCTTTTGTTGGTGAAGCTTTTATGGGTGAAGCTTTTGTAGGTGAAGCTATTGTGGGTGAAGCTTTTGTAGGTGAAGCTTTGGAGTTGAAGCTTTGTAGGTGAAGCTTAAGAGTTGAAGCTTTTGTTGGCTACCATGAATTGATTTTGCTTCACACTATCTTGATCAAGATAGTGTGAAGTTTTTGAGAATTTGTAGTTGTCCTCCATTGATGAAGCTTTTATTGATGAAGCTTTTATGGTGAAGCTTTGTTGGGTACCACGAATTGATTTTGCTTCACACTATCTTGATCAAGATAGTGTGAAACTTTTGAGAATTTGTAGTTGTCCTCCATTGATGAAGCTTTTGTTGGTAAAGCTTCGGAGTTGAAGCTTTTGTTGGTGAAGCTTTTATGGGTGAAGCTTTTGTTGGTGAAGCTTTTATGGGTGAAGCTTTTGTAAGTGAAGCTGTTGTGGGTGAAGCTTTTGTAGGTGAAGCTTTGGAGTTGAACCTTTGTAGGTGAAGCTTTGGAGTTGAACCTTTGTAGGTGAAGCTTTGGAGTTAAAGCTTTTGTTGGGTACCATGAAATGATTTTGCTTCACATAATCTTGATCAAGATAGTGTGAAGCTTTTGAGAATTTGTATTTGTCCTCCATTGATGAAGCTTTTGTTGGTGAATCTTTTGTGGTGAAGCTTTGTAGGGTACCACTAATTGATTTTGCTTCACACTATCTTGATCAAGATAGTGTGAAGCTTTTGAGAATTTGTAGTTGTCCTCCATTGATGAAGCTTTTGTTGGTGAAGCTTTGGAGTTGAAGTTTTTGTTGGATACCACGAATTGATTTTGCTTCACACTATCTTGATCAAGATAGTGTGAAGCTTTTGAGAATTGTGGTTGAACTCCTTTGATGAAGCTCTTGTTGGCACCATAAATTGGTTTTGCTTCACACTGTCTTGATCAAGAGTGTGTGAAGCTTTTGAGAATTGTGGTTACCCTTCATTGATGAAGCTCTTGTTGGCCCCATAAATTGGTTTTGTTTCACACTGTCTTGATCAAGAGTGTGTGAAGCTTTCTACGAGTTGTAATGTTTGCATTGTTACAGAGGGGAAATGTTTGAAGTAGATGCAAGAGGGTTGAATAGCTTGATCTTCGTATGCCATGCACTGAAGTTGTTGTTGGCTTGCAATAAAACTTTGTTGGTGACTATAACTCTTGTTAGGCATAAGTGTTCCCCTAGTTGATTTGTCAAGCTTGAGGGTTTTTTATTATTTGTAAATGCTAGAAGTTCACATGTACAAGTTGTACCACTCGTATTCTGGCAGGTGGAATGAATGGTGAGTTGCTTTCATCACTTGGTTGGTGGTACGAAGGTGAGTTCCTTCATCACCTTTCATCACATTTCATCACCTGGTTGGTGGCACGATGATGAGTACCTTCTTCACCTGGTTGGTGGCATAAATGGCAAGTTGCCAAATGATATTAGAGTACGGGTTGTACATTTCATCACCTGGTTGATGGAATGAAGTAGAGTACAGGTTGTACATTTCATCACCTGGTTGGTGGTATGAGTGACAAGTTGCCAAATGATATTAGAGTATTGGTTGTATATTTCATCACCTGGTTGGTGGCATGAAGGAGAGTACGGGTTGTACATTTCATCACCTAGTTTGTGGCATAAAGATGAGTTCCTTCTTCACCTGGTTGGTGGCATGAGTGGCAAGTTGCCAAATGATATTAGAGTACGGGTTGTACATTTCATAACCTGGTTGGTGGTATGAAAGAGAGTACGAGTTGTACATTTCATCACCTGGTTGGTGTCATGAAGATAAGTTCCTTCTTCACCTGGTTGGTGGCATAAGTGGCAAATTGCCAAATGATATTAGAGTACAGGTTGTACATTTCATCACCTGGTTGGTGGCATGAAGAGGAGTTCCTTCTTTACATTTCATCACCTGGTTGGTAAGAATAAGGGCAAGGTGTCGAGGCACATTGTAGCAAGTGTCGAAGACACAAAGTATGTTGAACCCTTTCGAAGCACAGTTGGCTTAGGTATGGATGTGTTGGAATGTATGATGTTTATGTATGAATGTGTTGAAATGTATGATGCTTATGTATGAATGTGTTGGAATGTATAATGTTTATGTTGATTGATATGAGTAATGCTTATGAATGTTTTGCTATGCATGAAGGGATCCATGCTTTTGATATGTGAACCATGTTGGTTGTAACACTTAGTATCACATACTTTGTGTCAAAGTACGTATGTTGAAGCTCTGAGTTAGAGTATAAGGGTAGATCAGCGTAGACCAAGTGTTCCAGTGCTAGGAATGCAAAAGACTCAGAAGAAGTTGTCTGAATTCCCTCTTCTTTAAATATTTGCCGAATGGCTTATGTGACAAAAGATCTCAAGCGGTTAAGAGTCAAAACATTTGTAATGTGCATGCCTTCTTATAATAGCATTTCCTTCAGTACCTAGTCTTCCACTTTGAAAGAGTGAGGCTTGACCCCATAGTCATAATAGTCGACGATACGTTTACCCCTGGTTGTCTTGATACGAACTTTTATCCCTCTTGTTGTAATGGGCTTGCTGAAAGTAAAAATCCTTCCTCTTACCAAGAGACAGATACGTTTGGTGACTTAACGAGTAGCTAAATGAGGCAGGAGATGATGTAATGGGTGTCTGAATGGCCAATATCTCCTCACTTGGTAGAACTTGACGTCCACTTCGCATTTGTTGATAGGTGTTAACCATATGGGGGTTCCCTTAGTATGTCCTTCCTTCGGCGGAGGCGTGGTTGTAAGCCTGTGCCATAACCTCAGAGTAAGTCTTCCAAGTGTTGGCATTGATTATGTACTTGAAAAAACAATCACGTAGGCCTGCCGTGAAGGCCTTGAATGCGGTCTTGTCATCTGCCTCAGCGCAGCGAGAATACTCACGGCTGAAGCGACTAGCATACTCTCATAGTGACTCATCCGGCTTCTGGCGAATGGTGTACAAGTCATCTGTAGAATGCAAGTGATCGGTCTAGAAGATGTGTTGAGAGATAAACAGTTTTCTCAATTCCTTAAATGAGTCTACTGTCTTGGGTGGAAGACGACAATACCAGTTTAGAGCTCCACCAGAGAGGGTGAAGGGGAAGAGAAGACATCGCTCTTCGTCGGTGTGCATCCAATATGCCATGGTGGACTCAAAGAGGTTAAGGTATTCAATTGGGTCCTTCCTTCCAGTATAGAGTTGTAAACCAAACTTTTGTTTTGTCTTCGCTTGAAGGGGGGTGTTGATAATCCTTCTTGTGAGAGGGTCAGGCCTGGGTTGGTTCCAGTCAAGTATATTGGCCTAACGTTCGACCTTCAACTTGTTTACTTCCTCAATGAGCTGTAGGACAATGGGGTCCTGAGTGGAGTCATGTACCACTGGAATTTTCTTTCGTAAGTCTCCATGGCCTCTTGGAAGTAGAAAAGTTTGAGCAAGGGCGTGTGGTTTTTTCTTGGACTCACCGTACTGACTTATAAGACGAGTTTGTTGGAATACCTCAGAGTCCCCCGTACCTTTATGTTCCTTTGGGACCTGTCGTTCCTTCCCTAGATTGGCAGCTGGCCTGGGTCGTGGGAGGGGACCGAGTCTTTCAGAAACCCTTGGGTCATTGATCTTCGAGCATATGTGGAGGAGATTCTCTCGACGCTGCTTTAGGAAGTCTCGGCAGTCACGATAAACGGCTTTCGATCCTTCCAACCCTTCTGCAAGGAGGTGTCTTCCTCCACTTCTTCTAATTCGGGTCGAAGCTTCTAGGTTGAGAGAAGTCTCATGTTGATCAATGTTTTGATGATTAGCTCGCTCCTCATCAGGGATACCCATGTCAAAGGGAGGTGGCCCTCCGTGTTGGGGGGCACCCAGATGATGGTTGATGTCCATAGGGGCAACGAGCTCGCGTGTTTGAGTACGCCTAGTTTCGTGGAGCATCTCAAAGAGCTTCTCATACTACTTCTGGAAAACCTCATTCTTTATTGCTATCTTGTTGTTATGAGCTTCTAGCTCATCAACTTTAGCTTGAAGAGCAATCCTCTTTCCTTCTTTCTTTCGTTGCTTCGCACTAGGTGCAAGAGGGGTGTCATTCTGTGTGTTGTGGCTTCCTTCGCTCCCCATGTTGGATAGGGATGCCTGGTCAAAAGAGAGTGTACGAATGGTGGAAATTAGCTTGGCAAAGCAGAAGAAAGTGGGAATAAGTGTCATTCCCACAGATGGCGCCAAATGTTGATGCACAAAACCAGTGAAGACTTTGGTACAGTAGAAAGTGTCAAGTTTGTGACCTTCGCTAGATTGCTCCAGTCACTAGTGTGGATAAATATGTAAATGGATAGAGACAGGGAAGCAAACACAAGATGTACGTGGTTCACCCAGATTGGCTACGTCCACAGAGTAGAGAAGTTCTCATTAATTGTGAAGGGTTTACACAAGTACATAGGTTCAAGCTCTCCTTTAGTGAGTACTAGTGAATGATTTAGTACAAATGACATTCGGAAATATTGTGAGAGAATGATCTCTATTTTTAGAAGAAAGTTTCTAGTTTCATTCTGACATTAACACGTGTCGTGTTGTGATTGGTTTCTGACATCGACACGTGTCGCGCTGTGATTGGCCTCCTGGTTGGAGGGAAACTCTTCTGGGTCCTTAACGGTATAACGTTGACCGGTGCTCAATAGTTTCGGGATTGGTCAAGTATGGTACAAACAAATTGTATTGTGGACATATGACTACAAAATTATTTTCCACAATCCAATATTCAAACTTGTTTGAATATAGTATGAGATCGCGTCAAGAATCATACAAAATTAGGAAAACTAATTAAAAGGGCTTGAAAACTAAGTTTTAACGAAAATGACAAAATAAAATGTAAAGTGAATAGTACAATGATTGACTTTTTAGTGTAAAAATGTGATTTTTCGTTAAAATGAACAGTATCGAAAGCTTTTCGTTAAAATTCCCTAATTAAATTATGTTGTAAGGAGTAGGATCGGTTGAAAAGGTTGAACGGTTACATTTAGGAAGGGAACGGATAAGGGAAGAGGACAGGTTTGGGAGGGGCACAATGTGGAAGGGGTACGAGTTTGGGAGGGGCACTGTTTGGAGGAGGGTACGGGTTTGGGAAGGGGATAGGTCGGGAGGGGCAAGGGTTGGGAGAGGGACAGGTAATGTGGGAATGATTATAAATTTTACATATTACAATTGTTTAAGAATATAATAAACTTATGTATATTATAAATTTTTATGAAATATTAGAAATGTCTAGAAAAGTTGGAATTTATAGAAAGGGGTGTAATATCCACACACCCCATTTTACTTCTCACACACCCTTCTAATTTTCGGCCGTCGGATCAAATTAATTGAAGAAGATCAACGAACAAAAATTAACAAGAGGTGTGTGAGAAGTAATTTGGGATGTGGATAGCACACCCCTATAAAAATTATTTATATTTTTTTTTCAATAGAAGCCTGGGCGTCGCATTAACATTAGCAGTAGTTTTGGCGGAAGAATGAGGGTAGCATACTTAACATGCGTGCGGCGAACCTTTTTGTTCATTCAATATTGACTCACAAAATACGATCCCGCATCTGTGAAGTAGAAGCTGATGACAGATCTCTTGGTAAATGTGTTTTTTTTTTTTTAATTTAATATTTTTTAATCATTTTTATTATTCTAAATAGTTACTTAATGTATTTTTATACCTAACACTTGTTTTTTGTCTATTTGAGATCGATTTTGAGACCTATGTAGAAGACTCGGTACGACGGCATACACGACCCTACGGTGTAATGATCGGTTCGGGAATGGAAGTACAAGTTGCGCAACCATTACATAACTTTTGAAAGTAATGAGGAAGCTCTGATGAATGGCACTGACTCTGCTGTTATTTTCAGAATTTACAAAATTCTAGAAATCGACGTCTTCCAACGTAAAGCAATTGAACAAGTAAAGCAGTTTCCTATCCAGAATAAATTTTACTTTATTTTCAATATAATTGTACGAACATTATGGTTTTATTAATGAAATAAAATTGTTTAACATTATGATTTTAATATATTAAAGTTTAGTTAATTAAATTTATACATATTTTAAATTTTTTAATATTAAATAAATCTTGCCTGATGAGAAATGTCGTCTGATAAAGGTTTATATTTTTATTTTCTTTAACTTATCATTCGTCGGGTTAAGATTTTATATTTAAATTTTTTTTTATTAATAAAGCTATTCGTTGGGAAATATTAAGGTTTTATTTTTTAAAATTCCAAATTTAAGTTTTGTTCGAGGAAATCTTTCATCCAGTAACCGTGATTCGTCGGGTCTCTTTGGTCAATGCAGACTTGCCCGGCAAAGTATTCGTCAATAAGTTCGTCGGGAAAAGTTAAATTGCCGAACGGATTCTGCTGTTCGTCGAATAAAATGTCTAATGACAGATTTTGCACGACTTTTACGCGACAGATCTCCATCTTCTGAAATGTTAGAAGATGAACTTCTAACACACCCTCTGGAATGTCCACCTGAACACACAATTCGCGATGTGTTGGCCGACACATGGAAGGTGACTAAGCCATAAAGTGTAGTGATGTGGAAAATGTGAATAAATTAAAACCTAAAAGTGACTAATTTAGAGTGCGTATGTGAGCGGGGATTGAACCTATATCACACAAGTGATGTCAAAGCATAAGTGAGTCAAGATGTAGGGTACGACAACAAAGTATCACATCATTAAATCTCAAACCATTATCATAAGAATTCAATGCTCATTAATTTACGTAGGCACACAAGTCCATTGCAGGGATATTCAAACAATGGAACATGTTGGGTGTAGGTATTACATTACAGTACTACATCACGTGAGATGCACTACTCGCATCACATATGAGTCCAAAACATCACACAAAATGACAGGCTGGCACCTAACTCTGGATCCAAAGCGAATGTAAATGGTGCATGTGAACTACACATGAAGCTAGTCCTTGGCCCAGGACAATACAAATAACTAAGAGACACAGTTGATAGGAGCATATTTATGCAACTTAGTTAGCTTGTTTTCTTGCATTTTCATAGTTTGTTTGTGTTTATTATAGTGTTCTAAGCTATTTTCGTGTGTTTGTAGGTCCATATGACAAAGTTGGCAAGAAAGTGCAATTTGGAGCATTTTGAGGCAGTTTTGGGCACCAAATGGATAGCTTATGAATGGAGCAAGATGGATGGACGAATTTGAAGTTCAAGAGGCTAGGAATGAGCTAAAAAGAGTGACGAAATAAATCCAAGTCAAGGAAGATAAGAAATCAGCTCAAAAGAAGGAACTTTATCCAAAACCTTATCCAACCTTATCTTATCCTTGCCTAACCTAACCTTATCTTATCTTATCTTATCCAAATCAATTTGTTCCTTGATTCCAGCTATTTCTAAGGGATAATTATGCATTTAAAACATATATTTCAGATTCTAGAACTCTTATCCCTTAAGTGCCGCATATATGACCTTACCTAGGTGAATTAGGACTTGTAATCCTTCTCTACAACCATGCCGTGTATCCTTATTCATTTAGGATCAGAAATTGGTGTTGGAACATCCTTTCTAGAAGGCCTTATTTCTTGCCCTACAAATCTGGCGCCCAAACCTTTCTAGAAGTTCTAAAAACATGATTCTATTCTCCCTATTTCCTTTGGATTTCTGATTTCTAGAAGACTTTTTCCTCTAAGGATTGTGTATTAACTTCCTATACAAATTAGGCCTTCAAATCCTTTTCCTTTGCTACATAGAATGCCGTGGGTTTTAACCTATAAATACTACATTCTGCCGCACATCTCATTCACCATCCTCTACCATATTTTTCTACATTCATACATCCCTTAAACACATTCATCCTTCTTGTGCCGTGAGTATTGCAAGGAAGGAGAATGAGCTACCTGGTGCCGAGCCTATGCCCAAGCCTTTGGGAGTGTTGGAGCGTTTCTAGGTGTTTTCCATCTTTTACTTTCAATGTTTAATTTAAGTTATCTTTGTTTATTTGCGAACATGAGGAACTAATTTCTTTATAGTTAGAGGTGAATTCGAAGCCATGATCATATGTTTTATATGAATTGATTTCATCCAATTATTGTTTCATGAATCGTGAATGTGGTTTGCTTATCTGTTTTATTAAGAACTTGTTCTTGTATGTTGATTAAGGTGGCCAACTTAGTTTGCATGCATGAATTTGATGCTTGAGTATAAGGAAATTTCACCTAATCGTTATGAACTTATATTCATGAGTAGTAAAAGTCGCTAGTCACGATTGTGCTAAGTAAATCCTAGGCAAGAATAACATGCTTTTCATAGTTATGAATGCCTTGTCAATGTTTATGATTTCCATTAAACTTAATGATCTTCGTTATGTGGCTCTATCATGTGTATTCCATAGTTAGGGAACGTAATAAAGAATAATTTGGTTGTGATGCGTTATCAATTCAATTCAATGAGTCTAGGGAAATCTGAGAGTTAATTCGTTCAAGACAATTAATTTGGGGCATTGTCATTCATGGTTTGTCGAAAGAATAATTGGAAATCAATTCGTATGCATATGTTTCATGTGTGGAGAGGAACCCTCTAACTAGCCTTTCACCATTCTATTTCATCAATTTCGTGTCTTCTTAAGTTTGTTTTACAAATTTCTGTTTTTAAGTTTTAATTTCTTCAAAACACAATCCCTTTTTCTTAAGTCTTGTTTTTAGAGTCAAGACCTGTTTTCTTTTAGTCTTTTGAGTCAAGTTAAGTCTTATTTTCATCCAAATCACTTGTTAGGTCTAGAATTGAGTCAATTTCATCTAGTTTTGTTGTTTTGAGTGTTTTGAGTTGGTTTTGAGTCTAGAGTCTAGTTTAGTGTTTTTGAGTCTTATGTGTGTTGATTAGCATCCCTAGTTAATCCCCGGTCTAGAACGATCCCTACTTGCTTAATACTACAATTGTCATCAATTGGGTTTAATTTGTGTGTCAAGTTAATTTTCACACCAACAGTGCAAACATGTAATAAGGAGCAGATAAAACTCAAGGATGTCATACAACAAGTTTATGCTCACAAATAATATTAAAAGCGTAAGATGTACGAAAAGTCTACTTGTAAAGCTAGACATGGCATTTCACATCACAATATATAAAAGCAGTTGTTGGGAAAATCACATATACATATACATACGTAGAAACAAAAAGACTCACATAACCAAAGCATGCTCGCCCTCAGTGAGCCTTGTCGTTTGTCGATCCAAATAAGCTTGTTCCTATACCAAGTCACGTTGACTTTAGCAAGTACTTAAACATAAATCATACCCAAAATGGACTGATTACTTATCATTTGTCCAATTGTTGCATTTTACAAAATTGCCCCTAAAACTAGAGGTAATTGCAAGGATGCCCCCAACTTCCTAGAATTACCAAACAGCCCAAAAGCTTCAACATTTTTTACAGTTTGGTCCTTGTTGTAAAAACAGTATACAGCAACAACATTCGTTTCTAAAATTTCCCACCAAACATGCATATTCTAACATTGTACAATTTCTAACACCTAACGTGATTAACGAAATATACCATTGGGGTTCTCGTCCATGGTCGCATTTGGCCGGAAAATGGCCTGCAATTCCGTGGTCCTTCGAAAATCTGAAAAAAATGAACCCGAGTTGATTTCTCAACCATTTTTCGCAGAAGAGGTATCAAAATTAAGCTTAGGACAAGAGGAACATTTTTATACCTCTTTGGGAAACAAAATTTGGTCAGATGTGATCGGAAATTGGCTTAAAAGCCACGGCCAAAATCGAGTTTTGCATGAACTTGATGGATTTAAGCATGCAAGCTTGAATCTGTGGTCAATGGGTTGTGGGAAATCTTCCTACACGCTCAACCTCGGTTTTGCTCGGGAATTCTACAAACTTGCCGGAAAAATGGTAGGTTAGATATTCTTCCCTCAAACGCACTGAAACATACATGCATGCTAGTAAAACATACTGAAAACTTGAGAGAGTGCTTAATGGTGGAAATCCCGAGCTTACCATGGTCGGAAGAGTGATTATTCTATAGGCGATCGTCGAGATACACAACGAGGTTTTCATTTTTCTCTAGGTTTCTCACGGCCAAACAGTGGGTAACAAGTCCCAGAGGCTTTAGGCGATTTTTGGTTGAGTTTGGGAAGTTTTGGAGATGGTATGATGGCTGCATGGGTCGCGCCGAGAGGAAGAGATAAGTTTCAGAGAGAGAGAGAGCTACGAGTGTGGTAAATTCAGATGTGAGGTAAATGAGTGAAAAGAGAGAGGGAGCGACGTGAGGGAGTATGGGAAATGGCTTGTGCGTGTCAGATAGAGAAAAGGAGAGATGTGAGGGAATGCGGTAGATTGAGATGTGAGGGAAATGAGTGAAAAGAGAGAGGGAGTGACGTGAGGGAGTATGGGAAATGGCTTGTGTGTGTCAGATAGAGAGAAGGAGAGATGTGTGGGAAATGAGAGAGAGAGAGAAAAACCGGCTGTAAATGGGAGAGACAGGGGGAGGCAGATTGTCTGCTCTTTCATTATCATCTCCTTCCCATCTCCTTTTATATTGTGTGATTACAGTTAAGTTACGTTAATATTTTATATTGATTTTTTTATAAAGATAATAAGACATATTAACGTGGTTTAACCGTAACAATATAAATAAGAAAAGATGGGAATGACATGGTAAAATGAGGGTTGACAATTTGCCTTCGAGAAAGGGGAGTATGTAAAAGTGAAAACAAAGTGAGAATTGATTTAATAATGAAAAGTAATGATAGTGTCTGATGGAGAAAAACGGGTTGTCCAAAATCCAAATAAACCATTATTCTAAAGATCAACTTGCACACACCAACCAAAGTGGTCAGTCAGTACATGCAATCAAAAAACTCTGCACGAAGGAAGATTTCAATGTCCCAAAGGACAAGGATTGTCTGCCTTCCCTTTTTCCATGTCCTTCCATGCTCTATTGTTTTGTGTGGTCAAGTTAAGCCATGTTAACATTTTATATTATTTTTTTATAAAGATAATACGACAAAAATAAATAATAATATAAAATGTTGATATGACTTAACCGTAAACACACAAACAGGAGGGCATGGAAAAAGGGAGGGCAAACAATCATTGTCCGTCCCAAAAGACCCATGCAGTGGTGCACGCTACACAAGGAGAAATTTCAAGTTTTAAATTTATCATGGGTATTTTTAGATAATTTCGATCGTAATTTGTTCGTTATAATTTCGAATTGAATTCCGTCAGCGGTCATGTATTTGTGAAAATAAGTATTATCCGAAAATAGTAAAATATGATTGAAAAAGTGTAGGGAAAATTGAGATTCCCATGAAAGGTCTACGTGGTATCACATAGGTATTTTGATAATTTCACAACTATTAAAAATAAAATATGATAAATTTCAGGACGGATGTCACAACTTCTGCTTTAGTGGACGCATGTTTTTCATCTGGCAAGTGCTTTATTTTTTGTAGTGTGAGAACTTGCTTTAGTCCGATAATTAGTTTGTCGCATTTAATCAGATACACAAAAGGGCAGTTCTTCTCTAGACGTGACATCTGTTCTTTGTTAAAAACAAATAATAAGCAAATGGTCATAGAATTAATAGATAACATGTCAATAACAAAACATATATATCAATGTGTTATTAATACAAAATCCATCGTCTAACAAACGACACTCGTTCTGCGAGAAAAATTCCTACACAAAAAGGGCACGTATCTCTATGAAAAGTTTATCTTTGTTTTTAAGGAAAACTAATGAAAATGGCTTGAAAACTTTGAGTTTTAATGATAAGGACAAAATAAAGGGTAAAGTGAATAGTACCAGGATTGACTTTTTAATGTAAAAATGTGGTTTTTCGTTAAAGTGAACAGTACCGGGTGCTTTTCGTTAAAGTTCCCTTGTTTTTATTCTTTGAAATGACGAAAATATAGAAGCCAATCGGACACCCAAAATTACAGCAGCAAAAACAGGATATCAAGATTGATCAGACTGAGATATATATAAGTTTGAATATCAATTTCTTACCTTATAGATACATATCTCCATTGTTTCCAACACCTGGTCAGAGCCGAGAGAACCAAGAAGCCATTTTTGTGCACTTACACCTGCACCTATATATGGATCGCCGAGTGAGAGAGTGAGTTCATCATCACCAGATATCAGTGCAGTGCGTGTGGTGGTACCGAGGAAGAACCCACTGCAGAGACCAAATTAGAGGTGCAGGTGCAAATGCAGATAAATGAAACCACCTTGCCCATAACATTTCGTTTGAATAAAATAATCTACAGCCCCTGCAAAGACAGGCACAAGTTTTCTCCATTAATGCGGTCTGTGTGAGATTGACATATATATAGAAAGAGAGGGCAATATATTAGATCTTTTTATTATATGAAAGGACAAAAATATGGCAAATTGCAGTATAAAATGGAAAATGAATATTTTTTTTAGGAAAAATTAAGTTCTCATCCTTTCTTTTGTTATTCCATTGATTAAAATCATATTCCTTTTCAATTTTTAATCAAGGTCCTTGAGTATTAATAACATCATTAATTATTTCAATAATATTTTTTTATTTCTAAATATATTCATTTAATGTTAAAAATGTTACAATTAATATATTTATATTTATAACTAAATTTTTTATCATATATATTTAGTTTTAGTTTGTACCCATTTTTAATTTGCAACCCTTTTTTAATTTGTGCCAATTTTCTTTTCAGTTTTAATTTGTAACCATATATTAATTTCTTTTTGTGCCCATATTTTTTTAAGTTTTATTTGTATTTGTACCCATATTTAAAAAAAAAAAATTATTTGTACCTATTGATGCACAAAACCGGAGGTCTTGGAACAACGTAAATCCGACCGTGAATCTGCAGGAAATGTAAATAACACAAGATGTATCGTGGTTCACCCCAAGGTTAGGGCTACGTCCACACTAATTGTATTTCTCTGAGAGTATTTGTGAGGGAGAGAGTGTGAGAGCTTTGCTCTAGATATGAGAGACCTAGGGTTTGTGAGGGTGAGGAGGCCCTTTTATAGAATAAGGGCTCCTCCCCTAATTACATATTTGCCCCTTCCTTTATTACATAATTACATTTAAGTCCCCCGAGTATTTATACGAGGTCTAAATACGAGGCCCTAAATATGGTATAAACATTAGTCCCCCAAGTCTTCAATCAAGAGAGTCTTTTGGTTGGAGACTTGAAATTCAGTCCATGTGTAGGCCAAAGTAACTAGATGCTGTCTTGAACTGATGTTCGATATGAGGCAGTGCTCAATCTAAAATGATGCTCCACTAGAAGTAGCACATGCTGCGAGGCTGCTCAGCTCATGACTTATGTTGCCTTGGTTGGCTCGGCTTGTGGCGTTGAAGGTGAGGGAGTCCCTTTTATAGAATAAGGGCTCGCTCCTCAATACATAAATGATGGGCTAGAGTTGATGCTCACGGCAGGGCGGTTGCTTAGTAGGCGGCGATGCTCTCTAATGGTGATGAGGGGCTCCTTTTTATAGAATAAGGGCTCGCTCCTCAATACATAAGTGATAGGTTAGGAGTGATGCTCGCGGCGAGGCGATTGCTCAGCTGGCGGCGTTGCTCTCTAATGAAGACGAGGGAGTCCCTTTTATAGAATAAGGGCTCGCTCCTCAATACATAAATATGGGCTAGAGTTGATGCTCGCGGCGAGGCGGTTGCTCAGTAGGCGGCGATGCTTTCTAATGATGGTGAGGGAGTCCCCTTTATAGAATAAGGGCTCGCTCCTCAATACATAAATACGGGCTAGAGTTGATGCTCTCTAATGATGGTGAGGGAGTCCCTTTTATAAAATAAGGGTTCGTTCCTCAGTACATAAATAATGGGCTAAGTCCCCCAAGTATTTTTTCATGAGGCCCAATATATGGTACATAATGTAGTCCCCCAAGTCTTCGATCAATAGAGTCTGTTGGCTGGAGACTTCAAATTGAATCCATGTATGGGCCGAAATGGCGGTTGTTCAGAGGCAGTATTTGTATACCTTGCACTGAAGCTTTGTAGGTGAAGCTTTGTAAGTGAAGCTTTGAAGCTAGAGTTCTATAAATGACGCTTTTGAAGCTAGAGCTCTGTAAATGAAGCTTTTGAAGCTGATTGACATGAGTGATGCTCATGAATGTTTATGTTGATTGACATGAGTGATGCTCATGGATGTTGTCATGAGTGATGCTAATGAATGTTAACATGAGTGATGCTCATGAATGTTGACATGAATGATGGTCATGAATGTTTATGTTTGATTGTCATGAGTGATGCTCATGAATGTTTATGTATGAATGCTCATGTATAATTTGGAGTACTGAGCGTACTTTTGATCACCTGGTTGGTGGCATGAAGGAGAGTACGGGTTGTACATATCATCACCTGGTTGGTGGCATGAATGGCTAGTTGCCAAATGATATTAGAGTACGGGTTGTACATTTCATCACCTAGTTGGTGGCATGAATGGCTAGTTGCCAAATCATATTAGACTATGGGTTGTACATTTCATCACCTGGTTGGTGGTAATAGCGGTAGGTTGCCGAATAATTTTGGAGTACTGGGTGTACTTTTGATCACCTGGTTGGTGGTAATAGCGGCAGGTTGCCGAATTATTATGGAGTATTGGGCGTATTTTTGATCACCTGGTTGGTGCTATTTTGGGTTTATGGGCCTTCGCCCTCCACACAACATTCCAGCCCATTTACTTTGGGCTTTGCCCTATTTTTTTTTGTTAATTACCCTTTGATAGGGTTTATACAGATGTATCCGAAAGATAATAAATTACATCATTCAAAACAAAGGTTTTGACAGTTGCAGATCGTTGGTGCGTACTGCACCTACTGCGTACTGGGTTGTTGCAGATCTTTTTCCATGTGCGTATTCCAGTGACTTCTTCAGAAAAGTGGGAACATCCATAATGAAAGTTTTCTTTTTCGAAAGTTGATGGCACCTTCTACTTTACTTTTACTTTTCTGCTTTCTGCAATTATCTCCAAGACTGATTGAGTAGTGGGTTGTTTCGTCATTCTCTGGTGGTGGCCTAGAGAAGTAATAATGATAAAGCAAAATAATAAAGAAAAATGAGTCTTATCTGCAATCACGGAAGAATCAATTCTCTAGCCCTTTGTGTTGTCCCCGTCGACTTTTCCAGAAAAGCTTCTTTAGTCTCTCTCCTCCTGACAGGCTAAGAAGCCTTTGTAATTGAGCAGGCAATGGGAAAAGTAGATCAGCTGCTTGATCATCGACGCCATCCTTTGGTTTGGGGTCCACTTGGCTGACAAGTTGGGAGTGCCTTGGGTCACTTTCTAGATCTCCAGACTCAAATCCCTCTCCGTTCATGTGCATACTGATCTCATCCGCCGTGAAAAGAAACAAAAGTTGAAACAAAGGCTAACGCCTCAGTCCATCATATCACCAGCACAATTCCGTCGCTGCAATTCTGAAACTGAAGGAGAAAAATGGTGGATGGCAATGATGACCCGTCGTTGAAACCGAAAAAATCAGAGAGCTTTCCGCAGCTCAAGAAATCACGAACCATCATTACCACCACCGTATCCTACGACGCGGAGCCTACAACCCCAATCTTCCCAAACCTTTCACCCATTCTCCATTTCCTAATCCCGAGGAACTCGAGAACCCATTTCAAATCCTGCATCCCAAGCTCATCTCTACCCCAGCGCCAAAATGCGTTAGTGGCTTCGAAGATCTGACCTCGTCGGGTCGAGCGAGGTCGTTGAAGCCGGAGAAGACGTTGGGAAGAATAGGGTGGCTGGCGTCGCGCTCAACGATGTACTAAGCACCGGTGTTGACATATCTGCTGCAAAGCATCGCCCGGCCTCCAAAGATCCTAACGGAGTGAAATATTCCTTCCCCATCGAACAGTGTAGGAGAGCACGTGCCTGGGGTCCACTGAGGGTTTCACTTGAGGGTTTCAATTCTTACAGCAGAGATGCTGCTGATGAAGCCTCAGCCATTTTTGCCGATCTCAGATCGCCGAGTTGAAATCAAGGACAGAACAAAGTTTATTGATAGCCGGAGGAGAAGGCGAACGGCGTGAAGATCGTTTGGCAGAGCCCGTAGAGAGCCTGGACTTTGGAGTTCTTCCTCGCCATGCTTGTATGGCTTCGAAACGTCCGCAACTACTGAAGCGCTGATGGACTTGTTGCAACTGCTGAAGCGTTGTTGGTCTCTCTCTAGGAGTCTGTGTCGGTCTCTGTTGGACTGTGGTGGTGGGGCCTAAAGGAACGGGGGCTGGTGAGTGGACTGGAATCCAGTCCAGGGCTCTCAAAGAAGAGAGGTTGTTCATGGTGAACCTCTTTTGGCCCTTTGAATTACTGAAGGAAAACCCAACAGAGGAAAAGCCTCCAACTCCAAGACTGTTCTGGGATTTTGAAGAGAGAGAGAGAAAGGTTACCGGGTTTCTAAGCTTTTTTTGTGATTTTGCAGATTCACGGCGATGGTGAAAAAATGAAAGAGAACCGACACAACTTTTCGTCTCGATTCCCACAGACGGCGCCAAATGTTGATGCATAAAATCGGAGGTCTTGGAACAACGTAAATCCGACCGTGAATCTGCAGGAAATGTAAATAACACAAGATGTATCGTGGTTCACCCCAAGGTTTGGGCTACGTCTATACTGATTGTATTTCTCTGACTATATGTATGGATTACAAGGGTGAGAGGGAGTCCCCCAGAGAAAGAGAGTGTTGTTGTGTTTGTGAGGGTATTGCCCTCTGTTGGGTTCACTGAGTCCCCTTTGTGAGGGGGGAGGAGTCCCCTTTTATAGAATAAGGGGCCCCTCCTTTTACATAATCATATGGGCTGGGTAATGAGGCCCAATGTATCAAAGTCTGAGGCCCATTATGTGTGGTACCAACATAGTCCCCTATAGAAAGAGAGTGTGAGAGCTTTGCTCTAGATATGAGAGACCTAGGGTTTGTGAGGGTGAGGAGGCCCTTTTATAGAATAAGGGCTCCTCCCCTAATTATATATTTGTCCCTTCCTTTATTACATAATTACATTTAAGTCCCCCGAGTATTTATACGAGATCTAAATACGAGGCCCTAAATATGGTATAAACAGTACCCATTTTTTATTTTGCCAAATGTACCCATGCTAATTATATGTACCCATTCATGTAATTTTTTCAAATTTTTAATCTTAAAATGTACTCATTCTTAAATATACCAATTTGTTATATGTAAAATGTACCATTTTTTTTTTATATAAAATCATTCAATTTTTTTCTAATCTATTTTTAAACTTATATGGGTACATTCTTTTTTCTTTGATTTTAAAATGTATCCATGTCAAGTTTAATTGAAGAAATTTACTAATGTTATTAAGCCTAATATCTTTTCTTTTCTTTTTTGTGATTTTGAAGAATGTACCCATGTTTTGATACAATACTTTTTTGGTTAATTTTGATGAATGTACCCATGTTTACACACACACACACACACATACACACACAATAGTATATTTATATTTTAATGTTTTTAATCCCACAAATTATGGTTTTTTATTTAAAATCTCATTTATATAAACAACTAAAATTTTTAATTTTTAATTTAAAAAATATAGTAACATACATAGAAATAAATTATTACATTAATTTCAGGAACTTCGATCAAAAATTAAAAATCAACAAGGTTTCAATCAAAGAATATTCATAGTTAGGGACCACATCCAAAATCTCCCTTTTTTTTATTGCAAACTATATTTTACGGTAATTACAGTAAGGTGACTAATTTCAACACAAACATTTTCTTTACACGCACACCATATACTTTGTTTGACTTACAAACGATATTTTACAGTAATTACAGTAAGGTAACTAATTTCAACGCAAACTTTTTCTTTACATGCACGACATGTACTTGGTTTGGCAGACAAAAGCAAAACAAGTTGTGCATGGGAGAAAAAAGAGCATGAATGATTTTTATATAATAATTTGATTCTCCTTGGTGGCCCTGGGTAAGAATTTTCAAATTTACTAGGGTTTTGGCAAACTGTACCGACTTGTATATATGTATGAGAAAAAAGAAAGAGCCAAGTACGTAAGAGACTGGAGAGGGAGAGAGACCACTGACTGACCACGTGACGCAATGGAGGGAAGCACGTGGGAATTGAAGTGTGAGCCAATAATATGAGAGTACGTACAGAGAGTCCTCATGCCCCTCCCCCCACCAAAAAGCTCGTGATGAAAGTCCACGGACCACCCTCCACTTTCCACTAATATCTGCCATTGGCATATGGCATTCCTCCACCAACGTCTCTTGCCTACTCCAAGCAACCAATTTACCGGATCATCCTGTCTCAGTTTAAATGTTTAATAATATAATATTTATGCATAAGAGCAACTTTATTCTATGTGAATTGCTCTCATTTTCTACTTAAATGCGATTAACTAATAAGCATTTGTTGGATATTTTAAAAAGTATAATATAATGTAAGATATATATATATATATATATATATATATATATATATATATATATATTGTTTGACAGATGATGGGATTGGGTCATTGACCCAACAATCACACCATTTCCACATAAACGCTGCACCTTTTCTCTGTTTTGTTGAAAAGGTAGGATGCATCCGAATGCAATTTTCTTGTGTCAGACATATCCATGAAAACATTGTTTCTAGTTGTATCTCATGGTGAGAGGGCACACCCAAAATCAAAGGATATGTCTAAAAGGTGCAATTCTCTCTATATATATTGGTAACATTAGTAGAAAAGATTCATTCAGAAATTTGTTGTTTACATAATTTCTTTGCTCTCTTTTCTTTCTTCATCACATTCATACAATTTCTTTCTAGTTATTTCTAAGGGAATATAATTCGGTTTTGCTAATCGAATATTCCATACTTTGTTGTATCCTGGAAGTGATTTGCCAAAAACCCTTTAGCAAACTCATTCGAGTGGGGGCAAATAACACTTTAAGGAAACGATTCAAGTCGTACCTCAAAGTCATTATTCGGATTATTCTCCATAATTCTACATTCACTCTAACAATCTTAAAGTGTTATTTTCGTTATGGATAACAAATCTGATAACATGGCTTTGAAGATTATCAATCAAGATGTCTACAAGTTAGACAAATTTGATGGATCAAATTTCACCCGATGGAAGGACAAGATGCGTTTCATGCTTACTGTTCTAAATGTCATATATGTGTTGGACCCGAAATTGGAGCCTATTCGTGAACCAAGTGACAAAAACTCGGACAATATAGTTGCCGATCGAAAGAAGCGTGAAGAAGATGAATTGGTATGTCGAGGACACATCTTGGGCACATTATTTGATCGTTTATATGACCTGTATGCACGCATTCAATCTCCAAAGGAAATTTGGGAAGCACTTGAACATAAGTACACAACAGAAAAAAGAGGTACCGATAAATTTTTAATGTTCAAATATTATGAATTCACTATGTTTGATAACAAACCCATCCTAGACCAAGTTCATGAATTATTGTTCTTGGTCTCAAAGCTTCGTGAACTTAAAATAGTTATTCCGGATCCTATGATAGTTGGAGCTATTATGGCTAAATTACCCCAAACATGGAATAACTATAGAAAGAAACTTCTACACATGGTGGAAGACATTAGTTTGGAGAATTTGCAAAAGGGTATTCAAATTGAAGAGGAAACTCGAAATCGTGATAAGAACTTTGCAAATCAAGATTTCTCTAAAGTTCACATTGTCGAAGGAAACAAATATAAAAAGAACTTCAAAGTCAAAACTGACAAAGGGAAGTTTAAGAAGACCAATTCCAACAACAATCAAAAGAATGCAAATGGTGTATGTTACCATTGTGGAAAGAAAGGCCATTACATTCGTGATTGTAGACACAGAAAAGCAAGTGAGGAATATGCCAATAAGACCAATAGCGCAAATATGGTGGAAAACTCTGGAATTGATAACATTATTGCAATGGTATCAATGATGCATATTGGCATGATTACCGAACTGAATATGGCAGTGGTAATAAAATCCTCAGATTGGTGGCTCGACTCAGGGGCTACTATGCATGTGTGCAATGACAAGGCACAATTCAAGACATATGAAGCATCAACGGACAATCAAGAAGTTTTAATAGGGAATCATAATTCCGCCAAAGTTCTAGGAAAAGGAACCGTTGAACTTCAATTTACTTCTGGGAAGAAATTGACGTTGCTTAATGTACTGCATGTTCCAGAAATTAGAAAGAATCTTGTGTCTACAAATTTATTATGTAAGAACGGTATAAAGACTGTTCTAGAGTCCGACAAGTTAATAATGTCGAAAAATGGGATGTTTGTTGGGAAGGGATATTCTTGTGATGGGATGTTCAAACTAAGTATCAATAATAAAGTGAATTCTTCTGTTTATATTGTTGAATCTTCCTCTCATTTATGGCATTTACGTTTAGCACATATAAATTTTAGATCTTTAAAATACATGCGCACACTTGGTTTTATTACTTGCAATGATGATTATAATGATAAATGTGAAACATGTATTCAAGCGAAAATGACTAAGAAACCTTTTCCAACTACCGAAAGAAATACAAATTTGTTAGACTTAGTACATTCTGACATATGTGAATTTAATGGTGTTTTAACAAGAGGAGGAAAAAGATATTTTATCACATTTATAGATGATTGTTCTAAATTTACTTATGTTTATTTATTGTCTAATAAAGATGAAGCTTTTGAGTGCTTTAAGCGCTATAAGGCTGAAGTTGAAAACCAAAAGGGAAGGAAAATTAAATGCCTTCGTAGTGATAGAGGTGGTGAATATTTTTCACATGAATTTGATATTTTTTGTGAAGAGCATGGTGTTGTACATCAAAGTACTGCACCCTATACACCACAACAAAATGGTTCGGCAGAAAGAAAAAATAGAATACTCACTGAAATGATTAATTCTATGATGATTAATGCTAATACTCCAAAATATTTATGGGGTGAAGCATTGTTTACTGCATGCCATATACACAATAGAATTACATCTATGAAGACACATGTGTCACCATATGAAATTTGGAAAGGAAGAAAACCAAATTTGTCATATTTGAGAGTATGGGGTTGTGTAGCTTTTTATAAAGCACTCGATCCTAAGAGATCCAAGTTGGGTCCAAGAGGAATTAAAAGCATATTATTAGGATATGCAGAAAATTCAAAGGCATATAGGTTGCTTAATTTAGACTCGAACACAATAGTTGAGTCTAGAGATGTCGAATTTATAGAAAATAAATTCTATAATGACTACTCAGTGTCTGGAAAAGAGAATGATCAAACACATTTCTCTAATCCGTCTACTAGTCAATCTCAAGGTGAGAAAAGAAAACAGTCTGAAACTGTTATTGAACCAAGGAAAAGCCAAAGGGTAAGAAAAGAAAAGACTCTAGGCTCTGATTTTATTTCATCTCAATGTATTGTATTTTTAGTCGAAGGAAATAGAACAAAGGTTCTTAAGAAAATACCCATATTGTTGAATGTTGAGGATGATCCTAAAAGTCTAAGCGAAGCATTGACTTCAAGAGATGCAGCCTTTTGGAAAGAGGCTATAGATGATGAATTTGAATCATTAATATCTAATCAAACATGGGTTTTAGTAGACTTGCCCCAAGGATCAAAAGCAATAGGTTGTAAGTGGGTATTTAGAAGAAAATACAATACAAACGGGTCTATTCACACATTTAAAGCCAGGCTAGTTGCCAATGGTTTTAAGCAGAAAAAAGGAATAGACTATTTTGATACATATGCACCAGTAGCTAGGCTCACATCAATTAGAATATTGTTTGCATTGGCATCTTTATATAATTTGCATGTGCATCAAATGGATGTGAAAACAGAATTTTTAAATGGTGATTTAGATGAAGAAGTCTATATGGAACAACCAGAAGGGTTTGTTCTCTCTGGGAATGAAAAGAAGGTTTGTAAATTAGTAAAGTCATTATATGGATTGAAGCAAGCACCAAAACAATGGCATGAAAAGTTTGATTTTGTCATTTTATCATATGGATTTAGACATAACAGTGCTGATAAAGGCATATACTCTAAATTCACAAATGATTATGGTGTTGTTATATGTTTATATGTCGACGACTTGCTAATTTTTGGTACAAACATGAAAGGTGTATCTGAAACTAAAGAGTATCTAAATTCAAAATTCAAGATGAAGGATTTGAATGAAGTAGATACTATCTTGGGAATTAAAGTAAAGAAGCATAGTGGGGGTTACGTTTTGTGTCAATCACATTATATAGAAAAATTGCTTCTTAAGTTTAAACATCTACAAATAAAAGAAGCAAATACCCCTTATGACCATAGTGAAACTTTGCTTAATGATTTTGGTAGGTCTGTTGCACAGCTTGAGTATGCTAGTGTAATCGGAAGTTTAATGTATGCCATGCATTGTACCAGGCCAGATATCGCATTTGCAGTAAGCAAACTTTCTAGATACACTAGCCATCCAGGTACTGCTCATTGGAAAGCAATAAATAGAATTTTTGGTTATCTTAAAAGAACTATTAACCTGAGTTTAACTTACTCTGAGTTTCCAGCAGTACTTGAAGGATATTCAGATGCAAGTTGGATAACAAGTGCTAATGATAATAAGTCTACATCAGGGTGGATTTTTACAATTGCCGGAGGAGCAATTTCTTGGGCTTCGAAGAAGCAAACATGTATAGCACATTCAACTATGGAATCTGAATTTATAGCATTAGCAGCAGCAGGTAAAGAAGCGGAATGGATTAGAAATTTGTTATTGGAAATAGAGTTGTGGCCACAACCAATGCCATCCTTTTCTTTATACTGTGATAGTGAGGCTACTTTGTCTAGAGCATACAATAAGGTATACAATGGAAAGTCTAGACATATTAGCTTGAGACATGAATATGTCAAGCAATTAATAACTGATGGAGTTATTAATATTGTTTATGTTAAATCAAGTAATAACTTGGCGGATCCGTTAACGAAAGCACTTTCAAGAGCTTTGGTAGTTAGTACATCTAGTGGAATGGGGCTAAAACCCTTTACTGAAAATTAGCCACCAATAATGGTAACCCGACTTTGTCTAGAACATCACTAGTTTAAAAGTTTAATGGGTAATAACAAGTTATTGTTAAGTGGTTGTGAAAGCACTGAAAATTATTATATAGCTCATTCCAGGATGATCAGTGCAAGACTGCTACGTTTAGGAGGATGAGTTTTATCTCTTAATGAGGTTATTTGTAGTTATGTCTATAGTAGCAGGGACATGGGAAGGAACCTCACCTATATGAACATAAGAAGTGGTGCCGCTTCTGCCAAGAGTTGGTTTTCTCTTGTAAATGTTTATGAAACCAAGATGAAGCACAAGGCCATAATAGTGCTTAATTGGTTCAGAAATTTCTTTAAGGAAATAAGACATAATCATGTGTGTGGTGATTCCGGTTTTAACATAAGAATAGGTGGTTTAAACTTAGGTCACCACCGCATTCGTTATAATTTTGAATCACTTACACTAATTAAAGGTTTAATTCGAAAGACACCTTTATTCTATGCATGATTATATCAGTATGTTTATGGTTAATTTAAAGAGAGAAGTATTGTAATACCATTTATTATATATTCTTAAAATAGGGAAGGATTGTTGGATATTTTAAAAAGTATAATATAATGTAAGATATATATATTGTTTGACAGATGATGGGATTGGGTCATTGACCCAACAATCACACCATTTCCACATAAACGCTGCACCTTTTCTCTGTTTTGTTGAAAAGGTAGGATGCATCCGAATGCAATTTTCTTGTGTCAGACATATCCATGAAAACATTGTTTCTAGTTGTATCTCATGGTGAGAGGGCACACCCAAAATCAAAGGATATGTCTAAAAGGTGCAATTCTCTCTATATATATTGGTAACATTAGTAGAAAAGATTCATTCAGAAATTTGTTGTTTACATAATTTCTTTGCTCTCTTTTCTTTCTTCATCACATTCATACAATTTCTTTCTAGTTATTTCTAAGGGAATATAATTCGGTTTTGCTAATCGAATATTCCATACTTTGTTGTATCTTGGAAGTGATTTGCCAAGAACCCTTTAGCAAACTCATTCGAATGGGGGCAAATAACACTTTAAGGAAACGATTCAAGTCGTACCTCAAAGTAATTATTCGGATTATTCTCCATAATTCTACATTCACTCTAACAGCATTTTCAATTGTTTTTGTTTTTGGCTCTCTTCTTGTTTAGAGCAAATTGAACAAAACATCATAAATGAATAAATAAGTACTTTTATCCACTTTAGTAACACGCTTGTTGTCACATTCTGGCCTGGGGTAGACTACTTCCTGGGCTCACTCCACCACTATAACACGATATTGTCAGATTTAGGCCCCGACCACGCCCTTACGGTTTTGTTTCTGGGAACTCACGAGTAACTTCCCAGTGGGTCACCCATCCTGGGAGTGCTCTGACCTCCTTCTCGCTTAACTTCAGAGTTCTTACGGAACCTGAAGCTAGTGAGCTCCCAAAAGGCCTCGTGCCAGGTAGGGATGAGAATATATAATTAAGGATCACTCCCCTGGACGATGTAGGATGTTACAATCCACCCCCTTAGGGGCCCGACATCCTCGTCAGCTCACTTCTGGCCAGGGATTGGCTCTGATACCATTTTGTCACATCCTGGCCCGGGTCCACCACAGTTCTCGGGAAGTGGTCCGCCCCGGGCCGGGATGTGACAAATGGTATCAGAGCTTAGGTTTAGCAGTCCTGTATAAATTCTTGAATGTTCTAATCCTTGTGATGTCTTATGTCAGAACGATGTCGCCTCGTAGAGAGCCCCATCAATCAGCTGAATCTAGTTTCCCTGATATTGTTCAATTAGGGAAGGCTATAGTTTCTGCCATTCAGACAGCATTCCGTACTCCTCAGAGGACACCTCTTGAGATAGTTCATAATCTGAAGTTGACTCACTTCATGGGAAATGAAGGTCATGAAGGGGCGGAAAAATGGTTGAATCATGTGGAGAAGACCTTTCTGGTGATGCAGAGTCAGGAGAATCTTCCTCCTGATAGGTGGGTCGAGACGACTACCTGGTTTTTGGGAGAATATCCTGCATCTTGGTAGAGACAAGAGTCTTAGGAGATGACCCCAAAGGAGATTGTGGACTGGGGAGTGTTTAATAAGCGGTTTCGGAAAAGGTTCATTCCTCCTGCGTATATCCATCTTAAGAAACAGGAGTTTACTCATCTGAGGCAAGGAAAGATGTCCGCTGATAAGTATTACAGGATGTTTACTGATCTGTCGAGATATGATCCGGAGGTTGCTGCTAATTCGGTAGAGATGCTTTGCCGTTTCAGTTTGGGTACTAAGAAGAAATGGCGTTTCATAATGACATCGACTCACTATGCCTCTTACCAGAAGTTCTATGAGATTCTACTGAGGATTGAAGCCTCAGAGAACATGCTTAGTGAAAGTGAAGATGAGGAATGAAAGAATGAGGGCCAGAGACGAGATGACAAAGGAAAAGGGCAAGCAATTCAGGGACCCCGCAAGATCCAGAACTTTAAGATGAGTGATGGCAGGTCTAGCTCTTCTAGCGGAGGATTGAGTACTAATGTGCAGAAGAGAGGTGGTAGATTCACTGGAGGTCCGAGGTTCCAGAGACAGAGAGATTTTGGTGGTTCAGGTGGACCTGGTGCTCCTTTATGCCGCAGGTGTAATAATCAGCATTTTGGGGAGTGTAGAAGAGGCAGCAATAGATGTTTTACTTGTGAACATATGGGTCATAGGGCTGCTCAATGCCCTCAGAGTCAACAGAGACCCCAGAAGCCTTCATTCCCACCACCTGCACCTACCCAGCACGCTTCAGGATCTGATGGTTATACTCAGATTGGACGAGGAGGTGCCTACCATTACCAGGGTGACGTCGCTCCCTACACCTCAGGTCATCAGCAGTACTCTCAGGTTCCTCAGTATCAGAGTGGGTATCCCCAATATCAAGGAGGATCTATGTCTTATCAACCACATTCAACCAGTGGATCTCAGTGGTACCAAGGGGGACAGCCCCAGCAGGGAGAGATTGCTGCTAGTAGTGCAGGATCTTCTAGGCAGTCGGGTCAACAGAGGCAGGGACGTGGTGTTCACGCCAACAGAGGTCATGGTGGACGACAGCAGAACCAGGCACGTATCCACAACATGTCACTGCAAGATGCCCAGAATAATCCATATTTAATCACGGGTACGTTAAATATTCTTGGTCATTTTGCTAGAGTGTTGATTGATTGTGGTGCTACACATTCTGTTATTTCTCATACATTTGCTCAAGTGACACAACTTCATCCTACGCCTCTAGGATATAATTTAGAATTTTCTATGCACTACTACAAAAGGGACTTATAGTGTCAGTGGGTGGTGTCGGTTTAATACAATGTAGTGGCACATAAAACAGTTGCGACACTAATTGAACATGACGTCAGATTTACTGCCATTTATAAGCGTCTTAAAATGTCTACGTCACTTCTAAACTGACGTAAACATTTAATGTCGCTTATAACCGACATATATTTTAATAATTTTAAATATTGGCGTCGCTTTAAACAAAACAGTGCCGCTTAAAAGCGACATAAAGTAGTGGTGTCGCTTCTAGGCGACACTACTTATTGTTTTTAAATATTTCAAACCCTAAAAAAATACTATAATAATTATATATATTAATTTAACAATTGTATACCCCTAAAAACTATAATAATTATATATATATATATATATATATATATATATTAAATTAAATATTAACAATTGGTGACCATTGGATCGGCTTAAATATACATACCATTCAATTTCTTAAGTGTTATATGTACAAAATAAATAAATTTAAATCTACTTAATAAATATATATATACACACACCATTGAACTTGATGAGATACGAATTCTACGAAACTAATTTCAACGATCCAACTGTCAAACTTGTTTGTATATGCTTCGAGATCGCATCAGCAAAAAATCGCAAAAAGCAAACATTCAGAGATCAAGTAACGGGACAAAACTTTTCGACGGTTATTAACGAAAAATCACGATTTAACGGTTATTTTAACTCCGATTTTGATGATTTTTTACAGCTACACTCCTTGACCTTATATGAATACAATGAATGAACTTGATCTTCAATTTAAAATATTTACACTAGTGGATAGCACAAAATCTTATTTTATACTTAATGAAAGTATGAATAAACTCTTAAGTGTTAGGAAATCTATTGTTTTGATGGGATATGCATTCTACGAAACTAGTTTCAACGATCCAACCGTCAAACATGTTTGTCTATACTTCGAGATCGCATACGCCAAAAATTGCAAAAAACAAACATTCAAAGATCAAGTAACGGGACAAAAAATTTCGACGGTTATAAAACAAAAAATCACAATCTAACGGATATTTTAACTCTGATTTTGATTATTTTTTGTAGCTACACTCCTTGACCCTATATGAATACAATAATTGAATTCGATCTTCAATTTAAAATATTTACATTAGTGGATACCACAAAATCTTATGTTATACTTAATGAAAGTATAAATAAACTCTCAGTGTTAGTCAATCTATCATTTTGATGGGATACGCATTCTATGAAACTAAATTCAACG
The DNA here is from genome assembly GCF_916048215.2 of Malus sylvestris. Taxonomy (NCBI): domain Eukaryota; kingdom Viridiplantae; phylum Streptophyta; class Magnoliopsida; order Rosales; family Rosaceae; genus Malus; species Malus sylvestris. The sequence goes on from NC_062263.1 coordinate 15,902,993, forward strand.
ATCCAACCGTCAAAATTGTTTGTATATGCTTCGAGATGGCATACGTATAAAATCGCAAAAAAACAAACATTCAGAGATCAAGTAATGTGACAAAACTTTTCGACGGTTATAAACGAAAAATCACGATTTAACGGTTATTTTAACTCCGATTTTGATGATTTTTTACAGCTACACTCCTTGACTCTATATGAATACAATGAATAAATTCGATCTTCAATTTAAAATATTTACACTAGTGAATCTTATGCTATACTTAATGAAAGTATAAATAAACTATAAGTGTTAGTAAATCTTATCGTTTTGATGATTTGGAATAAATATATTAATTATTTTATATATTTTAAGTGTTAATTAGACTATGTTTCAATTAGTATGTGATGATATTTTATAATAAAATTATATTTATGTTTTTTATTACGTATTTTATTGAAGTTAAATTTTATTTATTAAAATCTTAAAATGTTATAAGAGATAACACACAAAAAAAAAGCTGGTTATTTTTTTTCTTTGGGTTAAATATTAGGCAGGAAATGGATTATATTGTTATTCAAATGAAGATTAAGGGAGAGGAATGTTATAAGAGATAACACACACAAAAAAAGCTGGTTATTTTTTCTTTCATATAATGCGTATCCCATCAAAATAATAGATTCACTAACACTTACAGTTTATTTATACTTTCATAAAGTATAACATAAGATTTTGTGGTATCCACTAGTGTAAATATTTTAAATTGAAGATCGAGTTTATTCATTGTATTCATATAGGGTCAAGGAGTGTAGCTGTAAAAAATCATCAAAATCGGAGTTAAAATAACCGTTAAATCGTGATTTTTCGTTGATAACTGTCGAAACGTTTGTCCCATTACTTGATCTTTGAATGTTTGTTTTTTGCAATTTTTGGTGTATGCGATCTCAAAGTATATAAAAACATGTTTGATGGTTGGATCGTTCAAACTAGTTTCGTAGAATGCATATCCATCAAAACAATAGACTCATTAATACTTAAGAGTTTATTCATACTTTCATTAAGTATAACACAAGATTTTGTGGTATCCACTAATGTAAATATTTTAAATTGAAGATCAAATTCATTCATTGTATTCATATAGGATCAAGGAGTGTAGTTGTAAAAAAATCATCAAAATCAGAGTTAAAATAATCGTTAAATCGTGATTTTTCTTTGATAACTGTCGAAACGTTTTTTCCCTTTACTTGATCTTTGAATGTTTGTTTTTTACGATTTTTGGCGTATGCGATCTCGAAGTATATACAAACAAGTTTGACAGTTGGATCGTTGAAATTAGTTTCGTACAATCCGTATCTCATCAAAACAATAGATTCACTAACACTTAAGAGTTTATTCATACTTTCATTAAGTATAACAAAAGATTTTGTGGTATCCATTAGTAAATATTTTAAATTGAAGATTGAATTCATTCATTGTATTCATATAGGATCAAGGAGTGTAGCTGTAAAAATTCATCAAAATCGGAGTTAAAATAACTATTAAATCGTGATTTTTCGTTGATAACCGTCGAAATGTCCTGTTACTTGATTTCTGAATGTTTGTTTTTTGCGATTCTGGGCATATGTGATCTCGAAGTATATAAAAACATGTTTGATGGTTGGATCGTTCAAACTAGTTTCGTAGAATGCATATCCATCAAAACAATAGACTCATTAATACTTAAGAGTTTATTCATACTTTCATTAAGTATAACACAAGATTTTGTGGTATCCACTAATGTAAATATTTTAAATTGAAGATCGAATTCATTCATTGTATTCATATAGGATCAAGGAGTGTAGTTGTAAAAAAATCATCAAAATCAGAGTTAAAATAATCGTTAAATCATGATTTTTCTTTGATAACCGTCGAAACATTTTTTCCCTTTACTTGATCTTTGAATGTTTGTTTTTTACGATTTTTGGCGTATGCGATCTCGAAGCATATACAAACAAGTTTGACAGTTGGATCGTTGAAATTAGTTTCGTATTATGCGTAACCCATCAAAACAATAGATTCACTAACACTTAAAGTTTATTTATACTTTCATAAAGTATAACATAAGATTTTGTGGTATCCAGTAGTGTAAATATTTTAAATTGAAGATCGAATTCATTCATTGTATTCATATAGGGTCAAAGAGTGTAGCTATAAAAAATAATCAAAATCAAAGTTAAAATAACCGTTAAATCGTGATTTTTCTTTGATTTGTAGTATCCACTAGTGTAAAGATTTTGTGGTTTAATTAAAATATTTTGGGAGGGAATTTTCCCCCTTTTTTTGCACGGGGAAATGAATTTTATTTATTTTTTGGTACTCTGCACGGGGAAATGGATTGGACAAGCTTTTTCAATCAGTGTCAGAGTTGGCGTCGGTTTTAACCGACGAAACCTCTGATTATGTCGATGCAAAATTGCCCTTATTTCGACGCCACACAAATCTGTCAGACTAACGTGTGTGAGGCCTTTCAGTCAAAAGTGTGTCAGGCCTTTTAGACCTAGTGTCGGTTTGAACCAACGCAAAGTCCTAATATTTTGACGTCTTATGTTATAGCTACTATTGTTATCAACTGACGCTAAGTTTTTATCCATATTTAAACCATGTCTTTCCCATTACTCCCGTGCTTCCATTTCTCTCTCTCGTTTACAGGTGATGTTGAAGAAGGAAGCTTCTCCTCAGGGAATAATACTGGAGAATTAGAAGTTCGTCAAGACCAAAAACAGCAAGAAAACCACTTGCATCGCTCCAGCTCTGGCGGTGCTTCCAGTGCCCAAAGCAACAGTAATGGCTCTGTCACTCATCTGCAACCACAGCAGCCGCCACTTAAAAAGAAAAGAAATCTTCCAAGAACTCCAGGCAAATAATCTTGAATTAATATCAAGTAGTTTCTTGATTTGATTGGCATGTTTCACTATATGTATATAACATTCAACACAAGGCGCGAGGATTTGATTCATTTCAGAAGAACAAAACAAATGGGCTTCTTTCCGGATCATGTCAGCTTATTTGAGATTGATTCACTCGAGAATATTTACCAATTTTTTGCGTCATGGGTGAGTCTTGTAATATTTCATTTCAACAATATATTGTTTTTTCTAAATTTTTTTTTTAAAAAAAGTTCAAATTTGAGTTATCTTGCGAAAGAATATAAACTTTATGAAGAATTGTTGACAAAAATATACAATTGTTTGCTTGATTTCACTTGTTTTTGTTGACCACAAGTATATATATGCTGACATAATTAACCAGTGTTGCTATTTATACTTATATTTTTGCTACATAGTTAATTATGTTCTAAAAGTTTTGTATTTGTGTGATCAGATCCTAGCACAGAAGTTATTGCAATATCACTAACAACCCTAATGGCAACGAACCGATTTGTGTGTGAGATCTGCAACAAAGGGTTTCAAAGGGATCAAAACCTTCAGCTGCATCGTCAAGGCCATAACCTTCCATGGAAGCTCCGGCAGAGAACCACCACTGAGGTTAGGAAAAGGGTCTACATATGTCCCGAGCCAACGTGTGTTCACCACAACCCAGCTCGGGCGCTATGAGATCTCACCGGCATTAAGAAGCACTTCAACCGAAAACATGGGGAGAAAAAATGGAAATGTGACAAGTGCTCCAAGAAATATGCAGTGCAGTTAAATTGGAAGGCGCATCAGAAGACCTGCGGCACAAGGGAGTATAAATGTGACTGTGGAACCATCTTTTCTGAGGAACTTCATATGGTGTCTTATGCAACTTCTTCAGCTTCTACTTCTAATTCCTCCAGGAGATCATCCAGGAGTTCTATAACAATGCTGATGACTGAGAACAATGAATTGAGAATGAATTGGGACAACTGTTATTGTTATTAGTTTTAATTAATGTTTGCTTTGGCCTATATATGAAATATGATTGGAATTATTTATATATATATATATATATATATATATTAAATTATTATTAACAAAAAATGGAGAAACAGTTTTTATTATGCTTTATTTTAATATATATGGTGTCGTTTATGGACAACAGCATCATAAATATTATATTGATCAAAATGTAGGTAATGTCAGTTAAGACCGACAGTAGATTGATTATTTTATTTGTTTACTATTATGTAATGTCAGCTACAGCTGGCAGTAAGTGTAATATTTAATTGTTTAATTGTTACTTAATGTCGGTTAGTAGCGCCATCATGTCAAAATTTAATGTCGCTTATAAGCGACGTAATATACGATGTCGCTTTTAAGCGATGTAATATACGATGTCGCTTTTAAGCGACGTTGTTGTTCTTTTTATTTTATATTACTTTGCTTTGTGGTGGCGGATTAAGGGGTCTACACGACGTCAATACCCTTTCCGTGACGGTAGTATTGGTGTCGCTAACCCAATCCGACATTGCACTATTTAATGTCAGATTTTTACAAATATCCGACAATAATTGGTGTTTCTTGTCGGTTTTTGACCACCAACGATAATCCCTTTGTAGTAGTGATGCCTAGAGGGGATAGCTATGTTGTGGATCAGGTATATCCACGATGTCCAGTGATAGTAGGGTATTATTATGCCGGCTAATCTTATGTTGTTGGATATTATGGATTTTGATGTGATTTTGGGCACTTATTGGTTGCACTATAATCGTGCCAAGATAGATTGTTATGGGAAGACAGTCACATTTCATGGTCCTAGATTACCTAAAGTTACATTTGTAGGAGAGCCTAGTGGGGTGAGGCATGGTATTATTTCAGCCATGAAAGCAAAGAGACTATTGTCGAAAGGTTGCTAGGGATATTTGGCTCATGTGGTGTTGAATGATGATACTCCTAGTAGTGTGGAGGATGTTCGTGTGGTCAGATATTTTCCGGATGTATTCCCTGAGGATCTGCCTGGATTGCCGCCAGATAGAGAGTTGGAGTTTGTTATTGATCTGTTTCCAGGTACGAATCTTATATCCTTGACTCCTTACATAATGGCTTTTGCTGAATTAAGAGAATTGAAAGTACAGTTGCAAGAGTTAGTGGATAAAGGTTTCATTCAGCGTAGTACTTCACCTTGGGGAGCCCCAGTCTTATTTGTGAGGAAGAAAGATGGAACTTTGAGGTTGTGCATTGATTACAGGAATTGAATCAAGTAACCATTAAGAATCGTTATCCATTGCCTCGTATAGATGATTTATTTGATCAACTCAGAGGTGCCTGCGTATTTTCTAAGATTGACTTGAGGTCGGGATACTCTTAGTTGAAGATTAAAAATGAAGATGTCCCTAAAACCGCATTCAGGACTCGTTATGGTCATTATGAGTTTCTTGTGATGCTATTCAGGTTAACAAATGCACCGGCAACTTTTATGGATTTGATGAATCAAGTATTCCAGCCATATTTGGACAGGTTTGTTATTGTCTTCATTGACAATATCCTGGTATACTCTAAGTCTAAGGCTGAGCATGCTAAACATCTGAAATTAGTGTTGAGCAGTTTGAGAGAACACCAACTATATGCAAAGTTTAGCAAATGTGAATTTTGGTTTAATCAAGTGGCATTTTTAGGACATTTCATTTCAGCTCAAGGCATTCAAATGGATTGTCATTTCTGCTCAAGGCGTTCAAGTGGATTCTCAAAAAGTGGCAGCTGTGGACAATTGGGAGCAACCTCGAACTGTCACCAAGGTACGGAGTTTTCTTGGCCTAATAGGCTATTATAGAAGGTTTGTTAAGGATTTTTCAGTGATTGCCTTGCCATTGACGAGGTTGACGCGCAAGGAGGTTAAGTTTGAGTGGGATAATAAATGTGAACAAAGTTTCTAGCCGTTAAAGTATTATCTCACTCATGCACCTGTTCTAGCACTTCCAGATGATAGTGGTAATTATGAGGTTTATAACAATGCTTCGCTGAATGGTTTGGGTTGTGTATTGATGCAACATGGTAAGGTAATTTCTTATGCTTCGAGACAGTTAAAACCTCATGAGAAGAATTACCCTACACATGATTTGGAGTTAGCAGCTATCATCTTTGCTTTGAAGATTTGGAGACATTATCTTTATGGTGAGAAATGTAAGATTTTCACAGATCATAAGAGTCCCCAGTATCTGTTTACCCAGAGAGACCTTAATCTTCGGTAGCGGAGGTAGATTGAGTTGCTTAGTGACTATGATTGCACGATTGAGTACCATCCTGGTCGTGCAAATGCGGTGGCGGACGCACTTAGTAGAAATACTCTAGCCAGACTTAATGTCAACTATGACTGTCATGTTCCTCTTCTAGCAGATTTGAGGTCCACTGGAGTGGAGCTAGGAGTGGAAGATCGAGAAGAAGCCTTGCTTGCTAATTTCCAGGTTAGGCCAGTTTTAATTGATCGTGTGCTTAAGGCTCAGATGATTGATGAGGAGACCCAGGAAATAATTCAAGCAAGGAACCAAGGTAAAAAGAAAGATTTTGAGATTCGAGAAACTGATGGCATGCTTATGCAGGAAAGTAGGATGTATATGCCAAATAATGCAGAATTAAAGAAAGAAATTTTGGATGAAGCATATATTTCGGCATATGCGATGCATCCAGGAGGCACTAAGATGTATCATACCATTAAACCATTTTAATATTGGCCAGGTATGAAAAGAGAAATTGTCGAATATGTGAGTAGGTGTGCCATTTGCCAACAGGTTAAAGCTGAAAGAAAGAAGCTGTTTGGGTTGATGCAACCACTTCCTGTTCCACAGTGGAAATGGGAAAATATTCCTATGTATTTTGTGTACAAGCTCCCTCGTACACAGAATGGTTATGACAACATTTGGGTGGTAATTGATCGGCTTACGAAATCAGCGCATTTTATTCCAGTGAGGGAGAAGTATTTGTTAGGCCGATTAGCTAAGTTATTTATACCACAGATTGTTAAGTATCATGGTGTGCCAGTTAATATTATCTCGGATCGAGATCCCAGATTCACTTCCAAGTTCTGGATAGCATTCCAGGAAGCTCTTGGTACGAGATTGCTTTATAGTACGGCATATCATCCTCAGACAGATGGACAATTTGAGAGGACCATTCAGACATTAGTAGGATATGTTAAGATCTTCAGTGCTGCAGTTTGGAGATAGTTGGCATGATTGTTTGGATTTGATGGAGCTCACCTACAATAACGGTTATCATTCGAGTATTGGTATGGCACCATTTGAGGCACTTTATGAGAAATCTTATCGTACGACTCTATGTTGGTCAGAGGTCGGTGAAAGAGTTTTAGTGGGCCCTGAGATTGTGGATGTGACTACTCACAATGTTCAGGTAGTTAAGTCTAACCTGAAAGCGGCCCAAGATCGACAAAAGAGCTTAGCAAACAAACATGCCTTTGATCGGAAGTATGATGTAGGCGATTGCGTGTTTCTGAAGCTATCATCTTGGAAAGGTGTTGTACGATTTGGAAAGAAAGGAAAGTTGAGTCCTAGGTACATTGGACCATATATGATCACCGAGCGAGTCAATGAGGTTGCTTACAGGCTTAAGTTGCCTCCAGAGTTGTCCAAGGTACACGATGTGTTTTATGTTTCGATGCTTCAACATTATGTTTTAGATCCTTCACATGTGATTCCTCCTCAACCTTTGGAAATCAATTTGGACTTGACTTATGATGAGGAACCAGTGATTCTATTGGATTGGATGGATAAAGAACTAAGGAACAAGATAGTTCGTCTGGTATAAGTGTTATGGAGAAATCATTCAGTGGAAGAAGCTACTTGGGAGACAAAGGATCGGATGAGGAAGATGTATCCACGATTGTTTTATGATTATTAGTGGATGTATTTGTTATGTATAATTTCGAGGAAGAAATTTTATAAGTTGGGGAGATTGTCACAACCCGTCCCAAAAATGTACATTATTTTGTTATCGTTAATGTGAAAAGACTAAAGTGCCCTTGAGCGTTTGTGGTATTATGGGACTATGTGTGGTTGGGGACCAATGTGTTAAGTCCCTATTATTTTGGAACCAATTGGAAGTAAGGAAAATGGGTTGTTTTGATTGGTGACCTAAAAATCTGGACCACACATCCTATCTCTCTCTCACTCTCCCGTGCTCTCTCTTCTCTCTCTTTCGGTTTCACTTTCTCTCATTCGAAATGGTACAGACAAGCACCCAAGACCCTTCAAACTTCATGGATCGTGGCCAAAATTAGTACCATTGTGTTCGTGAGGACCATACGAGTTCAAAGGTACCCATTTCAGGTAAGAACTTGTTCGATATCACATTAAAAATTCAAGCTCCGAGTTGAGTACTATTTACAAACTTTTAAATGGTTATGTTTTAGGACAATCCAAGCTCATAGCGAGCTTAGTGAGGTTCCAAGGAAGCTCGAAGTGCTTCGTTTGAAGGTTTTGGACGTCGGGATCGTGTGGACGAAGTTTGGCCGATTTTCTTGGAATTCTCCGGTAAGACCCCGTGACTTTTAGAGCTTTAAATTAGTATGATTGTGTTCTACAAGTTAAGAGCTTCATTTTGGTATAAAATACGTGAAAAATGGTGCAAAAACGAGTGAGAAATGGGCAGTTGCAGGTCTGCCCAGCATCCGGCGTCAGTGACACAGTTCCGGCGTGTGGAGGTTGAAGATGATGCGCGTGGGCCGCGCGTGAGGCGGTGCCCTCCCTGGCGCGTGAGGGCGCGTGGCTCATAGAAAAATTTATCTAAAAATATCACGATGTTCGTGAGGTTGTGTATGTCACGTTGGTATATTTAAATACCAAAATTGAGCAATGTATGAGAAGTTATTAACTAGTTTTGCTTTTGTGCTTTAAAATAACATTTTTATAGTTAATTCGCATATAGGTGAGACTTATCCCGAGGACGAGCGTATCCACGGGCGACTCAGGGGCTACAACCCTTCGACATACCAGTGAGTGGGCTTTTGTTTTTAGTATATATTTATATACTTGATATATTTCCCAGAAATGCATTTTTAAGGAAAGTATGCTCGAAATAATATGCCAAATGCTTCTATATTTTGAATATGCATTGCGTGGTTGCATATATATATATATAAATGTGGTGTTGTGGAGGCACAGGTGAGTTCAGGTAAGTTATGTTTGGTTGTGTGAATCATCAATGATGTGATATGTGATATGTGATATGTGATTAAGTAAAGTTGAGCTCATAAAGCTGCACCTAGGGTGATTGTGAATTAGCCAGAGATATGAGGTACATGCTTGTTTATTTACGTCACCTCCCACACTATATGCTCATATTGGATCCAACTTAAGTGCACAGTTTTGTCGTACAGACCTTATTCATGGTTCCGACTCGTAGGTGACTAGCGATTCATCGCCCAACTATTATGAGAGAATAGAGTTGAGCATAATTATATTTCACCCAATCTTGTCGTACAGACCCTCTTTAGTGGTTTCGACTTATGTGCAGTATATTTCCGTATAGGTCATTTTAGTGACTCCGGCCAGATTGACTTTTGAGCTATGAATTCAGCCGTACAGACTACCTTAGGGGTTTCGGCTAACATATCATGTTTCCATGAAATCATTCTTACTTGGATTGTTTACTTCGTTATATTTTGGCATGGCATACATATGAATATGATTATGTGAAGTATGAATTGAATTGATATGATTTCATATATATTTATGTATATGCTTATATCTTGATTATGGGGAAAATTATACATGTTTTACAGTGAGAGGTTAGATATGTTGTTAAATGAAATGGTTTTGTAAAACATTTGTTTTTGGCCACTCACGTTTTCTGTTTTGCGCCCTTCCAGGTTTTAAGTAAGTTTGCTGTTGGTGGCTCGAGATCATCGGCAGTTCTGACCTATTTGAATAATAGTGTGTCACATCCTAGCCTGGGGCGGACCACTTCCCAAGCCCACTCCACCACCGTAGCACAATATTGTCCGCTTTGGGTCTCGACCATGCCCTCACGGTTTTGTTTCTGGGAACTCACGAGGAACTTCCCAGTGGGTCATCCATCATGGGAGTGCTCTGGCCACCTTCTCGCTTAACTTCGGAGTTCCTACGGAACCCGAAGCCAGTGGGCTCCCAAAAGGCCTCGTGCTAGGTAGAGATGGGAATATACATTTAAGGATCATTCCCCTGGGCGATGTGGGATGTTACAAGTAGGAAATTCCTAGTACTGTGTAACTAGTACTTGTCCTACTGGACTACACCTACACTTTATGCTTTGATTAGGAGTGTTCACTGTTGTAACTAACTCTTATCACTTTCGTTTAGTAGTGCACTCTAGTAATCTGGTTTTTAATTATTCGTATAGTTGCTATCTTTATTGCTTCCGCACTGTGCACATGGCTACATCACCCTCACGTGACGGCCAGCATGTCTTGACCTCGGTCGGGGTGTGTCACTTGTTACTAACTATGAGTGTGAACATTCTTCTTGAAATAACCACTAAGCATATATTTTAGGGGTGTGTTATCCATATACCCCTTTACTTCTCTTATACCCCTTATTAATTTATGTTCTTTGATTTTCTTTAACTCAGTCGATCCGATGTCTGCAAATTAAGAAGATGTGCAACACACCCCTATTTCTATTGGCTTAAAATTTTAGTTGAGATAGGAAGATGAGATACGAACTCAAGCGTATGTTTTCTTGCTTAAATAGAAGAACTCTAAATCTTTATTGATTACAAATCACATTTATAAAATTGAAAAGAGTAAATACTTCTACCATCTTTTATTTGTTTTGGAGAAAACTTAAAATGCGTTTACTAACATGTACGAAATTAAAAAATGAAAAATATGTGGCTTTGCAATCCATGATCCAATATATGAAAAATCTGAAGTTTTATTGATTAGGAGGTAATTGATCTTTTTCTCATTCCTACTCTCCCCTACTTTTGACTTCTCCGATTCACGAAGACTTTTCTTGTTTCTTATGAGAAAATAAGTCATTGCCTTTTTCCAATGAGCTAACGGAAAATTGGCTAAAATAATGATAAACATGTTGCCAATATTGGAACGACACTTTTCCGTCTTTTTGTATATGTTGTCAATGTTTGATAAACATGTCTCCAATTTCTAATTGTGAGCAGTTGAATAACTAAGATTCATAAATCCATCATCTCAACCAGTTTCCCCAGACACATTTGAGTAACATTGTATGCATACAAACGTTTGGCCCGTGAGGGGGAGTTGTAAAATGCCACAAAACTACGGCATCTAGCTAGGAAAATGCCACAAAAGCAAAGAACTGAGCCATCGGATGTGGTCACAGCGGCAGTAGTGACAGATCTGCCCGGATTGAGACTGCCAGGACAAAAGAAAACAAAGGCGAAAACGACCAAAAACAGCAGAAGAAAGTAGGGAAAAAAATACAAAGGTTTAGGGCCATCAATAGAAAGCACATAAATATCGAGGATAATGATGCATGGAGGGCCATAAATAGAAAGCACCAAAATATTCTCGGCCGATCAAAACTTCAAACAAGAATGGCGTTGAGATTGGAGACGTGGTTGCTTATGAGCGCGGTGCTTGCTGCTTGCTGTGTCAAATTTGGATGATGCAGATTTAGATATAATTGCAAGGCTAAATCGAATAATCAGTCTTCATGGTAATTGGATATTCAGAAGATAACCTTTGTGGTGAAAAAATTAAGAACTAAACCTATGAGCCTCACGTGCAGCCTTTTGACTGTGACTTGACAGAAATTTTATTTTGGGGCTTATTTCCTAACAGTTTTCCTCACAATAGTTTAATTCCTAATTTTTTTTCACCACAAGGGCTATCTTCCGAATGCCGTATCACCACAAGGACCATTTATCTGATTTGGCCTAATTCAAAACACCCATGTGGGGGCTTGACTCAAGCCGCTTGAGATTAGTGCCACTCTGGATTTCCTTTATAGGCTGCAAATCAAAATAAAAAAACATGCCCTATCACCGGTTATGAACTTATATACAATCATTGGACTATCTCTTATCACGTGAGTCGTGTCATGTGATGAGAGCGATCGACGCATGATCATATACAACTGATGACACCAAAAAATGCTCAAATACAACTGGCAAAGCACAGGTTCATCAAATTTATGTGTTTCATACAGAAATTTTTTCTGCATATTCACACGAAAAAAAAAAAAAAAAACACTCCAGAATCATGCTATCATATCAATGCAAGGGGATCATACTTTATATTTCTGATGTGTCGATGACAACTTTAAACAATGGATCGTTCACAGGAAACCAACGATACATAAAATCTGTCAGAAGTTAACGTTTGTATCTACTTTCGGTGCACGTTATAACATTTACAAGACCTCAGAAAACAATGTTTTATTTGACTGTACTTATGTCCAGCAGTCTGATTTGGGCACAACATATGGTCAACAGCAATATCCTCACTTACCCTCTGTAACTTCAAATTATCATCTTAACTGCTCGACGTTTCCCCTTCTACTACCTTAAAAAATTTCATCTAAAACCCAAATTCTGAATAGCAATACCACCGTAACTAGGATTGTAAAATTGCAAACATATTCGGTGTTCCTTAACAGATAAGATGCAGCAGTAACGAAGAAACAACTACTTTGGACAACATAATTTACTGGTTGACCTTACATACTGCAACAGCAGGTTCATGGAGAAAACCCTTAAATGACAATGCGGGATGCAAAGGCCGAACCACGGTGGAAGATATGGATCTTGCACTCAGTGCTAGCCTATGGGTTTGGAGATTTGTCTTTGTGAGAAACTTAGCAGTGAGCACATGGTCTGACCTAATAATTTTGCCACCTGAAATAATCTTTTCTGGATCTAAACTTACCAATTCCTCCAACAATCCAGACCCAAAAATTAAAAACTTCCTCCCACACTATCCTATATCCAAGCAAATCACTTCAGGCAAATGACCCAAAGAAGTCATTCTCTAGGGTATGAGTATTTTCAAATTGCTCTAAATCGGCTAACAAAGACCAGTTTGAATTAAAAAGAAATGACTGAATATAGAAAATCGACTTTCTGAAAGGAAAGATCACAGTACCTTGACGATTCGGCAGAGCATTATCTGGAAGACTTCAAGTCATCTGCACGTTCTTCTTCGTCAGGAAGACACGCTGGGTCGCATTCTTCTTCTACTCCGAGCAACCAATACCATTCAAAACACAATCTGCACTATCAAGGTGGCAGGTCTCACATAAAACAAAGTTCTCAAAATTTTCTTGTCTTTCAAAAATTTGAATTTAGAGGAAAGCACATTGTACGATGCAGGTCCCTTCATTCTGTATATGGTTCGAGAATGTCATGTTACTCAATCAAACTAAAGCCGCAATCATAGGACTTCTAGAGGCCACTGAAAATCTTGTAAATACCATGAAGCAAAATCATAATGTCAAAACATCAAGGAAACAAGTCTCGAATAGGTGAAAGGTATCTTGAGTTTTCAAAATGATAAAATGCAATCCAAGAGGCAATAAACGAATGCTATTTCCACACGAGGAACAGCACCCAACCAAAATGTTACAAGAAATGAAATGGCTAATCAGACCTTACATAAGTACAAAGAAGACAAAATTATCTTTCATACCCATTCAAAACAGTTAGAAATGCAATATCTATTGTCAAAATATCACATATTTGCCTTCATTAACAATCAAACAGAGTTTAAATCAGCAGACAGAGCACTGCTAAAAGATTAACTATTGCCTCCAATCTGTATGCTTGTCATCTTAATACAGGATAAAATCTTGAAGCTGATAAAAGGGATGTTTATGCTGCACTGCACTATCTACAACCTGCTATTCCAAACAGATCATTTGTTCGTACTTCATATAGGAATATGCTAATTGTCATAATTTCTTAGTATTTGTTCAAATCCAAACAAATAAATTAATGAATAGAACCATCGAAAAAAATGGTTATGACAAGCTTTATCATGATCAACAAGACAAAAATCAGCTATTCCATTAACATTCTGACCAAAAAAATTTATAAGTACATAATGGAGACAATTATGAACTGAACCTACCTACAAAGATAAAAGTAAACAATACAACCTCCGAATAACCAAACTTCTTATCACTCTAGTTCATCAAGTTTGATCTCATGTTGTTCACCAGAAGAAAGGACTTTCACACTCACCATACCCCTCTGCCACTCTGAATCTCCCACCAATATCAACCTATTAGCATTTATCCGTGCTGCACGCTTGAATACCCTGACAGAGAACAAATTCAAATAACATATTGGAAACACAGTGATTGATATAGAAATCTACAAGCATCTCTAAGGGGGCAGGAAATACCATTTAAGCGGTTTGTTCTCCAAGACTAAATCAACACTTTGACCTTTCCCCCTGAGTATGGTGGCAACTGTTGCAGCTGCTTCTTTAAGTCCAGGATCAAGAGCACACACAATGTTCTCTACTTGCAGGCTGAGTTCCGGCAGAAGGCCCTTCTCCTTAAGCAACTATAATCCCCACAAGAAAATATCATATAGATGGCAAACCAAAAAAAAATTGGAATAAAGAAAAGAAATTAGTGGATAAGAATGAAGAATATTTAAATACTAGGAGCATTATCCAAAACATAAACTCTATTTTAGTAGGTAAAAAACTTCATAAAGCAAGGAATAGGATATATATATTACATAAGTTTCAACTTACTTCCACTATGACAGCATCACCAAATCCAAATCCACAAGCCGGAATGTCATCACCACCAAAAGTAGAAAGCAAGCGGTCATATCGCCCACCACCACAAATGGCTCGTAACTTTCCTCCTCTATCAAAACCCTGAAAAAAAAATTTATTTGTCAGGAACTATCTTCTGCAGTGACAAAATTGGAAGCAATTTTATATACTTACAAGGGAGATCTAATCACCATAATTAAGTAATCATGCATACATAAAAACAGTTTGTCATATGGCTGCTTATTTTGTCTGTCACCAGCACAAATGTTTGTTGTTACACATAGGCACAACAATGCAGAAGTTCCAGTATGTTCTACATCTGAAATTTTAGGAGAACAAATTTTCACATCACTTGTCTCGTAAGTAATGAAGGTATTACAACCAACTTTACACTTCACACCGAACAGAACTCTAAAATGTTCCAGTAGTATTTAACAAATGCTACTAAATTTTGCTCACAGATCAGTTAAATGCATTTCAGTACATCCAAATTTATAAATGTATAAACTGGCAGTGAGATAATGTCCAGAAACTACATCCAAAGCAGACTGATGCCCAAAATAGACACGCAGTAACATATATGATCCCCAGGACATTATTCGCACACAAAAAGGTAATAGCAGATTATAAAGAAATATAAAGAAATATCATCAACTACCAGGAGCAATAAACAACTAAAGAAAATGGAAATGATGGTAGAACTCAAATCATTCTACGAGCATGACTAATATCTGCAATGTCAAAATTTTAGGAGGGAAAACACATGGAAATCCTAACCTCGAAAACAATACCAGTGTAGTAGGCAAGGCCACGAACAATAGAAGCATCAAACTGGATCCATTCAGAATAACCAAATTTGTCAGAAAGAGAGAATAGTTGTTTCAAATCAGCAACTGCTTCCCCAGCATCTCCAAGAACCTCTACATAAGAAAACATTGAAAGCATATTAATAATCGCCCCATCACCTTGGAAACTCTACTCACAAACGATTGCCAAAATAATCCAACAACTCTTTGAAAAAATTATACAGTTCAATTTATTGTGGCCGCAATTCATGTTAACTCAAGTCTCAACCCACCTCCTTACTATCCCTTCCCACTTTCCCACTTTCAAATCTCAACATTCGTTCACTTCTCTCTGATCTACGAGTAACTACTAACTCCTGAATTCATCATCACCATTACCCAAGATAATTGTCTATTTCTCTGTCTGTTCATTTCTTATAGAGGCACACCTTAAATAATTCCTTTTTGTCATCTATAAGTGTTTATCCACCTTCACCTAATATACGAAAGCTTAGTTAAGCATTATCATTTTCAATATCTATGTTACATTACATTATCTTGTTACCCTCACTAATGTTCCTCGACCATCAAGAGTACTTGTAATTTCTAGCAGTTAAAGCTTTTGCGATTAGCTTTTTAACAAACAAATATCACAATGGTTAGTAAAATAAATCATTTGTACAAAAGTTCACTGATCGTAAGAGAAGAACTGGTTAAAATTTTTTATTATTTCAGAACAAGTGCTTGGGAGAGACACGAGTCTCAAACAATCTCAGACAATCAAATCAGGTTCATGCCAGGGCGCTTGACTATGGAGGCAATCTCTCTCTTACAAAGATCAATGAATCGATATAGAGATATGCAAAAGGATTTGCACAAGATGAAAAAGCGTACGATAGGATCCCAGAGAACTTCTTTGGAGGATTCTAGAGAAGAAAGGAGTACGAGTAGAATGTATCCAAGCAATAAAGGATATATATGATGGAGCAAGGACTGTATAACAACTCATGAATGACAAATTGAAAGTTCCCATAACCATAGGGTTATACCAAGGCTCAGCATTAGGTCCTTACTGTTTTGCATTGGTAGTGGATGAGGTAATGGGACATATTCAAGATATATCCCTTGGTTGCTTTTCGCAGATGATATAGTGCTAATAGATGAAACGCAGAAGGGTGTAAATGTGAAGCTTAACCTTTGGCAGGAGGTGTTGGAATCTAAAGGTCTTTGCCTCAATACGTCGAAGACAAGAGTATATGGAGTGTAACTTCAGTGGGAATGGGGTCAAATAAGATAGGGGTAAGGATTGGAGATCAGAAAGTACCAAAGAGTGAACGCTTTCGCCATCTTGGATCTATCTTGCAAAAGAACGGAGAACTAAATAGAGATCTTAACTATAGAATATAAGGAAAACTAATGAAAAGGACTTGAAAACTTTGAGTTTTAACGATAAGAACAAAATACAGGGTAAAGTGAATAGTACAAGGATTGACTTTTTAGTGTAAAAATGTGATTTTTCGTTAAAGTGAACAGTACTAGGAGCTTTTCGTTAAAGTTCCCTAGAATATAAGCTGATGGATTAAAAGGAAGAGTGCATCCGGTGTGTTGTACAATCTTCGTAAGCCATAAAGCTCATGAAATTTTTTTGGATAAAGTATAAAAAACTACCTCAACTATTAGTGTCACGACACTTTCATACCCCATCTTTTAAAATTAACAATGTCATAACTCATCTTACGAATTTGTGCCAATGTCAGACCTCCGTCAGTTTTTCTGTTAAATGCTGACGTGGCAAAAAACAGGACCCATTTTTATTAAAAAAATAATTAAATATTAAAACCAAAAACAAAAACAAAAAACAAAAAACCAAAAAAAACCCATCAACCCATGTCCCCCCCCCCCCCAAAAAAACCCAGATCCCTTTCTCTGCGTTCTTCCCCACCCAACCCTCTCTCTCTCTCTCTCTCTCTCTCTCTCTCTCTCTCCCTGCAACCTGCATCCCTAAAATCCCAAAACCCAGAAACCATTCCCACCCGAGTCAACACCACCGGCGAGCTCTCAATCCTCTTAGCCAATGATCGCCGATTAACCCCAGACCCTTCCCCGCCACTCCCACTGGCGTCGGAGCTCTCCTTCTAGCACCACAAGTGCTTCTGGTTCCCCCACTTCAAATACCACGGCAAGTTGAAATTGTGCAGAGGCTTCACCCTCTCAGAACCCATCGCCATGGACTTCACCTCCACCCTCTCTCCTCATCCGACCCGCCTATATACACCATTTATTGAAAACTCAGACCAAAGAGAGCCACTCTGAGATCACAACTCTCTATTTCTCGCGCCTCCTCTGATTTTCTAGGAAAATCTCAGAATTTTCTGGGAAAAACAAAAAGTTTTTCTATTGGGATTGTTGTTGTTATTGTTTTGTTTTTCTCTTGCAAATCGCTGGAGGGGCAGACTCTGGGGGCGAGGAGGAGAAGGGAATGTTGTTGTGGAGGTTAGGGCTAGAGTTAGGGTTTGGGGGCGATTGGGGGTCATGGCTGTCATCGTTGGAGTCAACGACAAAGGTAGGGTTGTCGTCTATGGGATCGGAGAGGAAGGTTGGGGGGGACGGGTGGGAAGGATTTATGGGTTTTGGGATTTTAGGGATGCAGGCTGCAAGGAGAGAGAAGGGAGAGAGAAGAGAGAGAGAGAGAGGAGAGAGAAAGGGTTGGGTGGGAGAGAACTCAGATAAGATAAGGGGATCTGGGTTTTTAGGGAGGGGGGACATGGGTTGATGGGTGCTTTTTTGGTTTTTTGTTTTCTTGTTTTTTTTTAATTTTTAATATGAAATTAATTTTTTAATAAAAAATGGGTCCCGTCTCTGGCCATGTCAGCATTTAACAGAAAAAGTAACAAAAAAATTGACGGAGGTCTGACATTGGCACAAATTCGTAAGATGAGCTATGACATTGTCAATTTTAAAAGATGAGGTATGAACGTGTTGTGACATCAATGGTTGAAGTAGTTTTTTGTACTTTACCCAGTGTATTAAAAGCGTGAGGCGTGGGCGAGGCGTCCGAGGGGAAGCCCGGCCTAGGCGTGAGGCGTGAGGCGAAGCCTCACGGGACCTAAATTTTTTAATATATACACTGAGCGTACACATATATTATATTAAAAATAAGAAGATTATTAATCAATAATCACCCTGAGCACACATATATTATAAATATGTATACACATATATATACATATATTATATTATATATGCATAAAATAGAGGATGAAAAGCACAATGAGCACACATAACAATGCACGCAAACAACACACACATCCATTATATAAAAAATAAAAATCAGAAAAAAGGCATAGAGACAAAAGTGCAAGGAAGAGGTATGAGGCAGTTAAAATCCTACTCAAAATTTGGGTTTGGGAGTAAAGAAAAAAAAAAAAAAAAAACTCACTGAGGCGCGCCTAGGTGGCTCCGGCGAAGCCTTTCGCCCACTCCAGCAAAACTGAGGCGTTAGCCATGGCGCCCAACCTCAAGGGCGCCCTAGGCGCGCCTCAAGGCGAGTTTTTTAAAACATTGACTTTACCCAATTTTTTTATATTATGGCAATAACGCTAGCAATGCTTTATGGCACAAAACGTTGGGTGGTCAAGCATCACCACGTGCAAAAAAAAGTGTAGCGAAGATGTGAATGCTTCACTGGATATGTGGCACACGAGAAATGACATAATTAAGAACAAGTATATCTATGCTAAAGTATGAGCAGTTATAATTGAAAATAAGATGAGAGAAAATTGGTTAAGGTGGTTTGGACATGTGAACCAAGGATCTACAGATGCTCCATTTAGAAAATGCAATTATGAGATAAAGGCTCAGGTCAAAAGGAATAGAAGAAGACCTAGAAAGACTTGGAACGAGACTTTTAGAAAAGACATGGAGTACTTGGAGCAAACGGAAGACTTGGCGCAAAACCAAGTTCAGGGGCATTCTACGATTCATACAGCTAACCCCACTTAGGGATAAGACTTTGTTGTTATTGTTGTATTTCGGAACAAGTACTACTTACCAAAGGTTCCCATCGGCATACTAAAACTTTTTGTCAATTTTATCCAATCTATAGAGTCTAATAATCTACCATCAAACTTACAAGTGATGTCATTGCTAAGCCAATGTTTTAAAAACGTGCCCCATGGCGGCTTTGGAGGCGGGGGCATGTTGGGTTTTTGGCTCAAAATTAGGATGATGCAATAAATTAGGTTTGTGTTACCTATTTGGTTTTGGTGTCCTATTTGGGTTTGGTTTTTACTTCTTAGTTAGTTTCGTTGGTGGAGAGATTTTATTAATTACCTATTAGGATTCTTATTGTAACCTAAGTCCTATGCACTATAAATAGGACCTTAGGGTTAGTGTCTTTAGAGTGGCTCATTCGTGTGGCAATTTGTTGAGAGTCAATTTGTGAGTTTGTGAGTTAGAGAGCAATTTGGGAGAATCTTCTTAGTTTTGGGTTCTCTACTCGTTTGGTTTAGGGTTTGTAATTTGTGGGATTTGGGTTGTGAGAATTTAAATACTCTTTTGTAATCTCCATTTGTTTAGTGAAATTCCTCGCCATGCTTTGCTCGTGGACGTAGGCTTTACGCCGAACCACGTAAATCTCTTGTGTTAGTTTGAGATTTTTTGTTTTAGCTTTCACCTACGACGTTGATATTGGTACTTTATTAGAATTCGCTTCCGTTTACGCATAAAAGTACAAGTGGTATCAGAGCCCAGGTTTGGGCTTGGGCTTTGCTTGCGGTCACTATGAAGCCTTCTGTGTCGTCGGTGAAAGTTGATATTAAAAAGTTCAACGGCAATGACTATTTGGCAATTGAAGATGCGTGCTTTGTTAGTTCAACAAGGGTTTTTGAAAACACTAAAGGGTGTGAAGGCTTTGCCGAATTCGTGGACTGATGAAGAAAAAGAAGACATTATGGAGCGGCCACTTGGAGCAATCCTGCTGACTTTATCGAATGAAGTCTTGCGTGAAGTTGGTAGCATCAAATCTGCATCAGAGTTGTGGATAAAATTGGAGAGCTTGTATATGACCAAATCCCTTGCTAAACAGTTGTATTTGAAGAAAATTTTGCATACTCTTCATATGGATGAAGGTACGTCAATTCATAAGCATATTGATGAATTCAATAAACTTATGATGTATTTGAAAAGTGTGGATGACCAAATTAGTGATGAGGATTATGCGATAACTTTGTTGTGTTCTTTATCTCATTCGTATGAACACTTTGTCGATACCATGCTATTTGGTAGAGAAAGTCTTAGTTTGGAAGATGTTGAAGTCCCTTTGAATTCTAAAGAGCTAAAGAATAAAGTGTCTGACACACAAGATGGAGCTTTCGTAGTTCAAGGAAGGAATAAGAAAATGAGCAAACTTGGAAAGAACACTTGTAGCTATTGTTATATGGAAGGTCATTGGAAAGTAGATTGCCCTAAACTCAAGGGCAAAAAGAGGCTTTTTGATAAGTCTTTTGTTAGTGTTGATGCAAACATTGTAGAAGATCGTTGATCTGAACTCCTCTAAATGTTATGTGAAGAGGTGGAGCTTGGTACTCAAGCTCTTTGGGTGGAGTGCAATTCGCATTTTTTGTTCGTATGTTCAAGCTTTTGCTTGGATTTTGTTTCGTATTTGTTAGTTTCCATAATGGAATTTGTTAGAGAAAGCATTGGAGGAAATTTCAAGTTTGAAGACTTTTGGATTTTTTGAGTCTAGGTGGAGATCAGTTTCAAAAGAATTTGGTGCATGTTTGCGTTTGTATTTTGGTATCCCAAATTTGGAAGTTTGCTAATTTCTCGCCGAGGTGGAGATTGTTGGGTTTTTGGCTCAAAATTAGGATGATGCGATAAATTAGGTTTGTGTTACCTATTTGGTTTTGGTGTCCTATTTGGGTTTGGTTTTGACTTCTTACTTAGTTTCTTTGGTGGAGAGATTTTGTTAATTACCTATTTGATTAAAATTTGGATTTATTTCCTATTAGGATTCTTATTGTAACCTAAGTCCTATGCATTATAAATAGGATCTTAGGGTTAGTGTATTTAGAGTGGCTCATTCGTGTGGCAATTTGGTGAGGGTCAATTTGTGAGTTTGTGAGTTAGAGAGCAATTTGGGATAATTTTCTCTGTTAGTTTTAGGTTCTCTACTCGTTTGATTTAGGGTTTGTAATTTGTGGGATTTGGGTTGTGAGAGTTTAAACACTTTTTTGTAATCTTCATTTATTTAGTGAATGCTTTGCTCGTGGACGTAGGCTTTACGCCGAACCACGTAAATCTCTGGTGTTAGTTTGAGATTGTTTGTTTTAGCTTTTACCTACGACGTTGATATTGGTACTTTGTTAGAATTCGCTTCCGTTTACGCATAAAAGTACAACAGGGCAGGGGTAGGGGTAAAAACATCTATGCCCTGTGGGAGTAGGAGAAAACTCACCTAGACGTGGTCGAGGTGCGCGTTAGACAGTACTGGACATTTTCTTTTTTATAAAACTTCTCAACTTTCTTCGTTCGACCCTCGAGTCCGCGACAACCTTGCACTCTTCTTCTCTTGTGAAACACTATAACCCTCCCTTTTCTTCTTCGCGCGATACCACCAACTGAGTAGCACCGCCACTGCCACCACCCAGAAAAGAGGGAAAGTGATAGCGTTATATGTGGACTATATTAATGTTGTAAAATGAGTGGATATTGGCAAGAGAGAGAGAAGAGAGAACGTATGAGTGAGGGAGTGTACTAATGAACCAATATTTATACTATATATTTCCTCCTTTTATATTTCTTTTCTTGTCTAGTTTAGTTGAAAGTTTTAAGTTTGTGATGGTTTTGCCATTTTGTGTTTCTAGGAGCAATAGGATCGAGTTTGGTGGAAAAATATGCAAACGGTGAAATTTTTTAGTAATTCCAATTG
This sequence comes from Malus sylvestris, assembly GCF_916048215.2. Lineage (NCBI taxonomy): Eukaryota > Viridiplantae > Streptophyta > Magnoliopsida > Rosales > Rosaceae > Malus > Malus sylvestris. The sequence continues at coordinate 15,925,337 of NC_062263.1, forward strand.
GAGCTGATTCACAAGAGATTGAAGATGATCATATCAAGTTTTCAGCTCAAAAATTCCCAGTTTAAGAATGAACAAAGCAGACGTTTCAAGCTTTCGAAGGACATCTCATTCATTGAAATCTAAGGACTTTTGGTCTACCAAACGTTATGGCCAATTCTGCCCATTCTAGCTAATAAAATAAGAAAGTAACTGCACCTTGTGCTTTGCCTTGTCATCAACACTCGGCAGAAAATTGGGTTTTAATTCCACTCATTGGCCTTTGGAGCAAAAGAAAAGCCGAGAGGAAAGTGCAGAACACGGCAAAGGGGGAGAAAACAGAGGGAGAGCAGAAAGCAAGATGTAAGGGGTGCCGCAGCTCCAAATTTGAAGAGAAGAAGAAGCATTCTCCTCTTTTTGAGAAGATGATCGCAGAGCTCATCTTGTAAAAAATGGTGGTTTTCTTTCTTTGATTTTTAATGGATAATTCCTTATGTATTAAAACAAGTACGTGTAACTAATTTCCTTTTTGCTAGAGTGAAACCATAAGCCTCAACATGATTACGTAGATTTCTCTTTCAATTGCTTAAGTGTTGTTTCATGCTTGCTTTGATATTTTCAATCACTGAATTAAACTATCTATCTGCCTTGATACTTGATCACCATTAGGATGCTTAGAAAAGTCATCAGATGCAATATTGAACAAATGTCACGTTAAAATTGGTTATGCTTCTTGTGATTGAGGATTGTAATTTCTCCTAAGTTAAATATCATACTTTTAAGGATTACATGGTTTAACAAAAGGATTTTCACCAAGATTAATGAATCACTCATGTTTATATTTAATCCAAATGTCATAGATAAATTGCATGTAGTGGTATGTGTTTTAGCTTGAATGTCACAAGTAAAACATAGACAAGGAAAACCCAACCTTCAAAGCATGTGTGTTTTTTATTACTTAAGAAATTGGAAGAGCTACGTAGGAGTGTTGTTGGTAAAGGTTGAACTCTAGAGCCTCATCAATCTAATTTTCTTCAATTATTTGTATTATCTTGAGTTTCTATATTTACTTGTTTTGTTTAGTTGGATCACTATTCTTATAAGCCAATTCCCATTTTAGATATTTGTTTAAGTCACGTATAGTAGTATTTAGTTTCGTCAAATTAGTGTAGTTCTTAGAGTTAACTAAGTTAAATACACAAAAACTTGTAAATTGTTTATATCAGTCCCTAAGGAGATCGACCTTACTTGAGTCAATCTATACTATAAACACTTGTTCTCTTGCAAGAATTTTCTATGATTTAACCCTTGTTTTACAATTAGTAAAATCGCTATCATGTACAGAGGGAAAGAGAGTGGGTGGGGGATGTATGTTGGACCATATTAATGTTGAAAAATGAGTGGATATTAACAAGGGAAAGAGACTTTTTTACCATTTTATATGTATGTGGACCATATTTGGATGAATGATTTCTTTTTTTGCATGTTTTTGAGTTAAACATGTTTATGACTTGTGCACTTTCGAACGACAAACAATATTTCTATACAAAATATTATAATTTGTATATGTAACTATGTACAATATATATTTATATATAGATTATAAATTTTTGATCTACGAGGGCGTGAGCCGTCTAGGATACCGAAATATTTAACATACCCTCTTACAAGTTTATATGCAAACACCTGGATATTTGTGCTGATCTGAGTATACATACGATATATTTTCACATCTTGGAGAGGGGGAAACACGGTTATTTTACCTTTTATTGCCAAAAACTTATATATAAATACTTTCTGAATCAATATTGTTAAGACCAACCTTCCAGCTTTGTCAATGACTTTATGGAAAGAATTTGCAATAACTGTTCAATAGCCTCTTCTGATACACCAGCAGATTTCAACTCATTTTTTATATCATCCACTGGAATCTTCTCTATCTGTTTACAATTCAAATCAAGAAAAGAATAGAAACTTGTAACAAAAGTCTATATTTTTTGTTAGGGTGTATGATCATGCATAAGAAAATGGAGAAAATATTGTAAAGAAAATATCATATTCATTGTACTATCAGGCTTAAGAGCAAGACTAGATTCTAGATCCAAAATGCATACAAAGTTCAACGACTCTCACCGTAAAAGGCACATGTAGACACTATACTCATACATATGTGCATATACAAAAGAAAATACAAAAGCAGAACATCATACTACAATTATTGAATGTCAAAGGAACTTCAATATATCGACATGAACTAGCAACTAGCGTACTTCAAAGCAAAACTTTGAAAGAACTTTTTCAAAATCTAATAAGTTAAAGTTATTAAACTAACAAATAATCTTAGTTTTTTTTCTCAGGAATGTATAATCAAACAAATACAATGCCATCCCGGCTTTCACATAATAATTTTTTTTTAAAGAACAATAGTAAAAACCCAGAACATAATTAGCTGCAATCCAAAACTTGCAACCTTTCACAATTTACCTTGTCTATGATGATGCATACTTTGCCAAATAAAGATTCGGGTATGGAATAGCGCCTCAGTACTTCTTGTAAAACCTATAATGTAGAAATGTTAGGCCAATAGGCAGTAGTCATAAAATCAAAAATTTAAGTATTTAAAAATGACATGAAAACTCATTCAGAGCAAACAGTGGGAGAGCTTTTCCAAAATAATTGGATGTGTCAGTTTCTTTTTCGATAAGCAACTTGAGAATCATTTGGTAATACGATGTCAAAGACCTCTGAATCAAGTAGTCTAAGTTCATGCCATGAAATACCATCCGCACCTTACGACTTGAAACCTTAAATCCAACATCTGATGCCGTAATTCCTAATCGCTTGAGGAAAGTGACAATTGAAGAAATAAGTTCTGCTTCAGCCTAGCACATAAAGATAAAAAATAAAACTAAAGCTTGTTAGGGAAATGCATATAACACAACATACACAAATACAACATCATCTGAAACAGATTGAAATTTCAATCAATGCAAGAGTAAGAGGTATCACAAAAAATCGCATAATCATATAAGCGATACAGCGGAATCAGCTCCATACCGTAACCTCAGGTACACCAATAATATCCATATTCCACTGGTAATGCTCCCGACGCCGCCCCCTTGTCATCCTCTCGTACCGCCAACACTGCCCAACGGCAAACCATTTCAATGGCAGGGACAGAGATTTTCTGGACAGGAAAAAACAAGGGGATCAAAAATTTTGGCTTCCTCACCTGGATATAAACAAATCACAGAGTAAATAATAAATATATAGATACACATTATACACTTATACAACCAAGTCTTTAACTAGCAAAGTAACATGATCAGCGGAATCAGAATCGCAGTACCCTTTCTGTATCACCAGCCTGGCCAAAGAAGGAGTGAGCTCCGGCCTCAACGCGACGCGACGATTGCCTCGATCTTCGAAGCAATACAGCTACACGATACAGTGCAATGTAGGTATATGAATATATACATTTATATATGTATGTATGCAATTCAAATTCAAGCAATGCAGGTAAAAGAAACGCTGAGAAAATCAGCATACCTGGTCACGAATCTCCTCCCCTGCTTTTCTGATAAACAGCGCCTCCGTCTCGAGAACCGGAAAGTCGACCTCTTCGAAGCCGAACAGCCGCGAGACCTCTTTGAAATTGTAGAAGAGCCAGTTGCGGAGGCGCATATCTTCGGGCGGGAAGTCCCTGGTGCCCTTAGGAGGGTTAACGTCGACCTTCTGCAGGTCATCGGTGGCCGGCGCCGGAGATAGAGCCCCGATGCGACCGCCACCGGTGGCATTGGGGGTGAGAGAAGAAGCGGCCGGGGAGAGTAAAGAGAGGGGTCTAGGGTTTGGGGTGAGAGGGGGTTTGGGGAGGGGCAGTCGAAGAGCGCGAGTGAAGGGCTTGTGGAAGATAAGGAGGGAAGACGAGACTGCAGAGAGCATGGCGACGGTGGTGAGGGCTCGATTGTCTTTTTGGTTACTGGGGTCTTTGGTTGTTTTGATAAAAACGCAGAGGAATAGGTTGAAAACAACGAATGGATATGGCGGGGGCCCAAATTGAATAGTGAAAGCCCAAATATTTTTAGTAGGATGCCATACAAGCCATTGTTTTTTTTAAAAAGATGGACTTAGGTCCTCGAGGATTAAGGAGGAACACCTTCTCAAGGAACAAAAATACACAGATACGAACATGAAACCTCCGATTAACAAACTATAGCTTTCTCCGCAGTTAATAGTTACTTATGTGTATGTAAAGACCAAAAATCAATTACGATAAACAAGATAAGACATTTTATGAATAGAAAATCGAGGTCAAGATTTATTCCTAAGGAAACGCCATCACATAATAAACTTTTCCTTAGAAGAGAGAGAGAACCGAGTAGTCAATTGTTGCAAACAACACAAGAAGCCGGTATCAACACTAGTGCTTGTCCTTGGGAATATCCTTTGGTGGAACCTTTGATTCCAGTTCCTTGGTGATTCTGAGAGAAAATCCATGAAGTCGTATTAAGATGCAAGACCACTAACAAAAATATACGAAAGCAGAGTACATTATTTCCATGATAATAAACATAAAACGGCGTATCACAATTCATCAAGTCCTCAAGATCACACTTAAAAAATATCCCTACGCAATCATCAATGTCCACTGTCCAGGTTTGGCTGGACAATGATTTGTACATTGCACCAGTGTTTGATAACAAATCATTCTTGGTTTATCTTAAAAACCATGGACACAAAGAATAGAACCAAGTAATACGATAAATGAAAGTCTTTTATGATCTGCCCTTCTATTTGAGGGCTGATTCCAAATTATAGAAACTAATGCCCTGCTCCAACCAAAAGATCGAGACTAGGGTAATACTGAAAAGCTAAGATAAGAGAGAAAAGGCATTGGAGATAGTATCATTTGAAAGATGCCTAGTCATTTAGGTAACACAGTACATCTAAGGCTTCTAAAAGTTAACCCTTCAAACCCCCACCAAACACACATCTCTCATACAGGAGGCCAATTTCCACACCATTACTTGCTAACTTACAAAACCATCCTCTTTTCCAACATCAAGACAAAACAAACGAGAATGGTACATGATAACATCATAAATATCTGAATATAAAGCATATCAGGTGTAGCAATCTGCTGAACGTTAACACTTATCCATGTTAAGAGTGAGACAGGGTTAAGCTAAACCATTTTCAAGAAACATATAGAATTCAAACGAACTGCCAAATTAAATTTTGACTAAGTTGAGTAGCTACTTGCACACTTACAAACAATTTCATAGTTAACATATTTTACAGAAAAACAAAACGAAAAAAAGAATGAGAGGAGGATTACTTGGGCGATTCTTCCTCAAACTTGTAACACTCAAAAGTTTCAAGTTTATGAAGATTGTTGACCTCTTCGGCCCCTTAAGCCCCTTCTTGTTGGCACTTGTAATTTTCCCCTTGATGTTGATGGTTGAGCCCTTCCCCTTACAATGGGTGGTCGTGGTCGTGGAGGTAGTGATTGATTTTGACGTTGTTGAACTTGTACTTGAGGTGGTCGAGGAGGTGGAGGTGGCATTTCATTTTCTTGTGTTGTATTCTCCTCACCTCCCAAATTAACCATGTCTAAAACAATAAACCACAAATCATTTACATTGAATTATAGTCTAATAGATAATAAATACTAAGAAAATAAAAGATGAAATTAAATTGTTTACTTACTTCTTTCTAAGCGTTTAAGCTCCTTATAGAAACATAATTTGTCAAGGGTAGGCTCCTTATAGAAACAAAATTCTTTTCCTCTAAGCCAATCACTAGTACACACTAAAGCCTCAACCATTTTAGGTGTTAAGGAAGCTCTAAAAGGATCAACAACTCTCCCACCAAGACTAAAGGCATTCTCACTAGCAACGGTGCTACTAGGAAGGGCCAATACATCCTTAGCAACTTTACTAAGAATTGGATATTGACCACAATTTCCTTTCCACCAATCCAAAAGATTGAAACCCTCATATGTTAGGCTTTGATGTGGATCATTGAAGTACATATCCACTTCATTGGCTATCTCATTTTGTTGTGCCTCCGCTCTCTTTCTTTGGATCTTCTTTGCCATCCTTGAAGCAACATCAATATCTACCATCACACCCCCCGCCCCATCATCTAGTACAACACTTGATCTTTGCTCCATATTTGAGGTAGCACTACTATTAGTACTACTACCACTACTACTACTAAGGACCACTCCCTCCTTATATGCATTATACAACTCGGTTACATAACCTTTAACCCTTACTTTCTCCTCCCTAATTTTGTCACATCCATAGCCGAGCTCTTCTAGATTTGTCTCCAACATATCAAATTTGTACCTCGGGTCGAGTGATTGGGCCACAAAGAGAATAGGATTCACCTTTTCAATGTCACCCCAATATTTGTCAAACTTGAGCTTTATTGAGGTAGCCACACTTTGCAAAGTGGCATTAGAGGCGTTTGAAATTTGTTCTTCTATCTCCACTTGCAAGGCAATCACCGTGCTAAGTATTAAGTGTGACGTTGGAGTAAGGGTTGCACTCAATGTCAAGGTGGCATCATAAATTTTTTTGAGAAAGTGAGCAAAACTCACCGACCTTTCCCAATCATCCACCTCCGGAGGACCCACCCGCTTGGCCTTTCTTGTCACCCCATCAACCTCTTTCGAGACCTCCTCTTTAAAGTAAGCAATGAAAGAGTCACACTCAAAGGCCATCTTAGATAACACTTCTTTAAACTTGAAAGCACTATTAAGCATTTGATAAGTGGCATTCCACCTTGTGACAACATCAAAAGGGATACTTGACATCCTATCAAATCTCAACAAGACACAATATTCCCTAAAAGACTCCAACCTTGCCGGGGATGAGTGTATAAACTTCACACAATTTCTTATGGCATCAATCTCCCTACTAAGCTTCGTCATTCCATCCTTAACTATCAAATTGAGGATGTGACAAGCGCACCTCATGTGCAAGTGAGCCCCATCAAGTAAAAGAGTACCATTTGACTTGAGTCTTCTTTTCATGTATGCAATAGCGGTGTCATTTGCACTAGCATTGTCAACAGTAATGCTAAACACCTTGTCTATGCCCCAGTCATTCAAGCAAACCTCTAAACATCTTCCAATATCATCACCTTTATGAGAAGTAACTTAGACAAAGTTTAGGATCCTCTTATGTAACCCCCAATTAGTGTCCAAAAAATGAGCCGTGATGACCATGTAGTTTATCATTTGAATTAAGGTCCAAGTGTCGGTTGTAATACTCACTCTCAACCCCTCAATCACACTTTTTATTTTTGCCTTCTCTTCAACATACAACTCCAAAACCGCCGCCGCTACCTTATGCCTATTAGGAAGTTTGAACTTTGGATTCAAGTCACGAATAAAATCTCGAAAGTCTTCTTGATCAACCACCCTAAAAGGCATCTCCGCTATTATAATCCACCTCACACATCTCCTATCAAGTCTTTTTTTATTGAAAGTGTGAGTGACAACCGGACCTCCCATCCTCGCTTGTGTCAATGTAGGTTGGTTCGGATCCACATTCTCAAAGAGACTAGAACCCGGGCATTTCCTCAAATGCTTAAGAATTCCCGTTGTCCCATAAGTTATAGGGTGTGTCGGTACTAAGAGTTTGCAATGCTTGCATTCGGTCATGTAAGATTTCTCCCCATTATTATCGGTGATCGTTACCCTCTTAGCATCATTCCACACCGGACTTTGACCCTTTCTCCTATTGCCCTTTTTCCGAGGAGAACCATCCCATTGTCTCACTACTTCTACTTCTTCTACTTCCTCTTCCCCCTCTTCCCCCTCTTCTTCTATTTGTTCTAATGCAATATCCTCCTCCACATCCAGATCATCATCCCAACAATCTTCATAATAATCATTATGCAAATAATCTTGAGGTGAGGGAGTGCCTAGTTGAAGGGTACCACTAGGTTGAGTTTGTTTTCGTTTTCCTAATACCGAGACTATATGTGTACTAGATTGGCTACTAGATCTGTCCATCCTAACAAATAAAATAACAATGCACATTAATATATCACAACCACAGTTCAGCATATATCCAAATTCCAAACAATAAATAAACTAAATGGTTCAAAAATCTAAGCAGATTCTCACAAAGATATAAGTAGCCCCACCCCCACAATCTGAGCAGATTCTCAAAAATCTGAGCAGATTCTCAAAAACCAGCATGTTTCTAAACTAGGAGAATATAAGTAGCCCCACCCCCACAAAGATAATACAAACATGAAAGTTGGAACCCACAAACAAGAGTTTTCAACACTTACTTGTAGCGCTTGTATGCTAAACCTTTAAAAGCTGCTCGAGAATAAATGATTCAAGAAAAACAACCTGAAGAATAATAATTCAAGAAAATAATTAGTAGAGAATCATAGTAGACTAACATGCTTAACATATATTGTGTTTTCAAACCAATATGGATACAATGCTTAACATGCTTCATGGAATACAGATAGAGCCGAATTCACCAAACCAAGTGGGTCAAAGTAAAATCTCAATGCCTATAGTAAGTTCAAAGTTTACTTCTTTCCCAAATACTCTTCAGATTGGCTACTGATGTTTTTAACCATTTACCCAATTGAAATTAGAAATTATACATCTAGTAAAAGCAATAACAGCTATAACATCAACAACCAAAAGTAAGAAAATTCGTCAAAGAATGGAAATAGTACAAAGAAGTAAGCATCTTATTTGTCAATTAGCTAACTAACAGTTAATTATGTGATTAGGCTATAAGGGTGCGTTTGGTACGCAGACGGGACGGAACGGGACGGGACGGGACGGGACGGAACGGGACGGGACGAGACGGAATGAAGGTGTAATTTTTGAAAAAGACATGGGGTATATTTGTCTTAAAATGGTAAAACATTATGTTCCACAGACGTGGAACAAACCCGTTCCAGGGGGGCAGGTGGGATGCAAAAATACCCAAAATATGTCCCGTGGAACAGCCTGTTCCACCCATTTTTGGCGCACCAAACGCGGGACAGAACGCCTCGTCCCGTTCCGTCCCGTCCCGTCCCACGTACCAAACGCACCCTAATGGAATCAGGAAAGCTAATCATCTAAAACATTTTGACTGAACTAAACTAACAAAATCGTTAGCAGTTAAAACTTTAAACCATTTGAAAACTTCAAAGTAGAATCTACCAACAAAAAAAAAGACTCTACAACTGACTATCTGTTTACTAATCTCATGACAAAATTCATCATAACTCACTCATTCATCTCACATAAGTTTCTCCTTCTATTTTAGCATCCCTTGGGAACGCAAAATATACACACACACACACTGACACACTAGATACACACACACACACACACACACACACACACACTAATTTGTTGGTCTTAACCCTGCATCAATCATAGAAGCAAAAACACTTATTACATATGTAATTGGTATTTTTTTCTACCCAATTCGAAAAATTCTTTCAGAGAATATGCAATCATTTCATATTACAGAGAGAATACATACTATCATTTCAAATGACGAATATATACTAACATGCAAATGACGAATATATACTATCATTTCAAAGACGATCCCAGATGAAGAGACAAAATCGCAAAAGAAAAGAGAGAGAGCGAGAGGTGTGTGTGTAACGGTGAGATAGAGAGATTTCAGAAAACTAAATTAATTACCTAATTTGGGGTGAGAGTGAGACTCAGACTCGGTGTGGTGGTGAGACCGTGAGAGAGATCCCCAGTTCTATGACCTGACCTGTCCGTGAAAGACAATCGCCCTAGAGAGAGAGAGAGATAGCGAGGGAGAGCGGTGGTTGTGTGGTGAAGGAAGGCTGGAGAGTCAGAGACGAGAGTATGGTGTGGTGGTGGGCCGGTGGCTGGTCGGAATTCGACAGTATGGTGAGGGACGACGTTGGTGAGGGCTGGAGGCTCAGGGCTGCGCTTCGAAACAAATGAACGGAGGAACTACAAAAGTGAAATGTGATCTGACCTAAAAACAAATCAACGACACAGATTAAATCCAAAACAATCAACGGTTGAAATAATTCTCTTATAATTAAAAAATTATATATATATATATATATATTTTTTTTTTCGGTTCGGTATGGGAATACCGAAAAAATGAAATGCAATACCAAATCCCATACCGAAACTTTCGGTTTGGTTTGGGATTACATCCCAAAACTTTCGGGAATTTTAGTTTGGGATTTTTTTGGTTTGGGATCGGAATTTTTTTGGTTTGGTTTGGGATTTTTGGGATTTTTTTTCTAGCCCTAGTTATAGTTCCTTATGCGTTAAATTCTTGGCTCTCTATTCTTCAGTCAATCATGCTCATTCAAAAAAGAAAAATAAAATAAAATAAAGTCCTCAAATACTATTGATAGTAATTTAAAAAAAAAACGATAACATTAAGGAGTGAGAAAATAATTGCGAAGTCATTATTTATAAGAGTGGAATTGACAACATTTCACTTATAAATAGATAAAATATTATCTAACCATATATAATACTAAGTGGCCTATCGACTTTATGTTAACACACACACACACACACATATATATATATATATATATTTATATAATTCTCATCAATATCACCATTCATGTTTATCATGCGTCATATTATTTATTATTTTCTCGATTGTTCATGAAACACGCATGTGCATCCAAATTTCACCAACTGCATACATATGCACCGACCCATTTCATAATATTTCAATTTCATTTTTTTGACGTTTCTAGATGAATGATCAAAACAAAATACAATGTATTACATTGTAGTACTCTACCCAACAGGTACTACTCTCTTCTGGCATGCTTCAAAGCAAAAATATCATTTTCTAGATAAATTAGCTTCACCTACTTAATGAAAATTAGGCAATCATATTTGGTTTAGGCATTCACTTCCATAGGTCATGTTCAAAATGATGGTTACCATTATTTAATCGTACTCGTAAGCTACTAAGGGTAAGAATAATCGTCTAGATCTTATTATGAAACAAAAAAGCTGCCCCGAGTCTAAAAAAAAAAAAAAAAAAGAAACCTCCGGTACACTACCTGGTGTAGTCTCTGGAGCCTTTCTTTTATTTCTCGAATTCTTTGGGTGGTAGCTTGCTTCCAAGCCCTACCTTATATAAAAGTTGTTTATAATTTGATGTGTATTAATTTATGTATGCTATTTTCTTTATGAAATTCAAACTCAAAATGTTTCTTGTTTATTTGACGTGTATTAATTTATGCATGCTATTTTCTATATGTTATCAGTTTAGGTCGGATGTCCCAAAGAAAATAACAAAAAATTTATTCGTTTAAATGTAAATGGAATAAGGGACCCACCATTAAAACAAATAAAAAATAAATTTGACATTGATGTCATGATTCCTAATCACAAAGCCTTCAAATCCAGTCAACAAATAATACTTCTATTGGATAAACTTTTGATGTCAAATATACACAGTAGCTTTCGACCTAGGATTTTGACATTTCTCTTGGAGATGCTCTTTAGCCCATCTCCAAAGGAGATTTCAAATTTTACACACAAAATTTAAATTTGAAGGCTTCCAAAGGAGATGTCATATTTTACACAAAATTTAAATTTGAAGGCTTATATGGCACATTGATCTTTTTGTAAATTTTCTTCTTTAACCGATATGTCAAATTTCAACTATTATTAATTGCATTATTTATTTTTCATAATTGTAATTAGTATTTTTAAAACAAAAGATAATAACAAAAATTATAAAAAAGACAGTTATTATCCACTAAAAATAGATTTGAAGCTGCTGTCAAATTTGACAGCAACTCCATCTCCTGCCATTCAGTTGGAAAACACCATTGATGTCTTTTTTTTACCGTTATTGCTAATATGGACTTTTTTACATCTCATTTGGAGATGCTCTTAGGCAATCATATTGGTTTAGGCATTCACTTCCTTAGTTCATGTTCTAAATGATGGTTATCAAACATTTCAATGTCTCGTTAATCGTCGCTTATGAAATTCGAACTCAAAATCTTTCTTGATAATTTGATGTGTATTAACTTATGCATGCTATTTTCTTTATGTTATCATTTCGATTAGTTCGGATGTCCCAAAGAAGTTGACATCATTTTCTTTGGCATTGGTGTCAAGTGTCCCCATTGCTTTTCTACTCAGCTAGCACAAGATGCCAACATATATCCCACCGGGCGTCTTAAATCCCTAACACAAGAGCCAAACTTTGTAACATCTCCCTAGCTTATCACGAGCCAACCGTCCTCATCAAGTTTTCTCCGATTCCAAATGTCCTGCCAAAGCTATTTGAACTTTTAGTGGCCTTTTGGATCTTTTCAAGCTTAACATAACATCATTGCCAACTATTGTCAAGCACTTCTTCCTTTATCAATTTGTCTCTGATGACTATTATTAGATAGTATTAAAACAAGTTCAACGGGGATTTATTGACGCCTATATATGATTTTTGCGTTTTCATTCATCATAACATGTACAATATATAATAAAAAACACATGAGTTATAAAAATCCGACTTTTACTTTTAGTAGAGTTCAAGCGTCGTTCGTTATTGTATCTATACGTTTTTTTGGTTCGCGCTTTGGAACCCATAATTGGGTATTGCGGTTTGGACTGAAGTTGATAATTAACGAAATATAGTTGATGTTGATGTTGTAGCCGAAACCAAATGCGACCATAATACGCAATTGGAGCATCGATTATTTAGGGTTTGGTCAATGCATGCATAATTGCATACGATGCTAAAATATATAGATTAATTTTCCAACATTGTTTTGGATTTTATTGGGCAGAGATAATGAGGTTGAATATCTAGTTAAAGTTGCACTTAAATCAAATTCTAATGGGTGATTCGGTTATATGACATTGATATTTCAGCGCAGTCATTTCGGTTTGCAAACTCAAATGCTCAATCCATATTACACCATTGGCATTGGGGTAATTCGCAAAGTTGTCTTAGGTTTAATGATTTGAGTTAAGCTGCAAAATAATCAATCATAAATCGATATCATACTTACTTTTAAGAAAAATTTAAGGTTTGTTGTTTACAAGTGATGAGTAATACAATAGACTGCAATGCTGGTGTAGACAAAGTTATTTTTTCGGCTATTCCTCGCGCATCAAAAATGTTAAAATTGAGCTATGATCATTTTCTGATTCCTCCTCAAGCATCTAAAGACTAAAATGTCGAAACTGAGCTACTAATCTTATACCATTTTACATGATTACTTGCTTTTGCTTCTGCATCCATTTTTCTTCACCGTTCAATAATGATGTCTTAGCATGAGTTCAATTTTGTTGTAATTGTATACGTTAATAAAGTCGACACTCCTGAAATATGAGTAATCCACCAATATAAATGACACTGAAAAAGAAGAAAATTAAACGCATTAAACTTGAATTCCTTACTTTTATTTTTTATTTTTTCAATAGAAAGACGAAAAGAAACAGATAACCTACTATGAATATTATGAATTAATGTTGGAATTTACAACATCCGTCCTCTCAAATAATAACGGTCCAGAAACTGTTTACCATCGTTTTTCATAGTTGAACAATTTAAACTATTTAATTCACCTTAATTATGTTTAGTTCACCTTTAATTCCACTTAATTGAACAATAAAAAGGAAGGAGGTTGATTGGACACGTCAGGGTCTAGTCATAATTGGCTGACTTGTCACGATGCCGTTGTTTCTCGACAAACATTAGTCCAACACGGCGGCATTCTATGAAGCCTGTAGTGCAACAAGATAAATATTTTTAAGGAGTAATTAGGTTTTCATCCTTATTTTTACTACTCTATTGATTAAAACCTTATTACTTTTCAATTTTTGATCAAGGTCCTTTGTATTAATAATATCATTAATTATTTCAATAATAAAATATTTTTTATTTCTAAATATATTCATTTAATATTAAAAATATTACAATTAGTATATTTATATTTATGGCTAAATTTTTTATCATATATTTTTATTTTTAGTTTGTACCCATTTTTAATTTGCAACCCTTTTTTAATTTGTACCAATTTTCCTTTCAGTTTTAATTTGTACCCATATATTAATTTCTTTTTGTGCCCATATTTTTTAAAGTTTTATTTGTATTGTACCCATATTTTTTTATTTATTTGTACCCATTTTTATTTTTGCTAAATGTACCCATTTTGAAGAATGTATCCATGTTTTGATACAATAATTTTTTGGTTATTTTTTATGAATGTACCCATGTTTACACACACACACACACAATAGTATATTTATATTTTAATATTTTTAATCCCACAAATTATGGTTTTTTATTTAAAATCTCATTACTATAAACAACTATAAATTTTAATTTTTAATTTAAAAAATATAGTAACGTACATAGAAATAAATTATCAATTAATTTCAGGGACTTGGATCAAAAATTGAAAACCAACAAGGTTTCAGTCAAAGACTATTCATAACTAGGGACCGCATCCAAAGTCTCCCTATTTTTAAATACTATTTAGTTGTTATAATATAATTAGGAATTAAAATTATTATTTTAAATTTCTAATCAGTTGTATCAATTTTATTATTTCACTTAGTATAACAAATCAAAACTGTGTTGTCAGCCTATTAAAAAGGGAACTTTAATGAAAAGTTTCAAGTACTGTTTATTTTAACGAAAAACCACATTTTTACATTAAAAAGTTAATTCTAGTACTATTTACTTTACATTTTATTTTGTCCTTATTGTTAAAATTCAAAGTTTTCGAACTATTTTCATTAATTTTGTTAAAAATCTTTGGTGCCACAGCCCATCTCTGTTGACTGCAACACCCATCATCGTTAAACCCAATTAAATATCATAGCCCCCCCCCAATGCCATACTCATACCTACCACACGTCTCACATGCATACATGCACACATGCACATACCCCCATACATAAACATACATAAAAATCTTTGAAAATTCCCACATTTCTCAATAAACCCACCTCCCTCCCCTCTCCCTATATATTATCATCCTCCCCACCTCTTTCCTACTTCTCCAATTCACCAATTTACACCCCCCCCTCATAAAAAAAACACAAACACTCCTTGTTTGTTCTGTCTTTTCATATCGCACGCCCACACCACCAACAACTACCACTCATGGGTGAGGTCAGTAAAAATTAATCAAAACTTTGTCATTCTTCGTCACTTGTAATAGTTTGCTTCCACCAAAGTTGTTTGTTTTAACGATGGTTCTATATGTCCTCGCAGGAAAAGGAAGCGCCGAAGAATGACGGCGAGAAAAAGCCGGCTGACGCCGCCCCCAAGAAGGACGACGGGGTGGTCACCGTCGTCTTGAAGACCGACATCCATTGCGAGGGATGCGCCAAGAAAATCAAACGAGCTGTCAAGAAATTCGAAGGTATGACATCACGAATTATCCACCGATTTCGATATCAAATTTTGATCACATGACAGATTTGAGCTTGTGTGTTCTTATCATTACTGCTTTCTTAATTGGTTTTTCGGATGTCTTTGGTTAGAGCAGTGTGCCCGTCGTCCCTTTCTATCAACATAATATAGAACATTATAAAGAAAAGGTTCGGAGTTTACCAAGTTCGCCGGAATTCAGACCACATTGAGTCTCTGAGATTTTTTTTTTTTTTTTTTACCGTTGAAAATTGAGTACCAAAAAAAGGTCCAAAATCGTTTCATGGAAATTGGAAGACCATAAATAAATAAATATATATTAATTTTGGATAAGATTTGAGCCTTTTTTAGGCGTTGAAGCAAAGGAAACAGTTCAACAAATTTGACTTTAATGGCGTACATGCATTTTCCATTATATTTAAGCTTTAATTTGATTGTCTAACAACTATTTACGTAACAAACACGTTTTTATTTTATTAATTGATTTTGGCTAATTTGGTACTAATTTTTGAATTAGTATAGGCGTTGAACAAGTGAAGACGGATAGTGCAGCCAACATACTGACTGTGACTGGGAAAGTTAACCCCGCCGGGCTTAAGGAGAAACTGGAGCAGAAGATTAAGAAGAAGATCGACCTGGTCTCTCCTCAGCCCAAAAAAGATGGCGGTGGCGGCGGTGGAGACAAGAAACCTGCCGCAGAGGGAAAGGCTGAGAAAAAGGATGATGAGAAAAAGCCAGCTGATGAGAAAAAGCCGGCTGAAGACAAAAAGCCCATAGAGGCAACCAAAGAGGTAATTTATTGACATTCATGTATATAGTGAATTAGCTATGTAAATCGTTCGGAACAGCTCGAAATTATACGTTCTTTATATATTAATTTTGTTGCTAAATTTGTTTCTTTTTTGTTGGGTGGTTTCTGGTTTCAGAATTCTGTGGTGCTGAAGATCAGATTACATTGTGAGGGTTGCATGCACAAGATGAAGAGTAAAATCTCCAAGTTTATAGGTTAATTCCAATCGATTCTCGTACTTTCCATGACTTGAAGAATATAATATAGAATTTGGATTATATTAATTTAATCAGAATGATGCACGCACACCACTGGCACCACGCTATTAAACTAATAATATTTTAGCAGATTTTGTAAAAAGACTAATCTAGATTAATAGAAAATTAAGTCATAACGATACTTTCATAGAGTAAAAATTAAGTATGAGACAAGCTGTAAATTTGAATGCTGAATATTCAAACCGGCTAAAAGCATTCGAGCGTTTTTACAATATTTGTTTTTTATGATGCATGTGCTTGACGTTATAAAGATTTTAAAGACCCCTTGTGATAAATTTTAAATGTTTTTGTAAAGTTTATATTTTCTTTACCAAAAGTTGTAAATATTCATGGGCAAATTTGTCATTCTATTATCTAACAAAGAAGTGCATTATGGTGTTCACAGGTGTTAACAGTGTGAGCTTTGATGCACCCAAAGACCTGGTAATGGTGAAGGGATTCATGGATGTAAAAGAACTTGTACCCTACCTCAAAGAGAAGTTCCGGAGGGCCGTGGAAGTGGTCCCACCCAAGAAAGATGACGGCGGAGCTGCCGACAAGAAGTCAAAAGACGGCGGTGGTGACAAGAAGGAAAAGGAAGCCGCAGGAGGTGATAAGAAAGAGAAAGACGGTGGTGGTGAGAAGAAAGATAAAGCAGTCGCAGCAGGTGACGGCGCCGCCGCAGGCGGAGGAGGAGGAGGAGGAGGAGGAGCCCCCAAGATGGAGGTGAGCAAGAGGGAGTATAATGGGTACCCTTACCCACCTCCTTCATACTATTGGTACGACGAAGGGCACGTTTACAACCACAACAAGTTTGTCATGGAGGCTCAAGCGCACCAGGCGCACGTTAGCCAGGGGTCCTCTAGCCATGGCTACGCTGTGCCGATGGAACACTACCCTGCGCCGCAGATGTTCAGTGACGAGAATCCGAACGGTTGTTCGGTGATGTAGAGTGCTGAACCGATCGACCGGTGGTTGGTTTGATGAAGCTTTGAAATTAAGAAAGATATTATATAGAGGGTCAAAATCGGAATTTCACAAAAAATGTATATATTACGAGATGCTTAAGAGAAGCTAATACAAGGTTTAATAATGAGTAGGAACTGATGGGAAATTTGGACTTAAATACACGGTGTAGTAGGGTTAGACCGACCGGGCGGCCGCCCAGATGAGGCAGCCGGTTCAGATGTTGGGTTTGGTTATTGGTTAGTTTAATATAATTAAATTTTCTGCTAATTATTTTAGTTGTATTTTTGATACTTTTTAATAAAGATATTAAATCTTATCTTAATAGTCTCCTCAATTTTGAATTTTTGATTAGCAAAGTATGATATTCAGGAATTAATCAAACGTACAAAGTAAGGATAAGGTGCATAAATAAGTTTTGATAAAAACTTTACTGGAGATTTCAACCCAATCGAATGAAAGTTGAATATTAAAGTGCACATACAACATTGAACGAACAAACGGATTACAAAACTAGAAATATTATTGATATTAAATACTACAAAATCACCGAGACGGCTACATAAACTTCAAAATGCTACATTGTGAATGACTTATTTTTCAAACTAAATTACAAACAATATTTATAGAGAACTAAACCTAAGAAACCCTAACTTGGATGGGCTAGACCCAAGTCCTAAACTAACAAGCAAAACTCAAGTACTAAAATAAACCTAAATACTAATTTTTTCCAACAAAAAAAGTGCCCCCCACAAACAACATAAGTAATCCTCGACCATACAAACAATGAAAACTACAATGGCCTTTCTTCCACTAATAAGTCATGGAGTAGGTCAGGGGGATCATCCAACCATACCACATCACTAGTTCCTCCAATACCTGAACGGGCTAGTTGGTATGCTGCATGATTTGCGTCCCGATTTGTGTGTTTGAACTCACAGTGCCCAAGTGATTGTAGTAAACCTTTTGTGTCTTTAATAATAGGTCCAAAAGTGGATTGATCTTCATCCTTTTGTTTCAACCCTGTAAGGACAAGGCTGGAGTCTCTTTCGAATATTATTCCAGCACTGCCATGGTTGCTTTGCACCAACACCAGTGCAACAAACTTCGCTGCTAGAACCTCTGCGTGCAGCGGAGATATGACATCTTTGTGCCTTCCTGAAGCCCGTGCAATAAATTTCCCTAGTGGTCTTGAATGATAGCTCTCATTTCGTTGCTCCTTGATCTTTCCTCCCATGCCCTATCAAATTTGCATTTCAAGAAACCTGAAGAAGGAGCAATCTATTTCTGTTGCACTTTGTACAATGATTTCCTTTAAGAGAGCATTGCCATTTTTGGAGTGTCTGCAACCATTCTTCTGCCTTATTAATAATCCCCTACGGGTTTGGTTGAGTTCCATTTCACACGACATCATTCCACAAGCTCCAATTCAATATCAATATCAGCTCGTCGGTACGCTTAGAGCATGTTGGAGAGCATTGTATACCCCAACAAGGTGTAGGGGCATTAGTTTACCCTCTCCCAGCGAGAGAGCATTGTATACCCCATTGGAACGTAGGGGATTAGTTTGCCCTCTCCCAATTGGAGAGTAAACCTAAATGGGTGTTGAGGAATTAGTTTTCTCTCTCGCCCTAAAGAGCAGACCCCAGATGGGTGTCAGGGAATTAGTTTACCTTCTTGCTGGAGAGCAGACCTAGATGTGTGTCGGGGAATTAGTTTACCTTCTCACGCTGTAAAGTAGACCCAGCTGAGAGTCAGGGGTGGGATAGCAAACCTAGATGGGTGTCGAGGATTAGTTTACCTTTTTTTCATCAGAGAGCAGACCCATATAGGTGTTGGGGAATTAGTTTACCTTCTCGCATTAAAGAGAAGACCCATATGGGTGTCGGAGAATTAGTTTACCCTCTCGCACTAGAGAGCAGCCCCAAATGGGTGTTAGGATATTAGTTTACCCTTTCGCACTAGAGAGCATGGAAGTCATTGTTGTGAGTGTAGCTAAGGAAAGCTGGACTGTTGCACAATATAATCATATGCCTGTAATGTCTTGTTCGATGATCTTCTTGAGACTTCGAACTGCTCTCGGACCTTGTCCAATTGTTGCACCATCCTTAGATGTTTTGCCATGTACTCCCTTGAGGCTTAGTTGGTGGTCAACTGAGAATCTGAATTGATTGCAAACTTCATCACCGTTAAAACTTTTGCTAGCCGAGGGGCTACTGGTTAAAGCCTCATGTTCTTCTTTGTCATTGAATACTTTGAAGTATAGAGCGTCACGAGCCTGATAGGCGCATCTGGGATTTGTGGAGCATAAGTCGGTGCGGTTGGGAGTCGTGGAGCATAAGTCAACACGGCTAGGAGTCATGGCGCAAGATAGGTGCCGTTGAGAGCCATGCAGCAGGCATTGTCATGTATGAGAGTCGCGGAGCAAGGTCGACATGGTTGGGACCCGCGACGCAAGATGGACTTGGTCGATAGTCGCAGAGCAGGTATGCGCGGCCGTGAATCGCGAAGCTGAGGCCAGCTTGGCCAAGTTGCACAATATGAGGAATTAGGCCACTAAGTTTGCGGTATTATGCTTCCTTCCACTTGACCTTAGGGGTGGGTTCAAATAACCGAAAATCGAAAAAAACCAAAAACCAAACCAAACCGAGGCCGAAAAAAATCGAACCGAAACTGCCAAACTGAACCGAACCGAATCTGACTGGTTCGGTTTTGGTTTTTGAGGTCCGAAAATCGAACCGGACCAAACCGAATCGAAAAAAATTATATATATATAAATACTAAAAAACATGTTAGCGTCAGGGTTTAAACCCCTGACCTGCAGGTTGGGTTTAGGTGTTGCAAGCCAACTTGACTGTAGGCCTTGTGTTGTTATAGTTGTACCAGTATGTTATTTATAGGTTTCTTATATTGAATGCTTTATAAAATTTCTTAAGCTTAAAACCCTAGCCATCTTAGTGTCCCACTCCCATTTCATTTTTAGATCTCAAAGTTTGAGACTCAAACACTCTCTCTCTCTCCCCGCCGCTTCTTCCTCTCTGCCTTGCTTCCTCAGTCTCTCTCTCTCTCTCTCTCCCTCTCATTCCTTTCTTCCTCTAAATCACTTTTTCTCCAGTCTTCTCTTGTCCTCCTCGCGGATTCTTTCTTCCAAACAATGATTTTCCCTCACCCCTTTCGAGACCTGACGAAAAGAGGAATTGTAAGAGCCTGCGATGATCACTGCGATATCGTTGCAGCAAGGGTTGTGGGTTTTATTTATATTTCAGTTTATGGGTTTTTAATTTTATGGTTACCCATTTGAAATTTATGTAATTTAAGGTGGAAAAGTTTGTATTTTTCTCTGAATATGTTTTGGAATTTTCTAGATCTATTGTGGACTTGACTATGAATTTGAATGTGGGCACTAGGCATGCGATATTGGAGTCCGATTATGGCATTTAGAGGAACCCATTTGCTTTTTTTTTGTTTCGATCTGCATCAGTTAATTTGTTGAATTATTTCATGATTTTGCAAATTTTAAAGTTTTAGAATTTCGAATCCTGTACATTTCCTTGAAGTATATATGTTTCTGTATTTGCTTAAGTTTTGAAAATTTGAATTCGATCTGCTTGATCATAAGTAGTTGAAATGCTTGAATATATTCAGGATTTTGAGGCTCTTAATTCTCTGATATATGAGAACTGGGAGGTTGATAGGTAAGCTCTTTCCATTTACATCATTTTTTGAAAAAAAAAAAACCGAAAAAACCGAAACCGAAAAAAACCGAACCGAAAAAAAACCCAAAAAAAAGAACCAAATTGAACCGAACCGAAATTTCGGTTCGATTTCGGTTTTGGCAAAAAGCCGAACCGTTTTAAATCGAACCCAGCCTTACTTGACCTTACAACAGTTCTACCTAATCTCTCAAAGATCAAGTCCTTTCTTGTCTATTTGACCAAGTAAAAGGATTTCTAATATCCTAGCTGGTGGCTAGGGTGTTGAGTTTTTACCTATGCGTTCCAGGTTTGAAACTCATTTTCCTGAATTATTGTAATAATTTTCCACTCCCTCCTTCTCCTTAATGATAGTAATTTGAAAGAAAAAAAATTATCAAGTTGGTTTATAACTTGAAAAAGAAGTTACAGAAAAAATTGCTACAAATCTGTTCTGCTGGTGGGGAAATAATAGGTCAAGGACTTTATCACTTTGTGGTTTGACAAAGACTCATGTCACCAAAAGCTATCAAAGCACGATTAGTGCCCTTAATTATTAGAGTCATTTAAAAAAGTGATCCTCTCATACCTTTCATTACTCTAGGGATAACATCATGGGATATTTTAAATATTTTAAAAGCATTCCCAAATCATTTTCTGTTGATTGTAAAACATAGATTTTTTTTTTTGACAAAGATTGTAAAACATAGATGATTGAACGAAAGAATATCATATACAAAAGACAAAATAAAAAATATTAAAAAAAAGGAGAAATTAGGTTCACATCATTTTTTTTGCTACTCCATTAATTAAAATCCTATTCATTTTTAATTTTTAATCAATTTCCTTGGGTATTAATAACATCATTAATTATTTGAATAATAAAATATTTTTATTTTTTAAATATATTCCTTTAGTGTTAAAAATGTTACAATTGTTGCAGTCCTATTTAGAATAGGAATATGATTGTGTAAATTCTAGGAAATATGAGAATGTATCTTATATTCCTGTTAGGATTAGATTACCTATTAAATGTTGTAATCCTAAAGGGAAAGGTTTTACCCTTCCTACTACTATAAATAAAGACACAATGGGGTGAGATAACACACACCCACAATTACACATCTCTCTATTCTTCTCTCTATTGTCGCACCCCCTCTCTCTCTAAGGCCTCCATAATTGTTCAGTAAATTATGCCTACAACACGTTATCAGCACGCTCTTGACGCTACGCTAACAAGAGAGTTTGATCTTTAATTTGGGGAGTATTACGTTTTAATCATTCTTTTCATGATTAATTTAATTATTTTATTGAATTGATCTACATGCTATTGATTCAATTTAATTTTTCTATGTTGAACGTGATACAACGAATTGGAGATGCAATTTTGGCTTTCGGAGAAGGATCTTCTACAAATTCAAAGGCTTATTCGTTTTCTGCTACTCAGGTACGCTTAAAATAAAGGAAGATATTTGAAACGACCCATGAAGCATGAAAACATTCCCCATGATGCATGAACCCCCTACATTTATATTTACCTTCCGATATATATATTGTATATGTTTCATATATTTGTCAATATATATATTTGTTTCATGCATTACGCAATAATTGCTATGTGGAATTTGTGAGTCAAAGAATCGAAAGAAATTAGAAGCATATTAGGGTTTTCCTAAACCCTAAAGGATTTGAAAAAAAAAAATGGGGGAATCAGGACATGGTGCAGCACACCACCGCACCATCATTGTGCAAATATTCACCAAGCCTAGGCCTGGATTTTACCTCGGTAGGGCATACATCCCTGAGCCTATGCACACTGGCCTTGGCTCGCAGCCATCCAACCTGCCCAATTGTCTGGGCTGTCATCCCATACACACGCTGCAACCTTTTTGGTTGCTGGGTTTTGTTGCTCTGGCCCACATACATATAGCCAGCATATGCTGGGCTTGTCACTGCGCCACCCATACCCAAGCTCGTGACCTGCAGTCACTATGGGGCTGCTTTCACGCAACCAGCCTTCACTGGGATCCTCGTGACAACCCACAGGCCAGCTTGCGCTAGACCTGTCCGTGCACTCCCTTGTGGCCCAAAACACGACCCAACTGCGGCTAGGGTTTCCCATTCCTCACCCGTGGCCTGCAGCCACTACCAAATGAACATTTGGGCCTTGCCTTATGCTTAAGGCACCCAACCCGTGCCTCTTAACCCCCGACATTAAGCCCAATTATTTTTGGGGCTCTATTTTCGATCCAATAATATTATTTTAATATTATTTTGCTTCTACGATCGACCTCGAATGGTCCCGATCTATTGAATTAATTAAAAGTGACTTGCAGTCCATTAATCTGATAATGAATCCAAAATTATTGACCTGAAGATCACTTTTGGACGTTAACGATTCAATAATTTATTTCTCTTCTTTGAACCATCATATACTTTCGTAGTAACGAAGCTCTCACACTTGAGTTCCCAAAGACAACTCAAATCCACTACACTAAGTTAGTATATTGCATTTTGAGTTTCTTGCAGGAACCTCTCCTTTGTGAACTAAACGTTTATAAACTAAATTGAACCTGTAGTTTCAAATTTAGTGCCTTTGAAACCCGAAGATTTCATAAAACAATACACCTATGAAAACCTGACGTTTTTCATGAAAACCATGTCTTAGAACTCGAATGTTCTAACTTTGATGGTTATGGATGATTCATTCCCATAGCACCAATCATAATCTTATTCCCTCAAATTCAGTGGATTGTCAAACCGTCACAAGTTTGATTTTCTTGATTTGGACGTTTTCTAATAGAAACCACTTTAGGTGGGGTACAAGACGTGAATCTCCACTTGACTATCAAGAAGCTGAGAAACCATTGATGCCAACAAGGCAAGGAAGAGCTGAATAAGCCTCCGCCATAATCTTCATTCGAAGACTTATGCTCAAAGCATTGCAAATGGAAATACTCCCCGAATGAGGATTCCATGGCTCTTTGGCTCGCTTCTATAGACCGTCTAATCATGAAAGAAATTGCTTGCAGCAAACCATGATTACGTCTATGAATAAGTACAATTCTGAATTTTATAAATCCGATCGAATCTTGACTAGAGAATACTTTTCTCGTCATTCCATGTTTCTAACTCGCTCCTGAAGCAGCAATGTAGAAAGTGGAAATTTACCAAATTCTCGGATCTGATTACTACCACAAACGTGAGAGAAAGGTATGGATCCAGTTCGGCTGGAGTTTACCGAATGGCTTGACCCAGTTCGGTCAAAACCTAACCAAATGGTGATGCACTGCTTCGGCAGGGATACACTGAATGGCATATTCTTTCACAATACAATTTCGAGTTTGTGTTAACAAACATATAGTATATTCAAGGCCTGCCAAGGTGTGGCATCATGCCTGAAGCATGATCTTTGGTACATAAGACCCAAAACTTCAAGAATAAAGGATAATATTCTCGAACCTCAACCTTGCAAGAATCTACTCCCGTCTTGATAGAATAGATCATTGGTTATGCACCTGTTCGTGCCCCTACCAATGTTGTTGAGGAGTACCATTCTAATAGTCAATATGTGAGATTGATTTTGCTCCACTGAACATCGTTGGCAGAGCAAAATTTCGACATGGATGGCCTTATTGGCCGATTCCCCTTAGTAAATTTACTTTGTGAACATTTTTCCATGTTCTTGGATTCAAGTTTGGTGTATGTTTTACTTATGGATAATCTTATTGATATTGTCCTCGAATATGAGTTAATTGAATCATGTTTCTTAATACATGTGGTCAATTCAATTAAACACATGATTAGGTAGGAATGTGGGAAAGTTAGTTGTCTGGATGAATGCGTACTACGCACACTAACTTTACACCTAAATCACATCTCTAACAACGACTTCAGGTCTATCCAACCTGATTAAGAGCATTGGCACGCTCCTCGTTGTATGAATGATACTGAATTATCATTTAAAGGACTTTAAATTCTTCCTGACGTTGAGTTTTTAAGGATATTCGAGATGACAATGATCATAAATGAAACCACTAAAGAAAATAGAGTGAAATATCTTTGCACCACCTCAAAAAATGAGCCTGAAGCTTTGATTTGGGGTCAATGGGTTGTTTCCCAACTAGGAATACACCACATGTGGCCGACCTATAGCCTGGTGATTGAGCAGTTTACTTGCTTTGGCATGACCTTTTGGGGACACTTAGGTTGAACAATG
This sequence comes from Malus sylvestris, assembly GCF_916048215.2. NCBI lineage: Eukaryota > Viridiplantae > Streptophyta > Magnoliopsida > Rosales > Rosaceae > Malus > Malus sylvestris. The sequence goes on from NC_062263.1 coordinate 15,950,650, forward strand.
ATGTTACAACGCATCTCCTTATCTAAAGTAAGGATTTTGTGCCTACAAGCACACTTTGCCAATCCTGCTCATTAGGGAAATTGATTTTCTATATCATTTCTTTCAAAGATACGACACGACTCCATTTTCGCAGTGGATTTAAGAGAATATATGTGGACTAATCCAACCAAAATGCGGACCATATAAGTATTTATGGTTTTGGTTGATGAATCGACAAATTGGTCACATGTTTGTCCACACACATTACTGCTAAACCTCTTGGCCGATTAAGGGTTCACCACCCTACTTATCCCTTAAGGTTTGGAAGATTGGATAATGCTAGAGAGTTTATATCGACGGTTTTCGATAAAGTATTGCATATCATTTTGGGTTTTTAATTGAACATCGCATTCCTATGTTCACCCCAAATAGCCTAGCCTAGCGATCATAAAGCGCAATTTAAATGATCGCCTGAATTTTGGTAAACGTACCAAGTTTTCGGTCTTTGCCTAGGGCTATGCAATCTTGCACGCAACTATATTGGTCTGCCTTGAGGCCCATTGCCACCCAACCTATATGACGTTACAGTTGGTTACTGGGTACGAACCTGACGACTTTCGTATTTACGCATTTGGGTGCGCATTCCATGTGCCAAGTTGCGCCGTCGCAACGTACCACCATGGGTCCTCAAAGAAGGATGTGTATCTTTTGTCGATCATGATTCTCCTTCACACTAGCTCTCTTCGAGCCCTTGCACACGATCTCTTTACCGCTTATTTGCAAGTTGTCACTTTAATGAGCAGTCTTCCCGCCGTTAGGGGGAGATAAGAACGTCAACGTTCCTGTAGAACGGCGCGAATTTGCATGGACATTGCCTACTATGTCTCATCTCGATCCCCATATCGCACAAGTGTGATAAGCAAGTGCGACGAATTCTAGATTTCAGAATGTTGCTCCAGACGTATTCCTCTGATCTAGCTAAAGTGATGAGATCATATACCAGCTGCAAACATGCCTGCAAGGATAGACGTACTTAACGGACGTCAAGTCAACATCCCTGGAGGGTGTGCCGCCCATGTTGGACGGTTTGGACACCCCTATTGGACGGTCCGGTACACCGGCGGATAACTAATCAATATGTCTTGGCCTGGAGCACGACATAGCATTCGGTTCGTAGGATTCACTTCCATGGAAGAGGAAAACACGACACAACAATGAATCTAAACTCGATCGTTGTCTCAAATCATTTCCATCTCATGAGATTAATCCGGATTACTCCCGAGACATGAAGTTCTTGGTCTAGTATACTAGTTTGGATGAGAAAATGGAATTGAAATGAGATTATCATCGATGGATGTTTTCACTTATATGGTAGCTACCGACATAAATGAAAAATGACGATATCGAACTGTGTTCCGTTGATTAAATGACAACGTAGAACTGATTGGACAACTAATGTTACAATCCACGTTAAATTCCTTACCAAAGTGTGTATTGGACCTGTCGTTCCTACATTGCCCAAGGTAACCCTGTTGAGTTACAAGTGGGAAAGGAAACGTTATGAGATGAATGAAATAGTGCGATATGATGCACGCCTTACGGAGCAAGGTTTCTCTTAAAACGTCTTGTGATTGATAGCAGCATTATGAAATGTGGTTAGTATTTCTCCATGGGGATATAAATACGTAGATTTACGTGTAAGTTCTCGAAGAATTACATGGACTGGTTCAAATAGTTCCAAACCACGGAACACCCTCTTAACTCGTTTTGAGGCGTTCACTTATGGATTGAAAAATCCGACGGATGTGGTATACCCGTCTAAATGATTATTTGATCAGTCAAGGATATGAATTATGCCCTTGCGTGTTAAACTATGAAGTCTTATTCCAAATTGCTAGAGTTACAGTTTATGTCGTTAACACGAATCTTACTAAGACTCTGGAAGAGCTTGAGAAAACTGTCTCGCACCTGAAGATGGAATTTGAGATGAAGGATCTTGGGAAAACTCGTTTATGTCTTGACCTGAAGTTGAAGCATTGTTCTGACGGTATTTTGGTCTACCAGTTGAACTACACCCGGAATGTGTCACCTTTGAGTATACTCATGATCGTCCATACGTTATATGCAAATGAGACTCTTGAAGAGTCTATGGAATCCGAAATTCCATATCTAAAAGTTCAACTTTGCACTTCGTTGTACTTAGCTCATTGTATTTAGACAGTTCATCTCCTTCGCTGTTGATCTTGGTAAAGATGCAGCACCGCGCCTACACGCAACCACTGAATTGGTATTAAAGACTTACCCTAAAGGTATTACGTGGGCAAATCCCAACGCATCTTGAGCGGATCTAACCCCCCCTGATCCTCGAAATGATGCTTGCCTTGTTTGTTATGTTGACGCTGGTTACTTATCAAACCCGCACAAGGCAAAATCCCCGAATGGTTATGTCTTTACCGTTAGGGATATCGCAATATCTTAGAGGTCCACGATATGACCCTAGTTGCGAAATCTTCGAATCGTTCCAAGAGTCACCTTACTTCACTATGCCACAAGTGAGACATGGTTAGGAGTTCTTATTGAGCATATTCGAAGTACTTGCTATATTTTCATCTATCGTTGAGTCCCAACGACGATCCATGAAGATTATGCCACATGTATCAACCCGACCAAGCCATGATACATCAACGAAGTCAACACCAAGACATATTGCGTCTACATCTACATCAGCAAAGCATCAGAAGATTGAAGTCATGCAAACCAATCTTAGACAACCTTGCCGACCTCTACACGATGTCACTGCCGAAGTCAACCTTCCAGAAGCTTGTCCGAGGAATTGGTATGCCTAACTACTTATATGCAATGCTTGTAGTTCTCATTTGGAAGTTATGTCAAACTCAGGGGGAGTATCCAGAAGTATACTCACTTGATCTTAATGTACTCTTTTTCCCTACGATTAGGAGCATTTTCCCACTGGGTTTTTGCTACCTAACTAGGTTTTAACGAAGCACCCATCCTGGGCTGATCATACCCTTGAGAGCTCTTCTACTTGCGTCCAAAAGACGTATAGTTTTGACTTAATACAACTTCTCACTTTTCTCCTTAGACTATGGGTTTTTCTCCAATCTTGGGTTTTACCATAGCGAAGTTTTGTGAGTTTTACTTTTTATGCATTCTTCCGTTGATTTGAGACTCGCATTTGCCCATTGTGCCGACGACTTCATCAACTGTACTTACTTCATCAATGAAGACTTGATGCGTCATTTACTTGAGTATTTACACACTCAAGGGGGAGTGTTGCAGTCCTATTTAGAATAGGAATGTGATTGTGTAAATCCTAGGAAATATGGGAATATATCTTATATTCCTATTAGGATTAGATTACCTATTAAATGTTGTAATCCTAAAGGGAAAGGTTTTACCCTTCCTACTACTATAAATAAAGGCACAATGGGGTGAGATAACACACACCCACAATTACACATCTCTCTATTCTTCTCTCTATTGCCGCACCCCCTCTCTCTCTAAGGCCTCCATAATTGTTCAGTAAATTATGCCTACAACAACAATTAGTATATTTATATTTATGGCTAAATTTGTTATCATATATTTTTATTTTTAGTTTGTACCTATTTTTAATTTGCACCAATTTTTTTTTTACATTTTTAATTTGTACCCATATATTAGTTTCTTTTTGTGCCCATATTTTTTAAAGTTTTATTTGTGTTTGTACCCATGTGTATACCGTCACGTGACATTATATATTTAATCAATGATAGAAAAATTACATATGGTATATTTATGTTTTATGCCTAAACTTTGTATCATATATTTATATTTTTAGTTTGTACCCACTTTTAATTTGCAACATTTTTTTAAATTTGTAGTATTTTATTTTTAGTTTTATTTTGTACCCATGTATTAATTTCCTTTAGCTCCTATATTTTTTAAAAATTCATTTGTACTCATAATTGTTTAATCTTTTATCTATACCCTAATTTATTTATAATGTACCCATTCTTTTTTATTAATGTACCACTTTGTTATATGTGAAATGTACCAATTTTTATGTAAAATGTACCAATTTTTTTAACACTATGGATACATTCTTTTGCCATTTATTATTTCTTATTTTTACATAGTTTTTATCCATTTATTCAATCAAAATGTTTGAATTTTCTTATTGTAACTGTTTCTAATAGTATTATAATGAGGGATTTTAAATTTATAGGATTATAAATCTCATAAAATATCAAATAATTAATATCAAAACTATAAAACTATATATATTAATTGTAATATAATGAGGTGTATAAAGTTAAGGAACTTTGATCAAACTTTGAATATTATTAAGGTTTTAGTCAAAGAATGTTAAAGATTAAAGATCGCATCCAAAGTATCCCTAAAAAAAAAAAATTAAAAAATAGCCATAGGAGACGTGAAATTAGGTGCATACTTAATTTCTTAGTTGAATGAGGACGATGGAGCAGCCAATCATTATGAGGATAAGGAGGTTTCCATTACGCGTCTGCATGCATCATCATGCATGCTCTTTGCCAGTGACCCAGTTGCGCCATTGAAGTGTGTGATAACGATTTTAATCAGCAAAGAAAAACAGTGTATCATGTTGATAAAAACCCTAAATAATATGATATATGGTGAACATTTAACAGGAGAAGGAATGTCACTTACAAAACCACCAGGGCATTTCTATATATTTCAGTGTCTCACCTATGTACCATTGTTTCAATTAATCTATGGGCATGTTTGGAAGTCACTTTGAAAGTAACTAAAAACGCTATTAGATCAATAATAGTGTTTCTGATAGTGCTTGACAAAGAAAGGTTATAAGTGCTTCTAGGTTGAAATCATGACTTGAAGTCGTTTCTAAAAGAAGCATCTGCTGTATGATTCCTTTAGGAAACACTTGCATTTTTCTTAAAAATTCGATGAATCTAAATAGAAGTGCTTTTACAGATTCCGAGCCCATGTAAGTATCTCTATCTCTATATATATAAAGGGAGCACCCCATAATGGGGAAACAATCAAACTACAATATATTACTCTTGAAGAACTGCAAAATTACGAGTAAATTAAAAAGAGGTAAAATTAAAAACTTTAGAAAAAATAACAAAAACACTCCATGTTAGTGAATGGTTTATAGGTGACTAACTTCCATTTTCTTTTTGAATAACCTTTTTTTATAAAACAATATATAAATAAAAAAATGTAATTTCCTAAATCTTTTTTTTTTTTTTGTAAAAAAACTTATTTTACATAACAAAGTCAATTTGTAAGCGTGTGACAAGAGACGTATGTATTTAATATCCAAATAAACGTACTACATGTCTTAATGTTTTTTGAGAGAGTATATGATCGTCTTGGTTACTGACAAAAATAATGGTGGTGGAAAGAACAATGACCGTGATGATAAAAGCGACAGCAAGATAAAGAGGTCGTGGTGACCATAAATTGTGAGAATTGGTGATAATTCCGACTATGCCAGTGGTGGCACCGTGGTCTAATTCTAATGTCATCTTTTAGGATTACCAATAAATTAATAGTTACTGTTGATGCACAAAATCAGTGAGGACTTTGATACAATAGAAAATGTTAAGTTTGTGACATTCGCTAGATTGCTCCGGCCACTATTGTGAATAAGTATGTAAATGGATAGGGATAGGGAAGCAAACACAAGATGTACATGGTTCACCAAGATTGGCTACGTCTACGGAGTAGATAGTTCTCATTAATTGTGAAGGGTTTACACAAGTACATAGGTTCAAGCTCTCATTTAGTGAGTACTAGTGAATGATTTAGTACAAATGACATTAGGAAATATTGTGAGAGAATGATCTCTATTTATAGAAGAGAGTTTCTAGTTTCATTCTGACATTGACACATGTCGTGTTGTGATTGGCTTCTGATGTTGACACGTGTCGTGCTATGATTGACTTCTGATGTCGACACGTGTTGCGCTGTGATTGGCCTCCTGGTTGGAGGGAAACTCTTCTGGGTCCTTGACGGTATAACGTTGACCGGTGTTCAGTAGTTTCGGGATTAGTCAAGTATGGTACAAACAGTGCTCCCCTAAGTTCCTGAGTGAGGGAAGTTCCTTGGTTGGGGACTTGCAAGATCCAAGCCATTGAGTAATCACGAAATTTCTAAGTACTGAAGTGTGGTATCATTTTCACTTGCCTTATCTGTCTCATACGTAGATGTGGCATCTTCTTTGGAAGTACTTTTCCTCCATCCAGAGTTGGTATCTTTAACCGATGAAGATGCACAAGGTAATGTATCAATTTCACTTGAAGCTTACTTGTAGTTTCGGGCTTGGTCAAGTGCGATACAAAACCCTATAGTAGGAGTCCCCCAAGTCGCCGAGCTAGGAGATTTGCCGAAAGAGGTAACAGACAAGGTAAGCAATCAGACTTCCAAGCAAGCAACCTGGATCGGAGGTTCGACTTCGGCTTCCGGTTGATTGTTCTCCTTCTCCTTGTGTCGTAAACAGCAACAAGGATAAAGAGAAGCAAATGGAGAAGAGATGATATGAGATACTTTTGCTTTTGAAGAAGTAACTTTCCATAGGCTTATTCTTGAACTGAGCTGAAGGGTTTTCTGGTTTCCTCCAGAGTATAAGGCTGACTCAAGAATTTGAAGGTCAAAACAAGTCCATCAAATCTAGAGTACGTTCGACCCTGATGATATGGGATACTTTTGCTTTTGACAAAGTAGTGGATGTATCGGCACATGTTCTGTTACGCTTGTCTCCACATGCTTCCTTGTATCCTTCTTACTTGCCCTATCTGTTCCTCAGGCAGATGTGGTATCGTCTCTGGAAGCATAAGATGTTGAAGATGAGTACTCGAGAGCAATTCCAGGTAAGTAATCGGGCAAGGGGTTCCAGGCAGTCAGTTCCTGACTGGAAGCTTGATTCCAAGTGCTGACTAATTGCTCTCTTTCTCCTTGTCTTGCAGGTAAAAACAAGGCCAAAGGAAAAGACAGGGAAAAATCATGATATGGGATACTCTTGCTTTTAACCCTGATGATATGAGATACTCTTACTCTGGTGTGGCTGGTTTGCATAGGTATTATTGGGGGGGAAAAAGTTGAGTATTTCGAGAGGCTTTGTTGGGAGTGCCCTTTCAGATATGAGGAAGGGTTGAGCATTTTTGCAAGTCTGCCTGTCCGTGGATGATGGAGGTTGACATATATAGAAGTCTCCCTAACAACAAGTAGTAATGCTATTCCTTTACCCTTTTTGGTCGTAGCAATATAATGGGAGCTGCAAGCTTCACGTGTTTTAACTTTGTCAGAGCACTTTGAAAAAGTGGTATGTGGTATCTGGAAAGCTGATGTTGCGTGTGAAGATTGCAGACAAGCTTTATCCAAGGAAATCTGGATCTCGAAGTTCGGAGAGCAATGCCTCTTCGGTTTTCGAACAAGCAATCCTGTCGGGGATCTGGCTCTCGAGATTCGGAGAACAGTGCCTTTTCGATTTTTGAGAAAGCAATCCTGTTGGGAGTCTGACTCTTGAGATTCGGAGAGCGGTGCCTCTTCGATTTTTGAGAAAGTAATCCTGTTGGGAGTCTGGCTCTTGCGATTCGGAGGGTGCCTCTTCGATTTTTGAGTAAGTAATCCTGTTGGGAGTGTTTTCTCGAATGTGAGTAAAGGTTTGGCATTTTTGCCAGTCTGTCTTACCACAGAGCACGGAGGTTAACACACATTGAGACTTTTTAGTTATCAAGCAGTGGTGCTATTCCTTTACCCTTGTGGGTAATAGTAGGGTAGCTGGACCTTCAAAATTTATGTGTCTAAACTTTGTCAGAGATCTTTGGCAAAGTTATCTGTGGTACCCGAGAAGCTGATGTTGCGTGTGGAAAGTGGTGCCTCTTCGAAATCCGGAGAGTGGTGCCACTTCGATTTTTGAATCAACGGCCATGTTGCCCTTTCTTTTATAAGGGCACCAATTGTGTGCAAGGAGTACATTCAGAGAGTTATTGCTTGTAGGAATTTTCCCCTTACTTCAGAGATTTATTGCACCTAATTTCTCCTTCATCATTTATGAGAATGTTTGGCCCATCCGACCGTCGTTTTGACTTGAACTTTGGTGAAGAGACAACCATGCCTTCTCAAGACAACATATGGCGCCTATTTTTCTTATCCTCTACTGGTCCTCTTACCGTTGGGGACTCTGTGATGAAGAATGATATGACCGCTGCAGTGGTGGCCAAGAACCTTCTCACTCCTAAAGATAACAGACGACTTTCCAAACAGTCTGATGAGTTGGCTGTTAAGGATTCTCTGGCTCTCAGTGTTCAGTGTGCAGGTTCTGTGTCTAATATGGCCCAATGCCTATTTGCTCGAACCCGCCAAGTTGAATCATTGGCGGCTGAAGTGATAAGTCTCAAACAGGAGATCAGAGGGCTCAAGCATGAGAATAAACAATTGCACAGGCTCGCACATGACTATGCTACAAACATGAAGAGGAAGCTCGACCAGCTGTAGGAATCTGATGGTCAGATTTTACTTGATCATCAGAGGTTTGTGGGTTTGTTCCAAAGGCATTTATTGCCTTCGTCTTCTGGGGCTGTACCGCGTAATGAAGCTCCAAATGATCAACCTTCGGTGCCTCCTCCTTCTGGGGTTCTGCCTAGTACTGAGGCTCCGAATAATCACCCTCTGGTGCCTCCTCGATCTGGGGCTCTGCCGATTGCTGAGACTTCTCCTGAGCAACCTTTGTGAAGGCTCCCTCTTGTTTGTTTATTTTGATTCATGTATATGTACATATTTGTAACTTATCGGAGATATCAATAAACAAGCTTTACTTTATTTCAACGTTTGTGTTAAATACACCAAGGCATTCTTTACTAAGTTATTTGAATTTTTCCTTTTGTTGAAGCTTGTATGTTGAAGCTTTGTGAGTGAAGCATGTAGGTTGAGGTAGTGCTCCCTTACTTTCTCAAGTGAGGAAAACTTCTCATTTGTAGACTTGAAAAATCCGAGTCACTGAGTGGTCGTGAGACTTCCGAGTATCAAGGTGCAGTAGCATATGGTAGGAGTCCCCCAAGTCTCCGGTCGAGGGAGTTGACGAATGAGGCATTTCCTTTCTAAGTGGTAGCCCAAAACTCCTTCATATATATTTGTTATGAAAGTTGTTAGGCCCAAAGAAGAGGAGGCCTAGGCAATTTTTTTTTTTCGAAATTTTTTTTTTCGAATTTTTTTTTTGAGTTTTTGAATTTTTGAATTTCCGAATTTTTGAATTTTTGAATTTTCGAATTTCCGAAAAAAAAAAAAATTATATATATATATATATATATTTTAAACCTTTGTAGGTGAAGCTTTGGTGTTGAAGCTTTGTAGGTGAAGCTTTGAGGTTGAAGCTTTGTTAGGCACCATAATTTGATTTTGCTTCACACTATCTTGATCAAGATAGTGTGAAGCTTTTGTAGGTGAAGCTTTTGTGTTGAAGTTTTGTAGGTGAAGCTTTTGTGGGTCAAGCTTTTGTGGGTCAAGCTTTTGTAGGTGAAGCTTTTGTGGGTCAAGCTTTTGTAGGTGAAGCTTTTGTGGGTAAAGCTTTTATGGGTCAAGTTTTTGTGGGTCAAGCTTTTGTGGGTGAAGCTTTTGTAGGTCAAGCATTGTTGGGCACCTGAATTGATTTTGCTTCACACTATCTTGATCAAGATAGTGTGAAGCTTTTGTAGGTGAAACTTTTATGGGTGAAGCTTTTGTGGGTGAAGCCTTTGTAGGTCAAGCTTTTGTGGGTCAAGCTTTTGTAGGTAAAGCTTTTGTGAGTGAAGCTTTTGTGGGTGAAGCTTTTGTGTTGAAGCTTTTGTAGGTGAAGCTTTGTAGGTGAAGCTTTGGAGTTGAATCTTTTTTTTTGGTACCATGAATTGATTTTGCTTTACACTATCGTAATCAAGATAGTGTGAAGCTTTTGAGAATTTGTAGTTGTCTTCCATTGATGAAGCTTTTGTTGGTGAAGCTTTGTAGGTGAAGCTTTTGTTGGTGAACCTTTTGTTGGATACCATGAATTGATTTTTCTTCACACTATCTTGATCAAGATAGTGTGAAGCTTTTGAGAATTTATTGTTGTCCTCCATTGATGAAGCTTTTGTTGGTGAAGCTTTGGAGTTGAAGCTTTGTAGGTGAAGCTTTGGAGTTGAAGCTTTTGTTGATGAAGCTTTGGAGTTGAAGCTTTTGTTGGGTACCATGAATTGATTTTGCTTCACACTATCTTGATCAAGATAGTTTGAAGCTTTTGAGAATTTGTAGTTATCCTTCATTGATGAAGCTTTATTGAATTTCCCTTTTTTTTTTGGAAAACTAGAAATTTGAAAATGTGGGAGAGACAACATATACAAATTTTGCTTCCACACTGTTGAGCAAAAGATTGTGATGGAAGCCACACCTTGTAGTAGTCAAAGGTTTGGATGAACCATATTAATTGAATTTGCTTCGAAGGTCTGAGAATTGTAGTTGCCCTCCATGGATGAAGCTTTTGTTGGCACCATAAATTGGTTTTGCTTCACAGTGTCTTGATCAATAGTGTGTGAAGCTTTTGAGAATTATGTTGCTCTCCTTTGATGAAGCTTTTGTTGGCACCATAAATTGGTTTTGCTTCACATTGTCTTGATCAAGAGTGTGTGAAGCTTTTGAGAATTGTGGTTGCCCTTCATTGATGAAGCTCTTATTGGCACTATAAATTGGTTTTGCTTCACACTGTCTTGATCAAGAGTGTGTGAAGCTTTTGAGAATTATGGCTGCCCTCTATTGATGAAGTTTTTGTTGGCACCATAATATGTTTTTGCTTCACACTGTTTTGATCAAGATTGTGAAGCTTTTGAGAATTGTTGTTGCCCTCTATTGATGAAGCTCTTGTTGGCACCATAAATTGGTTTTGCTTCACACTGTCTTGATCAAGAGTGTGTGAAGCTTTCTACGAGTTGTAGTGTTTGCATTGTTACAGAGGGGAAATGTTTGAAGCAGATGCAAGAGAGCTGAATAGCTTGATCTTCGTATACCATGCATTGAAGTTGCTGTTGGCTTGCAATAAGACTTTGTTGGTGACTATAACTTTTGTTTGGCATAAGTGCTCCCCTAGTTGAGTTGTCAAGCTTGAGGGTTTTTGATTATTTGTGAATGCTAGGAGTTCACATGTACAAGTTGTACCACTCGTCTTCTGGTAGGTGGAATGAATGGTGAGTTGCTTTCATCACTTGGCTGGTAGTACGAAGGTGAGTTCCTTCTTCCCCTGGTTGGTGGCATGAATGGCAAGTTGCCAAATGATATTAGAGTACGGGTTGTACATTTCATCACCTGGTTGGTAGCATGAAGGAGAGTACAGGTTGTACATTTCATCACCTGGTTAGTGGCATGAAGATGAGTTCTTTCTTCACCTGGTTGGTGGTATGAGTGGCAAGTTGCCAAATGATATTAGAGTACGAGTTGTACATTTCATCACCTGGTTGGTGGCATGAAGGAGAGTACGGGTTATACATTTCATCACCTGGTTGGTGGCATGAATGGCAAGTTGCCAAATGATATTAGAGTACGGGTTGTACATTTCATCACCTGGTTGGTAGCATGAAGGAGAGTACAGGTTGTACATTTCATCACCTGGTTAGTGGCATGAAGATGAGTTCTTTCTTCACCTGGTTGGTGGTATGAGTGGCAAGTTGCCAAATGATATTAGAGTACGAGTTGTACATTTCATCACCTGGTTGGTGGCATGAAGGAGAGTACGGGTTATACATTTCATCACCTGGTTGGTGGCATGAATGGCAAGTTGCCAAATGATATTAGAGTACGGGTTGTACATTTCATCACCTGGTTGGTAGCATAAAGGAGAGTACGGGTTGTACATTTCATCACCTAGTTGGTGGCATGAAGATGAGTTCCTTCTTCACATTTCATCACCTGGTTGGTGAGAATAAGGGCAAGGTGTCTAGGCACATTGTAGCAAGTGTCAAATGACACAAAATATGTTGAACCCTTTCAAAGCACAGTTGGCTTATGTATGAATATGTTGGAATGTATGATTGAACGAATATACTGTGAAGCTATTCGTTTATTTGTATAGTCTTGTTGACATACACTTAGACTTTGTTTCATGTTGGAAGCATTCATGTTGATGCTTTGAACCCGAGTGTTTCATTGCTAGGAATGTAAGAGGATTAGGATCAAGTTGTCTAAATCACCTCTTTATTGAATTCATGCCAAATAGTCTTCGTTACATAGGATGCCGAACGGCTGAAGCTTAACACTTATACATTGTGAGTTTACTTGTAATAGTACTTCAAGTGATCAGCGTTCCATGGATGGCCAAGGGTCTTGCCATCGGAGCTTCTAAGCTTGTAGGAGCCAGGGTGACTGATGCCAACAACTTCAAATGGTCCATCCCAGTTTGGACCAAGTGTTCCTTCACTTGGGACTCTGTTGCAGAGTAATCTTTTCTTCAAAACCCAGTCCCCCACTTTGAAAGAACAAGGTTTGACCCTTAAGTCATAGTAGTTGGAGATGCGCTGCTTGTAGGCGACATTCCTCAAGTGAGCTTGGTTTCTGTGTTCCTCGACTAGATCTAAGTTGAGGGTAAGTTGTTTGTCATTTTCGCTTTGTACATAGTTCTGGACTCGGAACGTTGCTTGCTTAAGCTCAACTGGGACAACTGCCTCTGTACCAAAGGCAAGTAAGAATGGGGTTTCTCCTGTTGATGTCCGATACGAAGTGCGGTATGACCAAAGAACTTGGGGTACAAATTCTGGCCAACAACCTTTAGCCTTGTACAAGCTAGTTTTCAAAGTTCGCTTGATTATTTTGTTGATGGCTTCAACTTGTCCATTAGACTGGGGATGAGCTGGGGAGGCAAAACATAAGTTGATGTTGAAATTAGAGCAGAACATCCTGAACTTAGAGCAGAACATCCTGAACTTATTGTTGTCGAACTGTCGCCCGTTGTCAGTAACTATCGCATTGGGAATGCCGAATCTGCAAAGGATGTTCTTCCATACGAAGTCTTCTATTTTTGCCTCAGTAATGGTTGCCAAGGGTTCTACTTCGGCCCACTTTGTGAAGTAGTCAACTGCAACGATTGCATAGCGAACCTTGCCCTTCCTTGTAGGCATTGGGCCGATCAAATCAAGTCCCCATTGGGCGAAGGGCCAAGGGCTGATCATAGGAGTGAGTGGCTCGGGAGGGGAGTGAGGAATAATTGCGTAGCGTTGACACTTATCACATGAGTGGGATATTCTGATGGCATCTTGGTGGAGTGTTGGCCAGTAATATCCTTGGCGAAAAGCCTTGTGTGCTAGGGATCGAGATCCAGCATGATCTCCGCAGACTCCTTCATGTATTTCCCGAAGGACAGTTTCCGCCTCTGCGGGCGTAAGGCATCTAAGGTATGGTAGGTTAAAACCCTGCTTGTAGAGTTGGTCATTAATAATCAAGTAACGGGTAGCCTTGTATCGAATCTGCTTAGCTTGGACTTTGTCATTTGGAAGGGTGCCATGAGCAAGGAATCTATAAATTGGGGTAATCCAACTTTCTCCTTGTTGTAAGTTACACACTTCCTCAGCCATGGTGCTTGGTGCTGCCAACAATTCGACCTGAATTTTTCTCCCAATCTTGTCTTCCACCGCTGAAGCGAGGCTAGCCAAAGCATCTAAATGACTGTTTGCCGCTCGAGGAATTTGGGTGATCTAGTAGTGGAAGTGCTTGAGCAACAATTGTGTTTGTGCCAGATATACTGCCATGGAGCTTTCCTTAGCGTCAAAGTTATTGGTGACCTAGTTAACCACCAATTGTGAGTCACTAAAGATATCAATTTGTTTAACCCCAAAGTGTTTGGCCAAATGTAAGCCTGCTAGGAGAGTTTTATATTCGGCCTCATTGTTCGACGCCTTGAATTTGAAATGAAGAGCATACTCCATCGCCACTTTGTCAAGGGTCGTAAGGACTAGTCCTGCTCCACAACCCAGTTGGTTGGACGAGCCATCAACATATAGACTCCATGCTAGGGCTGTTGGTTCTATTTTCTGAGCTTCCGAGGGTAATGAAACCACTTCTTTAGGCGTAGAAACAATGTCAACATGATATGTGAAGTCGGCGATGAAGTCTGCCACTACTTGGCTTTTCTCAGCTGGCTTTGGTTGGTAGGAGATGTCAAAGTCATCCAATGCTATTGCCCATTTGATCATTTGCCCGGAAGTGTCAAAACTTTGAAGTATCTGTCGAAGAGGATGATTGGTAAGCACGATGATGGAGTGTGCTTGGAAGTAAGGGCGAAGTTTTTGAGCAAACATGACCAATGCTAGAGCCAATTTCTCAATGTTAGAGTATCGTGTCTCCGCATCTTGTAAGGCATTGCTAGCGTAGTAGACAGGCCGTTCAACATTACCATCATTTCGAATGAGAACGGAACCTACTGCTGAAGCAGATACCGACAGATAGATAATGAGAGTGTCACCAACCTCAGGTTTGGAAAGCAAAGGGGCTTTACTCATGTAGTCTTTGAGGTTCTTGAATGCCTCAGCACATTCATCAGTCCATGTAATGTACTTCTTACTTCCCTTAAGTGCTTTGAAGAAAGGAGCACATCTGTCGGTGGCCTTAGAGATGAACCTAGTTAAGGCTGCCACCTTGCTAGTAAGGCTCTGGATGTCTTTTGAAGTTACTGGTTCCTTCATGCCGAGGATTGCTTTGATCTTCTCGAGATAAGCCTCAATGCCTCGTTGGCTTATCATGAAGCCTAAGAATTTGCTAGAGCCTACGCCGAAGGCACATTTGTTGGGGTTCAACCTCATTCGATACCTCTTCAGAATGGTGAAAGTTTTAGATAGGTTGGTGATGTGTTGGTTAGCATGTTTGCTTTTGACTAGCATATCATTAACGTAAACTTCCATGCTCTTCCCAATTTGTTCGGTGAACATTGAATTGACCAGTCTTTGATAAGTCGTTCCTACATTCTTTAGGCCGAAGGGCATGACTTTATAGCAATATAGTCCCATGTCAGTAGTGAAGGAAGTGTGTTCTTAGTTCGGAGGGTTCATGAGGATTTGGTTGTATCCTGAGTAAGCATCCATGAAGCTCAGGAGTTCACACCCTGCCGTAGAGTTTATAAGTCTGTCTATGAGAGGAAGAGGAAAGCTATCATTCGAGCATCCTTTGTTTAGGTCGGTGTAATCGACACACATTCTCCATAAGACTTTTTGGAGCAGGAGACTTTCCTTGGTCGGATTCTTCTTAACAAGGACAACATTTGCTACCTACGTTGGATAATTGACTTTGCAAACGAAGCCTATGCCTTTGAGTTTTTCAACTTCTGCCTTCATTGCCTCGTACCGTTCAGCGTCATAAGATCTTCACTTCTGTCTCACTGGCTTGGTATTGAGGTCAATACTTAAGCGATGACAGATGATATCGGGAGAGATGCCTGACATGTCCTCGTATGACCAGGCAAAGACCTCAATGTTCTCTTACAAAAATGAGATCAATGCCAACCGAATGGGTGGTGACAAGGTGGTGCCAATCTTCACCATGCGATCCAGATAATCTTTTGAGATAGAGACTTTCTCCAACTCTTCAGCGGGTTGTGCTTGCTGGGTGAAAGAGTCATCTCGAGGATCGTCGGGTTGACTATTGCCACTGTGAAGATCCAAGTTGGCTTCGTCTGGGCTGGTATGTATGACTTGGTCATGTATAGAAAGGGTTTCCTTGGGCACAGACAGGTGTTGTTGCTTGACCGAAGTGTTGTAACATGATCGTGCACTAAGTTGATCTCCTCTGATGTAACCATTGCCGTTGGGGGTTGGAAATTTCATCAACAACATATGTGTGGATACCATGGCCTTGAGATCATTGATGCCTGTGCGTCTGAAAATGACATTGTATGCCGTTGGGCAATCAACCACCAGGAAGTTAGTGGTAATGGTAGCTGTGTAAGGGCCTGTACCAATGGTGAAAGGTAAGTGTATGCTCCCCAAAGGTTGCACGATATCACCGAAGAAGCTTATCAGAGGGGAAATCGAGCGATCGAGCAAATGTTCAGCTACATTAAGAGCCCTGAAAGCTTCAGCAAACATGATATTGACCGAAGCCCCCGTGTCTACCAGGATTCGTCGTACTTCAAAGTTGGCTATGTGAGCTTCCACGATCAGTGGGTCATTGTAAGGGTAGATGATACCTCTTTCTTCCTCAGGGTAGAAACATATTGGATCCCAGTTAGGCTTTAGATACTTACCTCCCCTGATGTCTTCCATGTGAAACACTTGGTGGCCAGACCTTAAAGCTCGTTCACTATTTTTCATGGCCCTGTTGGAAGATTTAGATATGGGTGTGCCACCATTTATGGAATATATCACATTTACTTGGCGTTGGCTACAGTTACCCTTTGAAGGGTGAAGGAGGAATTGATCAAATTTTCCTTTACGTGCCAAAGCTTCAATATGATCACGAAAGGTGATACACTTCTCACCATTATGGCCGTTATGCTCGTGGTAGCAGCAAAACGTGCCCGTGTTCTTCGTGGGTTTGTAATCCGGGTGCCTCGGCTTTGGCTTCGATATCAAGTGTGCTATGCTGGGGTAAATGGTCACGCATGTGGCGTTCAAAGGTGTGTATGTCTCATACCTCGGGGTAGGAGCTGTCTTAACACGTGCTTGACCCATTGTGTTGACTGCCTGGGGTCGGGGATTATCATGGCGATACCCTTGGTTATCGCGGTAGTGTCTCTTACTCCTTTTACTAAAATGAGACTGGTGAGGATGGAAATCTTTCCTTTTGCCCTGAGATTGATATGTATGTTGACTTGGCAAAGTATTAAGTAAGGCAGGGGGAGGCACCGCTGCCGTTTAGAAAGTCGAGGTCTTCTCATTTGGTTAGATCTGGCTTCCACTCCCTACTTGCTGATAAAGGGTGGTTGTGGAGGGTTTCCCTTGATATGTCCTTGCCTCGGCGGATGCATGGTTGTAAGCCTGTGCCATCACCTCAGAGTAAGTCTTCCAAGTGTTGGCATTGATCATGTACTTAAAGAAACAATCACGTAGGCCTGCCGTGAAGGCCTTGAGGGCGGTCTTGCCATCTGCCTCAGCGCAGCGAGAATACTCATGGCTGAAACGACCAGCATACTCTCGTAGTGACTCGTCCGGCTTCTGGCGAATAGTGTACAAGTCATTTGCAAAATGCAAACGATCGGTTTGGAAGATGTGTTGAGAGACAAACAGTTTCCTTAGTTCCTCAAATGAGTCTACTGTCTCAGGTGGAAGATGGCAATACCAGTTTAGAGCTCTACTAGAGAGGGTGAAGGGGAAAAGAAGACATCGTTCTTCGTCGGTATGCATCCGATATGCCATGGTGGACTCAAAGAAGTTAAGGTGTTCGATTGGGTCATCCCTTCCAGTATAGAGTTGTAAACCAAGCTTTTGTTTTATCTTCGCTTGAAGGGGGTATAGATGATCCTCCTTGTGAGAGGGCCAGGCCTGGGTTGGTTCCAATTAGGTATCTCGGCCTGACGTTCGGCCCTAAACTTGTTTACTTCCTCAAGGAGCTGTAGGACAATGAGGTCTTGAGTGGAGTCATGTAACACTAGGATTTTCTTTTATAAGTCTCCATCGCCCCTTGGAAGTAGGAAAATTTAAGCAAGGGCGTGTGATTTTTCCTTGGACTCGCCGTACTGACTTCTAAGGCGAGTCTGTCGGAATACCTCAGAGTCCCCTGTACCTTCATGTTCCTCTAGGAAATGTCATTCCTTCCCTAGATTGGTAGCTGGTCTGGGTCGTGGGAGGGGACCGAGTCTTTCATTAACCCTTGGGTCATTGATCTTCGAGCATATGTGGAGGGGATTCTCTCGACGTTGCTTTAGGAAGTCTCGACAGTCACGATAAACGGCTTTTGATCCTTCCAACCCTTCTGCAAGGAGGTGTCTTCCTCCACTTCTCTTGCTTCGGGTCGAATCAGCTAGGTTGAGAGAAGTCTTATGTTGATCAATGTTTTGATGATTAGCTCGCTCTTCATCAGGGATATCCATGTCGAAGGAAGGTGACCCTCCATGTTGGGGGGCACCCAGATGATGGTTGATGTCCATAGGGGCAACAAGCTCGCATGTTTGAGTACGCATAGTTGCTTCTCAAAGAGCTTCTCATACTGCTCATGGAGGACCTCATTCTTCATTGCTATCTTGTTGTTTTGAGCTTCTAGCTCATCGACTTTAGCTTGAAGAGCAACCCTCTTTCCTTCCTTCTTTCGTTGCTTCGCACTAGGTGCAAGAATGGTGTCATTCTGTGTGTTGTGGCTTCCTTCGCTCCCCATGTTGGAGAGGGATGCCTGGTCAAAAGAGAGTGTATGAATGGTGGAAACCAGCTTGACAAAGCTGAAGAGAGTGAGAATAAGTGTCGTTTCCCACAGACTGCCAAATGTTGATGCACAAAATCAGTGAGGACTTTGGTACAACAGAAAATGTTAAGTTTGTGACCTTCGCTAGATTGCTCGGGCCATTAGTGTGAATAAGTATGTAAATGGATAGGGACAGGGAAGCAAACACAAGATGTACGTGGTTCACCCAGATTGGCTACGTCCACGGATTAGAGGAGTTCTCATTAATTGTGAAGGGTTTACACAAGTACATAGGTTCAAGCTCTCCTTTAGTGAGTACTAGTGAATGATTTAGTACAAATGACATTAGGAAATATTGTGAGAGAATGATCTCTATTTATAGAAGAGAGTTTCTAGTTTCATTCTGACATTGACACGTGTCGTGTTGTGATTGGCTTCTGATGTTGACACGTGTCGCGCTATGATTGGCTTCTGATGTCGACACGTGTCGCGCTGTGATTGGCCTCCTGGTTGGAGGGAAACTCTTCTGGGTCCTTGACGGTATAACGTTGACTGGTGTTCAGTAG
This sequence comes from Malus sylvestris, assembly GCF_916048215.2. Classification (NCBI taxonomy): domain Eukaryota; kingdom Viridiplantae; phylum Streptophyta; class Magnoliopsida; order Rosales; family Rosaceae; genus Malus; species Malus sylvestris. The sequence continues at coordinate 15,969,519 of NC_062263.1, forward strand.
TTTCGGGATTGGTCAAGTATGGTACAAACAGTTACAAAGCTACCGCATGAGTTGTAATTTTTTTTGCCTATTTAAACATGCTCCGTAATCTCCAAATTGCAATCCTTGAATCCTTTTGTAACTTCTTTTAAACAAGGAAATAAAAGTGTTTCTTATTCGGAATTTCAAACAAGTTTAATTACTAGTGCAAGTGATGGATTGTTTTGGTGGTTGAATCATTTTTTTTTCACTTGCTATTTCTCGAGTTCAAATTCTTCACCTATGGTCCTATTCCTAGCTAGTTTATAAGAATATCGTATGTGTTAAAAAAAAACCACTTAAAAAAATCATTTTAAGTGATCAAGGCCACATCAAGAGCTTAGTTAAATACGAATTCAATATTAAAAAAATTATAATCTAGCTGGAGCTAGGTGATAAAAATTACAACTTCACAAGAACAATTAAGAAATATTTGGTTGTATCGTAAACAATAATAACATGGCAACATCAAAGTTAACTCATACATAGACGTAGACCTGTAAACGGGTCGGGTTTATTGAGTTTGGGTCGGGTTCAATCCGATCCGTTAAGTTAACAGGTCACCCGAACCCAACCTGTTAAGCTAACGAGTCACCCGAACCCGACCCGTTAAGCTAACGGGTCATCCGTTTCACCTGTTAACAATTATTATTATTATTTTTTTTGCATAAAGTTTATTTTTTGTTATTAAGACTTTACTAAAATTACTAAAATATCCTCAACTAACGGGTGCTAACTGGTGTTAACGGGTCCTAACGGGTCTAACGGGTTGACCCAAAGTGACCCGTTACTTAACGAGTTGTTAACGGATTCACCCGTTAACGACCCGACCTGTTAAGCATCCACCCAAATACAAATATTAACGGGTTGGGTTGGGTCGGGTTAACGGGTTAGGTCCAAAATGCCAGGCCTACATAGACGGTTTGCGAAACACCAAGCACATTTTGACCCAAAAAAAAGAAGAAAAAACACCAAGCACATTCACCTTGTTTCATTCGGCCACTCGGTTTTCCATTCCATAAGTTCTATAACGTTGTTGTCATGAGCATGAAGTGCAACACCATAAGCAACAAGAATACTTATCTTGGATTTACTTAAATATTAATTTTGTTGAAACTTTCCTTCTTAAACTTTTCCCATCCAAGATTTCCCCTAATTCTATATTATATGAATAATGTTGGCAATTCAAGAATGAGTAGGAACTTCTACTCAAAATTATTCATGTTTGAACTACAGAGTTTTGTGCTTATGATCAAAATCGTTCATATTATGAATCATATTGTAAAGATCACCTATGAAAAAAAATGAATTAAAACTAAGTTGTTTAGTCAATCTATTATAGCAAATACATAGACAATTCGTAATGTTTTTACCAATTCATGACATCTAATCACAAACATGTAGTTCTATGAATCAGCAACGAACAATTTTGAGTAGAAACTCATACTCGTCCTTTGAGTAATCAAGTATAATTCATATTATATCACGACTTTTGGAATTTATGATGTTTTGTTTCACCAAAGGTTAGACCTTTGAGAAAGGAAATAGAAGTTAAATTAGTATACACTTATATAATGATCCATGTTGGATTATCTAATTAATATATTACTTATTTTGTTAGATGCGAAACAAAACTGCACATTCACACATAACTCTTTTTTATAAGGAAAACTAATGAAAAGGGCTTGAAAACTTTGAGTTTTAATGATAAGGACAAAATAAAGGGTAAAGTGAATAGTACTAGGATTGACTTTTTAGTGTAAAAATGTGGTTTTTCGTTAAAGTGAACAGTACCGGGAGCTTTTCGTTAAAGTTCCATTTTTTATAAGCGGTCCTTATTCACAATAATACAATCACCATGATAATATATATAACACGCCAAACTAAGTAAACATCTCTTAAATATCATCCTTACAGAAAATTACTCAATAATTATGAATACAATTAAAGATATAATTAAATCAACAGAGTCGGTTGATATGTCATATACATTAACCACAATAACACTAGCCCACGTACTTATTACACACACGACACCCTTTTTTGAGGCAAAACGATAGCAATTTTACTATAAATATTAAAAAACAAATAAACATAAAATAATAACAGTATGAATAATCTCAAATTTGTTGCAGTCCTATTGGAATAGGAATATGATTGTGTAAATTTTAGTGTATCTAGAAGTATCTTCGTATATTCCCTTTAGTAGTTTAATTCCTATTAGAGTTGTAATCCTAATAGGTAAGGATTTAACCTTTCCTATTACTATAAATAAAGGCATAATAGGGTGATACAACACACACCTCATAATTACATCTCTCTTTTCTCTCTCTACTGCCGCCGGCCCCTCTCCCTCTCTGTCCTAAATACAGTTCAGTCAAATAAACCTACAACACGTTATCAGCATGTTCTTGCCAAAAGTTAAGAAACTGAAGGATCGTGGAGGAGGCTTTCTTCTACAACATCAAGGGCTTTCAATTATTTTCTACCAATCAGGTTCTTTCAAAATAACTTAAGATATTTGAAAAAACCTTGAGGCATGAAAACATTCCTCATGATGCATGACCCCCTATATTTATAGTTTCCTTCCAATTATATATATATATATATATATATATATATATATATATTGTATATGTGTTCATATATTTTGTCAATATATATACTTGTTCATGCAATACACAATTATGCTATGTGGAGTTTGTGAGTCAAAGCATCGAAATTAGTTTAGAAGTAATCAAGGTTTTTAACCCTAGAATTCGAAAAAAAAAAAAAAAAAAAAATTTTGGGATTTTGCAACATAAGTCACTACGGTGCCGTGCACCGTTACTAGCCTGCAACTTAGCCGCATGGAGCACCTTGGGACGACATCGTTGGACATCTGGACCACACAGCAGCAGCCCTTTGGGCATTGTTGCGCACGCATGACACCCAGGCCCTTGGCTTGGTTAGGGTTTTGAAACGGGCATGCAGCCCTAGCTCATTTCAGCAAACCTGTAGCTTTGATAAGCTCACCCATGCGCCCCCCGATGCTTGTTGGGCTCGTCCTACTCGCCATTTGTAGCAAGCCTGCTTGCTTGCTGGGTACCCGCGCCTTGGCCTACGATACGAAGCTAACGTTTTGGCTGGGCTACTTGCACCAAGCCCAAACCAAAGCGAGCTCTTGCTAGGCTTCACGCGCAGCCCATACCCAGGCCAGCCCCCATGTTAGGCCTATCCTAGACCCCGACCAGTGGCCTACAATTATGATTGGGCTGCCCCGAAGCAACCCGTGGCCCACTAAGCCCTTTTAAGGCCTTGCCCTACATACAACACCAAAGGCCACCGATATTGGGCTATGGTTTTTCGAATCCAATGCTATTTTTGGCATTCTCTATAATTTTAACCCGAATGTTATTATTATTTTTGCTTCTACAATCAAACCTGAATGGTCCGATATATTGAATTAATTAAAGTGACCAGCAGTCCATTAATCTGGCAATTAATCTAAAATTATTGGCCTGAAGTTCACTTTTTGGCAATTAACGATTCAATAAATTATTTCGTTTCTTTAAACCGTTGACTATCTTTCGTAGTCTCGAAGCACTCACACTTGGGTTCCTGAAGCAATCCACGAATCCACTACACTTTATTGTATATTGTATTCTGTGTCTTGCAGGTACCCCTATATATGAACTGAACATTCATAACTAAATCAAACCCGTAGTTTCAAATTTAGTGCCTTTGAAACCTAAAGTTTTCCTTCAAAACTTACCACATGAAACCCGTAGCTTTCATGCTTAAATTAAACCAATACATGTCTATAGAACCCGAATGTTCTATGATATATGTCTATGACTTTCCATATGACTAACCACGTTTTGTTGTACCCTTTGTTTTAGGAGCATGTCAAACTTAAACTAGCTCAAACTTAAACTACCTGAAGTGGGTTCAAGATGTGAAGCTCCATCTTACTACAAAGAGTCTTAGAGCTATTATCGAGGAACCAACCGACGATGAACCCATCGACGAAACTTAGAAAGCAATTGCTATGATCTTCATGTGACCAATTCAATTAATTTATTTTTAGGTATGATTAGTGGGGAAGTTAGTTGTTTGACTGATAATGCCACCACACACACCATATTGCGTGAGAAACACCATTTTACTAACTTTGTACCTAAAAATGCACCTCTAACAACCCTCTCAGCCCATCCAACCTGATAGAAGGATATGGAAATGAAGGATAATTTTGTGAAAACATGTTCATTTAAGCAACATCTATAGCATGCAATTAACAATTAAAAGGCGGAATCATGCTTGTATGCACTTAAAACAAAACATTAACCATGAAATTCAAAGCCTAGTAGATTGGTGAACCAAGACTCAACTCAAAACAAAGTGAGTTGAGATTTATACCTTTGTAGATTCCTCTTTGCATAAGCAAAGGCTAATCACCCAAAGAGAGGGCCTTCATTCCTTGCTTCTTAGATCTATGGATTTGGATGGAAGAATATGTTTCTCCAAGTTCTCAAAATAGAGAACCTCTAAGTCTCCACACCAAGGTTAGATTTAAGTAGAAATGAGTGACCTAGAGGAAGTTGGATTGCTAGCTAATCTCCTCTAGGGTGGCCGGCCTCTTTAGAGAGAAATGAGAGCTTTGTGTTCTCATCCTTTCCCAAAAAGAAACCCTAAATGAATTAAGGTATAAAGTCATATTTATACCTTAATTCATTGGAGTGGCAAACTTGTAAATAAGTCCAAAACCCACTCCATCTCTAAATGGCCGGCCATAGGGATTCATTGTACTATTTGGGCCTTTGTGAATCATTATTCATTAAGTTGTCATACAACTTAAGTCAATGGACTTGACGTTCGAAGCCCATTGGGCCTTAAGGTCCAAAACTATCCCGAGGTCTTTAACGAACTTATTCGTTTGATTAATTAACATATTAATTAATCCTTGCCATAAATAATTAAACCATTTAATTATTCTTACTCATCTCCGTTGTTTCTTCAATCTCTACCTTACACGGTGTACGATCCATTAGGTTCCTTTTAGCGAGGCAGTGGGCGATTAAAACTCTTTCAAATCGATTGTGAATTGAAACTTACTTTCAATTCTCCCTTTAGTGTTTATACACGTTTAGGGCTTCCACAAACCAAGAGTGACACCTAGCAGCATATCATGGTTACCCAAGCTAATCAGAAGAGGTGGAGAACCTATTCAGTTTAGGATTACAATGCAATACGGTCTTTCTCTAATACAATACTCTTGACCACATTGTTTGGTTTGATAGTTTATTCATGTCTACTATCCAATGTGATTCATGTACTTATATGATTACCTTGAATGTGATTTGGAACGACTTCCTAAATCTCATTCATACTTTGGCCAAAGATTCTTAATCATACCATAGAGTATTCTCCCTCAAACGGTTTGAAGGTTAGAGATCCCTTGTTGCGCATTCATTTGCCTCCATGGCTAAGTGGCTTAACCCCAACGATGCCGTGGACACCCGCGGATGGGGTGACTTTGACATAATCAAAGATCAAGGACCTAACCATAAAACAACTATGATGCCTCAGGTCAAATGACTACTTTGCATTATCCCAACTATGAGTTCTCATGTGACATGAGTATGAGAACTCTTCGTTGATCGTGTTCAGTGAACTCATTCTCTATTGAGAACCCACGTACTTGTCTTGGTGTCAGTCACACCAATGACTCGAGACTAGTCACTCTCTTTGAGAGAAGACACATCACGTACTGATCTTAACGGACTGTCAATGCCCAATTGGCAATCCTATGATCAGGAACGTTTAGGATGTGTCTACGAAAGAATGGTCTCATGAATCTAACTTCTTTAGATCGCATTCTCCCAATCACATATTCCTTGGACTTATCGTTTAAGCGTATAACATTTATATGAGACGACTCAAACAATAATCTTTGCCCTTGATATTAAACTAGATTAGTTTAACATGTGAAATGTCCGTAAAGTATCATCATATGATTGGTTTTAGGGCACATTTCTAACAAGAAAAGCTCGTATTATGTTGTCCAATGGTACTGAATTAACCAATTAAAGAGGCGCTCTATTCTCCACATTCCGAAAGAACGTTGATAAGTTTTAGAGATATTATAGATAATCAATATCATGTTGAAACCAGTGAAGAGAATGGTTCTAAATTTCTTTGTATCACTTCTTACGAATATGGCTAGAAGTGTATTCACGATAAGCTGGAACGTCTCCCGAGTGGGTTGGACATAACAACCATTCATGCCATTGAGACCCATCATGTGGCCGGCCCTATGGTCAAGTTCCAGAAAACTCTCCTGCTTTGGTGTGATCGAATGGGACACCCGAGACGAGATATGATGCACCGTATCCTCAAAGAATAACATGGGCATCACTTGAAATCTTATCCCAGCCATCCATTTTGCAAAGCATGCCTACTTGGGGAAGTTGAATATTTAACCCTCACTTACAAAGATTATTCACGACCCCCCTAAGTTTCTTCAGAGGATTCAAGGGGATATTTGTGGACTTATCCAACCAACATGCGGACCATTTAGATACTGCATGGTGTTGGTTGATGCATCGACGTGATGGTCACATGTCTGCTTATTGTCTACATGCAATGCTGCATTTGTGAAAATCCTAGCACAAATTATTAAGCTTAGGGCTCACCACCCTGATTATCTGATCAAGTCGATTTGATTGGATAATGTTGGAGAGTTTACATCACAGACTTTTGATGATTATTGCATGTCTGTTGGGATTGAAGTTGAACATCTTGTACCCCATGTTCACACCCAAAACGGCTTGGTAGAACCTTTCATAAAGCGCCTTTAAACGAAAGCTCGAACTTTGGTTATGTAAACCAATTTGCCAGAATCTTCCTGGGGCCATGCAATATTGCACATAGATATGTTGGTCTGCTTGAGGCTCATCGCCAACCAACCTCATTCACCGTTATAGTTGGTTACCAGATACGAGTTAAGTCTCTAGAAGAAGAAAAAACCGCCGCCAAATTTTGAAATCGTTCGCCACCAAAAACACACAAGACCCTTGAGAGAGAACAAATGGATAAAATAGTAATATTTCTCATTTCATATGTTGACTTAATCCAACGACCACGCTCATTATTTACTATATAAATCTTTACTTAATTATCCTTTAGTGGAAATATAAATGAAAAGGCAACCGGCGGAATTGAAGAAGTCAGGTGACTAAAGCTTCGAGAAGTGTCAATTGCCATGTAGAAGTTTTTATTTTTATTATTATTTTTAAATAGTTCGATATTCATTGATAAGGTAATAGAATATATACATATAATCATCAAGGATAGGGTGCATACAATGGGCCTCGATAAAAACCTTGTCGGGGATTTCAACCCGGTCTAAAGAAAAAAGAGCATCCTACACCATAAAAGATTACAAAGTATTACTATCCTCGATGAGAATATCATAAATGACATCAAAAGTTCTTCAAACCAAGTAATTGTAGTATCAAGAGTGAGTCCCAGCCTCGCCAACCTATGTGCCACCTTATTCGACGTACGTCATCCAAAAGAAACTGTCCATTGGGTAAACCACCTTACCACCATTCGGATATCAGAAATAACATGCCCAAAGGGAGAAGAATCCTCCATCCCGTCGTGTTGAAGAAATCAGGTGACTAAAGCTTCGAGAAGTGTCAACTGCCATGTAGAAGTTAGTGTTACTTTAATATTATACATGTTGTGTCCTAGTGTTGGAGTTGAACCAATATAATTATGTAATATGATTTAGAGAAGTGGTGTTAATTAGGAACCAATAACTCAAGTAAATTCATCAAAGTAAAGGATACTTTACCAGAAAAATAATGTCCTGCTCACTCTTGAGTTCTTCTGTTCTTGTAAGCTCTTGTGACAAGAATTGTTATAGAAACATTTTTTTTGTTGCAGTACTAAATTAGTTAGGAAAGTGCTTGTACAAATTGTTGTATTTTATAATGGGAAGTGTTATTGGCACTCCAAAAATCTCATTCTACACTCCTCACAAATGTATTTTTCTTTCCAAATATATAAAGTGTGGAGTGTAAAATGAGATTTTTGGAGTGCCAATAACAATTCCCTTTATAATATCCTTTAATTTAGATAGTTTTCTAGTTGTAATGTATTACTTGAAAGTCAATAATTCTCCCTTCCCACTATAAATAAAGACACAGTGGGGTGAGAAATCATTACCAAATTCTCTCTTCCCTTTGTTAGCCGTTGGCCCCTCCCCTATCTATAATCCCCAAGTAAAATAAGCCTACAAGGCTACAACACGTTATCAGCAAATTCCCGTTACTACGCTAAGGAACTGAAGGTTCTTGGAGGAGGTCCTTCTACAACTAACTTTCAAAGGCTTTCGTTGTTCCCATCATATCCAGGTTCTTCTAAAACACATGATCGATATTTTATAAGCTCTGATAGCACGAAAACATTTACTTTGATGCATGAAACCCCAAATTTATCTAGTCTTTATAAATTGCCTTATACATATGCCGCTGAATAGATATTTTTTTCATGCATGCACAATATTATTATGTTGATTTTTCATACGCAATATTATGTTTTACTATACTATTAGATATTGCTATGTTGAACTGTGTGAGTACAAAGAAAAACAAGAAAATAGAAGCAAAAACTAAGGATTTGAAACCCTTAATCAAGAGCCGCTGTGAACTGGAGCCTTACCGAGAGAAAAATAAAGAAAAAAAAACTACGATTGAGCCGCCACCTGAATCCGCGCTAATCACGCCAAGCCACACCAGGCATAGCCGGAAGCTGAGCCATGCCGAGCTAACCCACATCAAGCGGTGTGTGCAGTGCTACTCTAGAGGGACGTTATAACGTTCCACTACCTTGTCAGTTTGATAGTTTCTGAAAAACTAAATGCAGCTAATTGGCATGATAATTACGTATCTCTATGGGGATCTTGATACAAAAATCTATATTAAAGTTCATGAAGGACTTACATTGTGTCACATCTCATTCCGCATAGTAAGATATTGTTCGCTTTGGGCCATGCCCTCACGGATTTGTTCTTGGGTTTCCACCCAAAACGCGTCTTGCTATAGGAAGGTGAGCATGTACATATAGGGTGCATTTGGTATGCGGGATGGAACGGAACAGAGTGGGACGGACGCGTTCCGTCCCACGTTTAGTGCGCTAAAATTTTGTGGAACATGTGTCCCACGGAATGAAAATTGGCTAAATTTTGGTTCCCCCTCCCCCCCCCCCCGGGAACGGGTTTTTCCGTCCCGTGGAACACAAAAATCATAAAATTTAAGATAAAAATACCCCTTAGCTTTTTCAATATTTACACCTTCTAAATCATACAACAAACCCTAACTATCTTTCTCTTCTCTTTGCCGCTGTGAACTTGTTCATCCTCCTGCATCTCCCCTTCGCAACCTTCCTCCTCATCCTCTTTCGTGTAGCCTCTCCGTGAACTTTCAGCTCTGCATCTCCGTTCCAGGTTCGATCTGATTTTGATTGTGTAGCCTCTCGGTCTCTCTTTCTTTGTATTTTGTAGTACTTTCTGTTTCTCTCTTGGTTTGGTGTTTGCTGGGTGTCAGTCGTATGCCCGGCAATTCCAAATCATCGGTGCCTTTTCTATGAATCCCCTTTCTGGGTTTTGCTTTGCAGTCCTCGAATCGAATTGGGTTAATTTCAATTTCAAATTTTTGATTTGTTCCATAGCTTTCAGTCCTCATACTATTTTTTGGAGGGTCGCAGTCGGAAACCACATGGACTGACTGACTCAATCTTATCTTTAATTAATTTTGAAGTTGCATTATTATTATTTTCTGATTGTTTGTTTCGATTTCATTAACACCCAGTTCCTAATTCTGCTGAATTTCTTTGTATTTTGTAGTGCTTTAATTTCTTTGTATTCTTTTCTGATTTGCTTGTTTTGATTTCTTTGTATTTTGTAGTGCTTCGATCTGCCCAATACTACATCTGCAACCAAAGATCCACCTCTGTTTATATGCTTTCACTCCCCCTATTGAGCAGTACTGCATTAAGAGGTATCTCTCTATTTGGATTCATTTTTTCACTGTTCAAGTTTCGATTTTTATGTGCTGAAATCTATAAATCTGATGTTTTTGGGTTCTGTTGGATTGGATTGGGTTACCTGTTTTGGATTTTTCTCTGTTGGATTGGGTTCTCTATTGGATTTTCCTCTGTTGGTTCATGGGGCTGTTTGATGCCGCAATTTTGATTTCATTCTTTTTTTATTTTTTTGGAAGCAATTTAGATTTCATTCTTAGTTTGGTTCTCTCTTGGGAGCAGCCTCTCCATAAATGGGGGTAAGGCTAGCCGACATTCACCTCTCCCAGACCCTGCGTAAAGCGGGAGCCTTGTGCACTGGGTACGACCTTTTTTTCTTAGTTTGGTTCTCTGTTGGATTTTCCTCTGTTGGTTCATGGGGATGTTTGACATTGGGAGTTTTGATTTCATTCTTAGTTTGGAGCTTTGTTCTTGAATATGGACACAGACAAATGCATCTTTCAAGATTTCAAGACTGAACTGCATCTGTTTTGCATCTGTTGGATTTTCCTCTCTTTGTCATTATATGCTCTTCTTCCCTTGGATAATTTTTTGTATTTTTGTCTATTGGAATGCTAAAATAACGGCCTAGGAAGACATCTTGTTTAGGTAATTGTAATGAGTAGCTTTAATATTTGATTTGTGTTGAAAATACTGCCACTGGTAAACTATAGAGTAGAAGTTGGATGATAAGAAAAAAGTTATTACTTGTTTGGGAACATTTATTGATTAAAAGTGAAAAAAAGAGTTGTTGAAATTGAATGGTGAATCTAGGGTATTAGCCGTAACTGGGACGGGTTTAAGCTTTGAGTATTGCCAAAAACTGGTTTGCTCATGTTGTGAGTGGAGGAAAGCAATGGCCTTGGGACTCTTTGCCAGTTTTGGTTGTACGTTTGTGAAAAGCTGAATTGTCTCGATTTTCTTTCTGTACTAGAGGGTCTCTAGAGTTGATGTTTAGTCCTTGTGTGTTCAATGTTCAAGGGGTTTCCTCAAGTTACAGTGAAAATTTACTTGGTTTAAGCTCTTGCTGTATTCGTTTCTATTTCTCAATCTAGGCATGCTAGCATTATATGTCAAACCTGTGAGTGAGTGCTAGCACTATTTTGCATCTATGAATTTCCTCGCTTCCCTGTTTGCATATCTTACCTTTGACTATTAATTCTACTGTAATTGCTACTTTTTGGTAATGATACCTTTGTTTATCATCTCATGTATTTTCATGTTAGTGGCATGTATGTTATATTGCTGTATAACTTAACCTCCTATGTTAGGGCTGGTTTGGTATTGCTGTGCTTAAAAAAAAAGCTGCTGTGAGAATAAGCGGCTGTGCTGTGAGAATAAGCGGCTATGAAATAAAGCAGCAAAGTGTTTGGTAAACTTTTTTGTAAAAGTGCTTTTAGAAAAAAAAGTTGTATGATAGTGTTTGGTAAACTTTTATGTAAAAGAGCTGTGACTCTGTGAAATGACCAAAAAGGGTATAATACTCTAAAAATCTCTTTCCAATTTTATTTCAGCCATTAGAAAGTCCAACTCTACACCTTCACTCATATGAACTTCGGCTATCTATATAAACATAAGGTTTACGGCTAACATTAGTTATGGAAAAAGTAATGGTCAAAAGTATTGAAGCAAGAATTATGAAGGCTGAAACAATAAAATTCAAGCATTCCCCAGAAGAAACAAATGCAAATTCCATCTGGGTTCTTCTTCAAATTAGAGAATTTACGAAATGCCGGCACATTCAAAGAATCACAAAAGCAAAGTGCTAAAGAGAAAACCTCAGCGCCAGTCTTGGCAGCCTTCTCAATCGCTCCAACGAGCTGACCAATTGGAATTGGTCCAGTTGAATTGGCCCCAACTTTCCCATTCAGCTCCTAGTTCAGAATTTCAGACAGCACAGCCTTGGTGCAGAGACTTCTCGTCGGTTTGGCAACTGATAGTCCAAATCTTTGAAACCCATATTGCAATTTATGCTTTGAGTTCAGTAAAAGTGAGTGGTTAGGTCGATTGGGCGGTAAAATTGATCTGGGTATTTGAGAAATTCTCATAGGAACGTTTGGGGAGAAACCTGGAGAAACCATACCCTCATTGTTTTTCCCGACACCCATACCCTCATCCCTTTGCTCTTCCCACCCCTCTTTCTCGTCAATCTCCCATCCCCAAATTGAAAAATCCAAACAAATTAATAACAAATTTTTACAAGAGAAGCTTACCAAAGGAACCTGGAGAAACCTGGAGAACGAGAGAATGAGAGAGATCGCTGGTTTTTGAAACGAGAGGACGAGATAGTGGTTTACGGTGCAGTTTGGGAGGTACGCGAGAGCTCTGAAGGCGAGAGCTGAAGGCGAGAGGAAGGCGAGAGCGGAGGGTAATTTGGGTTATTGAAAGTTTCATTAAACGTAACACTGTTCATCCGTGTTTTCAAAATAAGCTGTTTTTGGAAGCTGCTATTTGCAGCTTCAGGTCTTCTTCACATTTTGGGCTTTTTTCACCCTTAACTTTGAAATAAAGCTGTTTTTCAAAGTTTACCAAACAACAAAAATTCTCACAGCTTTTTTTCATCCCAGCTTTTTTATTAAGCACCTCAATCCCAAACTGCACCTTAGTCGAGTAATGTATTGGGCTAGATAAGAAACAATATGTGAGGGTTTTCATTACAACATCTCTTTGTTTGCATTAATTTTTAATGACCTTGATTTTTGTAGAATTTTTGTTAGCTTCTAGTGAAACAATATGTCAGGGTTTTCAGAAAAGCGAAAGCCAAGTTACCATCTCAGCTTGAGGCCATAGGTCTCTCATATGATCATGTGCTGAAAATTACAATGAAGTTAGTTAAAGATACTGATATGACGGGTATTTGATGTACCTGGATGACTCTCACAAGGCAGATTTCATTAAAATGTTTATGGATGGCAACTAAGCATTAGGGGATTTAGTATGATATGAACTTTAGTAATCTTTTATTTATTTTTCCCTAAAGTTAGGACGAATGTTTAATTTGGGATTTCATGCTTAAGTTCTGGATATTTCATGTTTAAGTTATGGATATTTCATGTTTATTGCTTTAGCAAGATAGTATCATTAAATGTATATATTTTTCATCCTTGCATGACAACCATTGCCATAGGCATCCAATTGTCTCACAGCTCAACTTCTAATATACATATTGTTTGACACAATTTGCATTTCAATGTGATGACGAAGAGATGAAAGCAGATTGTGTCAAAGATTCCAAAATAGCCATTGCATCAACGGTTGTTCTACTATACCAACCTCTTCATATGTGATTCATCACATATACATAACCATATACATATTGCGGCTACACTACCATGTGCCAAGTGCCAAGCCAATGGCATGCTCTCACCCTATTATTTTTTAAATCACATAAAATTAATTGACGTATTATCCCACTAAATTAATTATATGAGCAACATAAAGTACAAATACATGTCTCTTGTTTTCTGTTATACACGGTACAAAATATGAACACATCCAAGTATAGTGTACAAAATATATCATAGATAAGTAGCAGCAAGAAGAAAAAAAAAATTGTTCCGTCCCGTCCCGTCCCAGGCCTAAACATTGTACCAAACAACAGACGGAACAGGGGTAAGTTAGTCATTTTAATCTTTTGGTTCCGTTCTGTCCTGCGCTTACCAAACACAGAACAGAACAACTCTCATGTCCTGTCCTGCGCATACCAAACATAACATGGAACCACTGTTCCGTTCCGTCCTGTCCCGTCCCGTCCCATCCCGTCCCGTCCCGTCCCGTTCCGTTCCGTTCCGTCTCGTCTGCGTACCAAACGGTACCATAAGGCACATCACATCCTTTCCCCCGGGCGATGTGGGATCTCACAATCCACCCCCTTTAAGGGCCCGATGCCCTCATAGGCACACTTCATGTCGGGGAGTGGCTCTGATACCAAACTATCACATCCCAGTCCACATAGTAAGATATTGTCCGCTTTGGGCCATGCATTCACAGATTTGTTCTTGGGTTTGCACCAAAAACACGTCTTATTATAGGGAGGTGGGCATGTACATATAAGGCACATCACCTCCTCTCCCCCGGGTGATGTGGGATCTCACATATTAACTAGACCAAATAGTTTTAGACCCCGAAACACCCTCTCAATTAGATTGAGGTGTTCATTCTATGGGTTGAAACAATATGGGAAGATGTGGTATAATAGTCAGAGTGAGTGTTTGATTAGTCAGAGATATGTGAATAATGAAGTATGCCCATACGTGTTTAATAAGAAGTCACATTCAAATTTTTGATACTTGCAGTTTATGTCAATGACATAAAATCTCATTGGGGCTCCTAAATTGCTTGATAAAATTGCCTTGCACCTGAAGGCGAAATTTCAGATGAAAGATCTTGGGAAATTTTTTTATATCACCTAGACCTGGAGCTTAAGCATTATTTGAATGATATTCTGGTTCGTCAATCGAACTACACTAAAAAAGTGTTGAGATGCTTCAGCGAGGATAAAGCGAAACCTTCGAGTACTCCTATGGTTGTTCATACGTTAGATGCAAAATGATATCCTTTCCATCCTAAAGATGATGAGGAAGAGGTTTTGGAGCCTAAAGTTCCATACTCAAGTGCAATTGGCAGTTTATTATACTTAACTTAGTGCATTAAACTGGACATCTCCTTGATTATTAAAGACATCTTTCGTTACCTAAAAGGTACAACGGGTTTGGGTTTGTTCTATTCTTATGCATCCTCGAGTGAAGCCGCCGCCTTCGCCGTACCTAAGTTAATTCTCTCCTTATTGGTTATGTAGATGCAAATTATTTATCTAACATGCACAAGGCACGTTGTCAAACAAGCTATGTTTTACCATTGGAGACACCGCAATATCTTAGAGGTTAACCAAGTAGACCTTAGTTATGAATTCTTCGAACCATGTTGAAATTCTCGCTGCATAAAGCTACGCGTGAATGCTTACTGCTGAGAGTCATTATGGAGCATATTTGAAGCACTTGTGGACTTTTTTCTGTCGTTGACGTCCTTGCAACAATTTGCGAAGGCCTCACGCCACTTGTATTAGACAGATCAAGAAATAATATATTAAAGGAGACAACACCAAGCATATTATGCTGAACTTCTTTTGCACATCAACAACAAGAGCATCAGAAGATTAAAGTCAAGAAAATCCATTCCCAAGATAACCTTGCCGACCTCTTTACGAAGTCACTGCCGAAGTCTAATTTCTAGAAGCTTGTTTAAGGAATTGGTATGCGTAAATTATCTAATTTGAATTGCTTATAGTTCTCATTTGAAAGTTTTGTCAAATTTAAGGGAGTATCCAAAAGTATACTTTCTTGATCTTAATGTACTTTTTTCCCTATGATTAGGGGATTTTTCCCTTTGGGTTTTTGCTACCCATCAAGGTTTTAATAAGGCACCCATTCTGAACTGGTCATCCATTTGTGTGCGTTTTACTTAAGTCCTGAAAGCATTTAGTTTTGGCTTAATGCAAGTTCTTATTTTTCTCCTTAGATTATGGGTTTTAATCCTACCATAAGTTTTACCATAGCAAGGTATTCCTTATGCATTCTTTTATTTGTTTTGAGACTCGCATTCAATCATTATGCTGACGACTTCATCTACTATTCTAGCTTCATCATTGAAAACTTGATCCGGCATTTTGTTTGAGTATTTGTACACTCAAGGGGTAGTGTTGTGGTCCTAAAGTAGTTAGAGTGTGATTGTAAATTCTAGTAAGACTCAATAATATCTTATAGATACTTTTCTCGTTGTAATGTAATACTTGAAAAGCAAGAATTCTTCCTTTTTTACTAATATAAATAAAGGCTCAATGGAGTGAGAAATCTTGAAAATGTAAAGTAAAACCAAGAACTCAAACTAAAAGATTGAATGTCAATTTAAAACCCGTTCTATGCAAAGAATTGATAAAGACAATGCAAAATAGAAAAAATACCAAACACACAAGAATTAGCTTTATAAGGGGAAAAACCTCAAAGAGGAAAACCACTTGGGCAAGATTGCCAACAATAATCCACTAAGGAAAAGATGAAGACTTTACAAGATTTATACGAGACCCAGGTACACAACCTAGCAAGCCTTGTACTCTTAATCTTGAACGTCTGATGCACACAGCAGGGTTGCGCCGAACAACTTCATTTGCTCACTCAAATGCAATATGGATATTTTGTGTTGCAAATGATGTCCTCCTTTGAGTGTGAAGGATCTATTAAATAGGTGACCTTACACACTTTTCTTGGACTAGAAAGTCCTTCCTCGATTAATCTTCACGTTTAATCCCTTTATTTTCTCTAGCAATCACTTGATGTGATTGCCATCATCTTTGACCGACCAATCTAATCCCAAAAGGCTGGATGAATAAAACTAATTGACATGAGATCTTGTATGATAATTACACGATCAATTACATACGCAATTTAATATAAATTTGTCTAGAAAATAAACCAAATTAAATCACATTAACAATCTCCCCCTTTGGCATTTTCTAGACAAAAACCCATGATAAACTAAGCCAAAAATAGTCATGTGATTATGATTAGCCACTGTAGTACTACATCAGCATGTTTAAATTAAGAGAAATATTAGATCAGAGTAATATGCAATAGAACAAATGACTCCCCCTAAATCTATCAGTTTCACATATAAGTGCAAAATATTAGTTACTCCCATTAAGAGACTAAACAAACTACTCCCCTTTTTTTTGTCCAGAAAAAGCCCAAGTATAAAAGAAAAGAAGAAGCTAAGGAATAGGAGTATTAGGTCCATGGGGTGCAACATGAGAGAGAAAAATGATCAGAGGCAGCGAAAATTACGTGATGGGGGCCAACGAAATTAAGCACTACACATAATGTGTTAGAAGTACACACATTTCTAAAAGCAAGTGCAAGAAAAAACACTAATGAGCCGAAGGAGCCAATATAATACAATTAGGGGAAGAAACCTGGTTTTAGAACATACTAGGGAATTCAACCAGTGTAAGAAGTGTTGATCATAATTCCAAAAACAAGAGTCAAACCTGATATGAGTTATCAATCACACAATATGAAATGCAGATCCTACCCCATGATCCTCAAAAAGTGAGTTTCAAGCAGAGCCTTTCTAGCTAGAGAATGAGAAATAAATGTGAACATGACTTACAGAAACTCTTAAGGTTTTATTGTGTAATGGTGGCACTCAAAATATGTGAGACTCCACATCAAGCTATAGAAATGTATAGATTATTTGTACAAAATTAATTGGATGAATATTGACGATTAACTAGAAAGGGGCGAGAGGAGCCGTACCGTTGAAGGTCTACAAGATGCAAGCATCCATCAACTCCCTCAAAAATGAGAAAGGACCAACCCACACAATGCATCAAATCTTTTAATGGTAGTTTTCACTTTAGTGTGAGGGGTAGCCCTTCCCATATGGTTTAGACGACTGTCATATTTTCCACAAGCATCTTCTTTATGGTGCTTTCACACCCATACAAAGGTAGCATTTTCCATTGTGTCCCAAATCTGCACGTTTTTCATGTTTTATTATAATGGAAATGAGCAAGAGTGAATGGGTCTCACAATATTAACTAAGTTAAAACATTTATTTAAAATTGGAAACCAATCTCAGTTCAAGAAAATTTCACCAGATTAGATTAGGGATGGAATGGTACAAGTAAACCTATTCTACATGCAAGCAAATTATGATTATGCAGAACACACATTCCTCTTCTATATTAAAACTTAAAAAAACCGATAATGCAAAACACACATTCCTATTCTACATGCAAGCACACTATGATTATGCAAAAAGAAAACTCTAAGTAAAAGGAATTATTCTCAATAAAACATACACCAGTTGATTTCCGAAGTTGTTCAAATCTATTACCATCAAGGACCTTGGTAAAGACATGAGCTAGTTGTTTATCAGTGGGTATGTATTCAAGTGCAAGAATATCATCTTCAACTAAGTCACAAATGAAATGATGACGGATATCTATGTGCTTAGTGCATGAGTGTTCAACTGGATTTTTCGAGATGTATATGGCACCTTGATTATCACAGAAAATGATTAAGTTCGCTTGTACAAAACCGTAGTCACAAAGCATTTGTTTCATCCACAACACTTGTGTGCAACAACTTCCTATAGTAATGTACTCAGCTTCTGCTGTGGAGAGAGAGATGCAATTCTACTTCTTGCTATGCCGAGCAACCAGATTGTTGTCAAGATGGAAACACACACCAGATGTGCTCTTCCGATCGTCGATTTTACCTGCCCAATCTGCGTCTGAATATCCTGCAATTTCAACATTTGACTCAAATAAATAGTAAATCACATAATTCAATGTTCCATTCAAATATCGCATTATTCGTTTAAAAGTAGTCAAATGAGATTGTTTTGGACATGATTGAAGACAAGCACAAACACTAACACTAAACGAAATATCAAGATGGCTTACAGTAAGATAAATTAAACTCCCTATCATGCTTCGATACAAAGTATGATCAACATCTGGTCCTGATTCATCTTTGTGAAGTTTGTCGGTGGTACTCATTGGATTTCGCACAGGTTTGGTCACTTCAAGTCCAATCTTTTTGACTAAATCTTTTGCATACTTGGTTTGTGAAAGAAACATGCCATTCTTCATTTGTTGTACTTGCAAACCAAGAAAATAATTCAGTTCACCACACATACTCATTTCAAACTCATTTTGTAGAACATGAGTGAACTTAACAACCAAACTTTCAGAATTAGAACAAAAAACAATATCATCTACATAAACTTGTGCAACAATTAAATCACTTTTAACCCGTTTGACAAACAAGGTTTTGTCAATTGCACCCCTGATGTATCATTTCTGTAGAAGATGACTTGACAAATGCTTATACCAAGTCTAAAGAGCTTGTTTCAGTCTGTAGAAAGCGTTTTTTAGTCTGTACACGTGGCCATGATGGAAAGGATCTTTGAATCTTGTGGGCTATTCAACATATACTTCCTCTTTAAGGAAGCCATTAAGGAATGCATTCTTGACATCCATTTGATACAACTTGAACAAAAGGTGACAAGCCACAACTAGCAGTAATCTCACTTATTCCAAAAGCGTCACTAAAGCAAATGTTTCATCAAAATCAAGCCCTTCAACTTGTGTGTAGCCTTGTGCAACGAGCCTTGCTTTGTTTCTGACTACATTCCCTTTCTTAGCTATCTTATTTCTAAAGATCCTGTTTGGGTTGAAACTTAAACTTTGGGCTTAGAAGGGAGTTGGCCCAAAAAGAGAAGGAAAAACCCGAAGCTCGGCCCAGACCTAGAAAGCAGAAAGGGCCTTTCCCGACTAGATGCAGATCATTTGCACCACTTGCTCACCTACCCAAGGGCCAAGTGGTATAGACCAGCCAGCTAATCAGCCCAAAAGTACTTTATGATGGCAGTACAAGTAAATAGCTGATGAGTCACTATCCTTCAAACTGCATTCGGGCAAGATTATTGCTACAGGAGGCCAAGCCAAGGTGGCTATAAAAGGAGAAAGAGAAGTCAGAATCAAGGACACTCAAACAAACAAACAAAAGCACAAACTCTGCTCAAAGCCAGATTTGCCTTCAAAACGAAGCTGTAGTCAGCCCAAGCCTTCATCCCTTTCGGGACAAACCCTTTGTAATAGCTCTGCTACCCTGTTCAACGCCTGCTGTAGTATCGATTTTCTTTCTACAAACTCACCTCCCAACCCCTTTTCTAAGCTTTCAAACCTTCTGTTAACCTACAAAGACAGGAAGTTGCAAGACGATCAGCCTTGCCCGACAAGGTTAAACCTTGCCCGACCTTCTTTGTTTTTTGTCTTTTCATTCATTAGCCTAGCAATATCTTGTATACTTCAAGTTGTATCCAAGTTATTTCTAGTCAAGGAAGAAAATATCGGTAGTATCAGAAATATCGGAAAGAGTTTCTAGTGAAGGAAGTCAACCCGTGATAGAGCCGGTCCTAGGGAAAGAGTTTCCTAGCTTCCCAGTGTTAACATTTAATAACAGGAAGCAAAGCGAGCAGGAAAGGACAAAGTATGGGATACCCATAACAATGGGAGAGTTCAGCCAAAAAGAAAGCTTCGCGGCCCCAGACAAACCTCTTCCTTATAGGCCACCCCCATTGGCCCATAAGGGAGGGGGAACCAACTGGAGGAAGCCTGAATCAAAGAAAGAAGCATTCATAGGCAATGACCGAAGCCCGAAGGACGAGTTCGCCCTTCTCTTCCAGAATAATACAGCTACTCAACAACTAAGGGATGAGTTGGCCGAATTGAGGAGGGCAGTGGTTCAAAATACTCAACCACGAGCTCGCCCAGTATTCAGGATTACTTATCAAAAGCCTTATCCTGAATACATTGATGAACATAATCCATTTCCTCTCAACTTCAAGATGCCCGCATTCCCAACATTCACGGGTGAAGACAACAGTGTGTCCTCCAGAGATCATATTTTCAAGTTCTCTAATCATTGTGTGGCATATGAGGACAACCCAAACTACAAGTTAAGGTTGTTTGGAAATTCGTTGGCAGGGCTTGCATCCCAGTGGTATTCTCTATTACCCCCTAACTCTATTGCCAACTGGGGGCAAATGGAGATGGCTTTCCATGAACAATTTTACAGAATAGAACCAGAAATGACTATTAATGATCTGGTTGAAGTCAAACAATATGAGCATGAGTCCACAGAAGATTTCATGATGAGGTTCAAGAAGACAAGGATGAGGTGCCAATTCCCTGTTAACCAAGCTCATCTCATATCAATTGCTCAAATGGCTCTAAAATTACCTTTGAGGAAAAGATTTTATGATACACAATTTAATGAGCTACAAGAATTAGTCATTGCTGCCACAAGATATGAGAAGCTATTGCTAGAAGAACAACAAGTGAAGCATACGTCCAAAACTCCTCCCTTCTACAAAAACAAAGCTACAATTCATCATGTGGAGGTAGGAGAAATTGGGTCAGAGCAGGAGGACGATCATGATAGAGAGGAAATCGAGGTGTGTACTGCTGAGATGACTACGCCTTTCAAACCATTGACGGTAAAAGGATTAGTTCAGCCCATCAAGGACCAGAAGATTATGATGAACGATGAAGGCTTTGTCCTGATGAAGCCTTCAAAATACCAGAGCTATTCGTTCGATCTGGCAAAAGCACTTGAGATTTATGAAGAACTAGTGCGGGCAAGGGTGATTATGCCCGACAGTACGAAAAAGATGCCCAGACCAGAAGAGCTGAAGGGAAAGAAGTATTGCAAATTACACCATACCTTCAACCATTCTATAACCAATTGTGTCCAGTTTAGAGACTGGGTACAAGACCTTATGTGAAGGGAAAGTTGTTACTTGACAAGCCACAAGTTAGTATGATGGTTGATACCAATCATTTCCCGGAAGCTCCTATCAACGCGATTCGTCTGGTTTATATGAAGGAGCCAGTGTCATTAGTTGGTACGATAAAAGGGAAAGATGGATCTCAGGTCATCACCACACCCTCGTTCAAATAAAGGAGAAGGTAGAAAAGGGGGCAAAGAGTTGCCCGAAGAGAAAAAAAAAAAGTTTAGACAAGGACCAGAAGCAAAGCAAGCAAAAGACAAGTACATGTTAATTCTACTAAGAGGGGGGTTACAAGTGATCCTGGTCTAATAATTTTACATCTTCACTCAGGGTGATTATTCGGGAGTGATATGTCTGCATGATTGTAAAAATCCTACTAGGTTCGGCCAGGACAGTGTGGCTGTTTGCAAGCTGAGATCTAGAATGCTCCAATTCCGAGTTTGTCTTCTTCACTTCTTCGATTTGATTTTCGAGGGTGTCAAGAAGAGTTGCTTGCTCAGCCTTGAGAACAACCAGTTGTTCCTCTAGGTTTTGAATTTTATCGGTCACCATTCCAATTCTTTCTTTTGTTAATGAACCATCATCCATCAACTTGTCTACCTGAACAGATGTACTTGATTCCTTCTCCTTGAAACATCTTACACGATTGGCTTGTCTTTCTGCTCTCTTATGTTGGTCCCGAAGAGCCCTCAGATTTTCAAAGAAAGAGAGGAAGGAATCATGTTGGGGTTTTGACAGTTGGCCGACTTTAAAAAGCTCACTCGTAACCTTTTCCAGATCATAAAGGGCTTTAAGGCTAAATGAAGCAGAGAAATCCTTCCTTGCCCATTCTTGGAAAACTCGTTTCTGCTCTGGAAAACCTGAAGGTGAAGAATGCTTCGAAGATTTCAGCCTTGTCTTGAGCTGCCCGAATGTTTCAAACAGTTCGGGCAACTTAGGAGTTTTTGAAGCTAGAGAAGCAGGAGGGGGACTTCGTACTCCACTTTCCTCTAATGAAGTAGCGCCTACTGATGAGGCAGTTTTTAGCTCTCCGGCCTTCTCTATTCCAGGTTGAACAATCCCAGCACTCCCAATAGTTAAATGAGGTCGGGGGAGCTTTGGTTTACGAACCAAGCGAGGAGGAGAAGTTTCTTCAAGAACTTGCTGTAAAGATCAAAAGAAGATCAGATTGTTAAATACACAGTTTAAAATGAAGGGAAGTTTGGGGAGGAAGAAATATACCTGACTAAGCCTTGGAGTCTCACAAGGAAGAGTACCAATTCCTGGTTGAAGAGGAGACTCCCTACCATTGACGGGGGAAGAAGAAACTGCGCCTGAACCTTCACCAATACCCTGGAAGTGTCCAGGAAGGGCAGCAATGGTTAGTAAGTAGATGGTAAGAGAAGAACAGGAAGGAAATATCTCCTTACCAGAGTTTGACCCTGAGGAGATGAAGGAAGTTCATCAAGAGTAACTGTCGGGCAGGCAAACACCTGCAAAGTAGTTGCTTCTGAAGTCACAGGAATCTTAGGAACTATGGGTTCGTCACTTGTTCTTGTTGCCACTGATGGATTTTGTATTGAAGAAGGCTGAGGAAGAGGTAAATAGAAGTTAATATCCAAACAATATACGGGAAATCACTGTAAGGATGGTTACTCACCAAATTACTGTCCTCATCCACGAAGTGCAACATTACCCCCTGGATGGATCAAATTGAGAAGATGGAGTTGCCTCTAGGACAGAAGGAGAAATCAAAGGAGAACCTTGACTAGGCAAGAAGGCAGATACCCCGACCTGGATCAAGTCAGAAGAAAGAAAAGATCAAGAATTACCCCCAGAA
Organism: Malus sylvestris; assembly: GCF_916048215.2. Lineage (NCBI taxonomy): Eukaryota > Viridiplantae > Streptophyta > Magnoliopsida > Rosales > Rosaceae > Malus > Malus sylvestris. Next base: position 15,992,779 of record NC_062263.1, read on the forward strand.
ATCATAAAGTTACCTAAGGTTTGAGAAATGGAGTATACCTTCGAAGGATCAACCTGGGGGGGGGAGAGGTTTGTCTCTTGAGCAAGTGGTGAAGAGACCTTGGGCGGATGGAGCTTTTCGTTTCTTGCAGCCTGACTCAAGTAAACCATGCTTAGGGTTTTTGTGAAAACAGGAAAGATTATGTAGACATACAAGTAGATTATACCTTAAGTTTTTTAAGGGTTAGGTTTCTCAATTCTTCAGCCTTTTTATACATTGCAGCTCCTAAGGGTTCATTTTAGGAGACGATGGTTGGTTTCTTTGATGCTTGAGGTCCTGTGTTCAAACATAGGTAACTAGATAAAGAAGAAAGGTAGCAGCCTAACAAGAAGGAACACGACTCACTTGAAGATTTTTGCTTCTTTCTGCCCGCCTCAACAACTAGAGCAGGTGGGTCTGAAGACTTGATAGTTTGGACGGTTCTGGTTCTCTTACTCTTTCTAGTAGGGGTAGGAATTCGTCGTTTAGTCTTGGGTGGGGATGCAGGATCAGAATCTGAGTTCTCAATCATAACTGTTTTCTTTTGCTTAGACACTTGGATGGTGGCTTCAGGCGCTTCTTTTTCAGCTCCTGAATCTTCTGAAACGTCCCCACTTTCTCCAGCTTCTCACCTTTCAGCCTCTGCCGCAGCTCCATGAAGAACTGCTGCATCAGCTAAGTCATCCTCGGATTCAGTAGGTACTGATTCAACATCCACTTGGGCTGCAGGGTTAAGAAAGGAAAAAGTTAAAAGGGTTTAAGAGAAAGATTATGGAATCAAGATAAGAAAATGATACCTATCAGAAGAACCCGATTCTTCTCATGAATCATCTCCTTCCAATTTTCAAGTTCGCCCGAGCTAGGGTATGATTTAAGAGAAAGTTGACCGAACAGGCGATCATGAGTCTCTTTGAAGTCTCCTCCATATTTCTTGGTCCATTTGTCTTCCCACTAAGAAGAGAATAGTGAAGTGCATTCAAAATTAAGGATGATGGACTTTCGGGCAGCTTGATTCATGACTTCAAGACCGCGTCGGGCAGCTCTAAAGGTCGCTTCAGAGGGAGATACTAAACGAAAAGAAGTGCCACAGTGAACAGAGTCAAAAAACGGGATGGGGATGGTTTGCCTGAAGCCTAATTGCCTGCTGCAAAAGTTAGGGTGATACACCTCCAACCCTCGATCGTATCGATTGCCCCGGACTCCCCAAGCCATATCTCTCGATTGGATGCAACTAATAAATTTTTCCGTACAAGAAGAGGTGGCATCTTCCCCATGAGCATCTTGAAAGGCCTGATCGGAGAACCAATGATATCTTCTCAAGACTGATGCACCCCATTCCAGGTCTGATCGAGTCCTACAAACCTTGAAGAAATAAAAGCAGGCAAAGGTGGAGTGATCAGTAGGAACAGCTTCAGCTAGGATTCGGGCAGGGGCTACACCTTCCGGGAACTCTAAGTTGGCAGCCCGAAACTCTGGAAAATACCATTGGAGCCATGTTTGTATCATCCATATGGGTCCATTCAGCTTAATCTCAAATGGCTCGCCTTGAGTCATTTCGAAAAGAAAGTGGTAAAGATGAGAAAGAAGGAATGAACCTGTTGCCACATCATCGAAGTTATGAAGAGCTTCCACCAAGGGGATCCATTCAACCTTTACCCCTTTAGATTTGTTGGGGAAGATATGTTTGTTGAGCCAGTATAAAAGGAAATACATATGCTCTTGATCTCTATCAGCACGGGAAGAACCTGCTCCAAAGTTTTCTTTTACAAAAGGGATGAATCCCTTGAACGAGGTCCCGTAACTCTTGAAGGTTGCAGAGTTATATTCCAGGGAGAGGAAGGATGTGGATGAACCTGAGCTTTCAGCAATTGAGGGGAGAGCCTAGTCTTGAGTAACGTCTACTATCCTGCCCGACGGCCTTAGCCCGAAGACTTGAGCCATATCGAGAATAGTCGGAGACATGGAACCCATGCGAAAGTAAAAAGTATTTGTGCTCGAATTCCAGAAAAGAAGAGAGGAAGCAAGCAGTTTGGGCTTGGGAATAATGGTGGTTTTTGAGAGCATTATCAACTCATAAATGCCATTATTCATCCATTTCTTCTTAAATGTTGGCTCTAGTTCATCAATCCACTGGCCCAAGCCAGATCATTCATCAATGGAAAACCTTGGCGATATGACGACCACTTAGATGATGAAATGCCTGACTTAGCCAAATAGGGATTTGGAGAAAACCAGTTATCCTTGGGCATATATCCTCTATCACTGCAGGGACCCAAGAAATCCATGCAGGACCCAACGATTGTACTCCATGTACTTCAAAGAAAAGCTCAGAAAACAAACCTGCTCGAGGGCGATGCAGGTCGTTGAGTAAACAGCGCAAGGTGGCGATACCTTCGCCAGATTCGTATGATAGGTGGATTTGGCTGAATCCTGAAGCCATTTGATGAAGTTTGGAAATGAAACGACAAGGAAGAAACGACTGAAGGGTTAGGAAGTTTTCGATTATGGAAATAAGAAGAATGCAGGAGATTCGGAAGTGATGGGATTAACCGAAGAAAAGCGGTGATTGCTGTTGAAAAGTGTGCAAATCCCGAGGATGAAAGACGTGGGTATTAATAGAGACCAATTCAATCCATATTGGCGCCTGGAATTCCAAGTCTGAATATTGATTGAAGGGGGCACTGTTTGGGTTGAAACTTAAGCTTTGGGCTTAGAAAGGAGTTGGCCCAAAAAGAGAAGGAAAATCCCGAAGCTCAGCCCAGACCTAGAAAGCAGAAAGGGCATTTCCCGACTAGGTGCAGATCATTTGCACCACTTGCTCACCTACCCAAGGGCCAAGTGGTATAGACCAGCCAGCTAATCAGCCCAAAAGTACTTTATGATGGCAGTACAAGTAAATAGCTGATGAGTCACTATCCTTCAAACTGCATTCGGGCAAGATTATTGCTACAGGAGGCCAAGCCAAGGTGGCTATAAAAGGAGAAAGAGAAGTCAGAATCAAGGACACTCAAACAAACAAACAAAAGCACAAACTCTGCTCAAAGCCAGATTTGCCTTCAAAACGAAGCTGTAGTCAGCCCAAGCCATCATCCCTTTTGGGACAAACCCTTTGTAATAGCTCTACCTATTCAACGCCTGCTGTAATATCGATTTTCTTTCTACAAACTCACCTCCCAACCCCTTTTCTAAGCTTTCAAACCTTCTGTTAACCCACAAAGATAGGAAGTTGCAAGACGATCAGCCTTGCCCGACCTTATTTGTTTTTTGTCTTTTCATTCATTAGCCTAGCAATATGTTGTATACTTCAAGTTGTATCCAAGTTATTTTTAGTCAAGGAAGAAAATATCGGTAATATCGGAAATATCGGTAGTCCGAAAACACGGAAATATCGATGGAAATATCGGGATAATATCGATATCGATAAAAATTACATGGAAACCACGGAAATTGTAAGAAAAACTTGGAAATTTTTATTAAAACTTTGCAGGATGTTTATTTAGTCAATTATCTATTAGTTTATCACAAAAAATTGGAAGGAAATGCATTGCATGATGGATTTAACATTATCAAGTTGATTATATAGCGAGCTGACAAATATTGTGAGTGTAGAAAACATGTAGTAATTAATGAAAGAAGTCTAAACACACCATAATCATTTATATATAATGAATTAGTACAATATTTTACAGCTTTATACATTGCATGGTAAGATACATGAGTGACTTAGTACCACATAGAGTTCCTATGAGGTTCAAAATTTTCACTATCTTCATCATCTCTATGTGTAGAGTGAGTGTATTGTGAAGAGTATTTATCAAATGATAAATCCCCAAAATAGTTTTGCATGTAATTGTTAACATGCCACCCATATGGATCCGAGATTGGTTGACGTTGTCCATAAGCAAAATCATTTGAAGATTGAGTCTCGGATTGTTTCCATGAGTCACTCGATTCCATCCCAACAGGAATGGGATATGAAGGGTAGGGAAATGGTTGGTTATGAGTATTACCATAGTTACTACTTCCCACTCCAACAGAGTCTGAAGTTCTAGATAACGAGTCATCTTCTTGACTTGACAAAATCCCCTTGCCTCTTTCTCTGCGAGTATAGTCCTTCCTTATGGCACCAATTCCTGGTCCTGCCCGCCTACTGCCATGGTCATCATCCTGTGTTGCATGCGTGAAGTTTGCCTCACCAGTGAAGGGGCTCATAAATCCAGGAGGTGGTCCATAATAGTTTCCATATCCACCACCACTACCTCCAGCTCCATTATGTCCTTCATCATTCCCACTTCTGGTGGTAGGTGAGTCTCCTGATCTTATACTAGAGCTATCATTAGTATCAGCACGATGTTGTGGTTATGTAGGATTGGAAGAAGGTGGAATTCCAGTGTTTCTTGGTCTTGGGCGCAAAAGTTCTTTCAAAGAGTCAGCGCTGCTAAATCCCACCTCCTCCTCTAATACTTTTTCTACATTTATCCCTTCATTACGTGCTTCTTCAGCAACTCTGGGAGCTGGGTTGCCTTCATCATCATCTAAATGAAGAGGTCTAATCCATTGAAAAAGTTGGTTACCCTCTGTATCATCATCTTCACCAACAATATCAAACACATCTAGTGGGTCACCACGGTCGACATGATCTATTTCTGCTTCCTTATCTCGAATTTGAAGCTTCATGTTGTAGTAGCAATAAACTAATTTTTCCAAGCTACTATGAGCCAACTTATTTCTTTGCTTTGTGTGTATGAGTGCAAATGTGCTCCAATTTCTTTCACAAGTAGATGAGGAAGCTGTTTGTGATAATACTTTGATTGCTAACTTTCTCACAGTTGGTGCATCGGTCCCATACATGATCCACCATTCAGCTACAATGAAAAACAATGTTGATAAGCCAAATAACTCCAACAAATTCTATTATAAACTTATAGTGAAATATGTTTATACTCACTAGGAGACATATTTGTTCGAGTAGCAACTGATGTTGGTTCTCCAAAAGTTCTTCTTGCATCTTTAAACCATGTTAGCTGAATTCAATAAATCGTGTTAGTTTAATCCAACAAAGTAATTATTATAATTTAAGTAATTGTGTACCTCATTTCCAAATTGGCCAACTGCTGGTGATGCAGGGTCTAATTTAGAGTATACATTATGTACAGCACGTATAAGGTTACCATCATCTCCAACATCGGGTCTGTATTGGTATCGGGGATTCAAATAATATGTTGTTCAAAGAAACACATACTTTAATAAGAGAAATAATACTTCTGCAACTAAAGAAATGAATTGCAAATTATGACATAATTTATACCTGCTGCATGCAAATCGTGGTATAATGTTTTATACCATAGGTTTTCAATTATCTTTATGACCCACCTTGCACCATGTTTTCTTTCCAATTCATCCTTCACTACACGCATCAACTCATATACTGCCCCCATAGTAAGATACACTTCTATGTCAACGATCCGTAAAACTTTGTAAAGAGGTTCAAACACTTGGCACACATGTTCTGATTGAGTCCAAAAAGCATGATTAAGCACTATACTTTCCACCATACGACCTGCATTTGAGCGGCTCAAATTGTGGTTGGCCCAATCGTCACTAGTGAATAGTTGCTTCAACCCTGCTTTCTTCCTAAGTAGGTTGTCTAATGCAATATAGTTGGTGGCGAATCGAGTGGTAGCTGGACGAATAATTTCTCCTTTGCAAAATTCACGCATCTTTGCCAACAACCAACCGTGATTGTAAATATAATTTGTGATCGTTCTAGCTCTTTTGACCACAGTAGCAACATTCTCTCTCTTCCCCATTGCCTCAAACATGAGTTCAATACAATGTGCTGCACATGATGTCCAAAACACATTATGATGCTTCATTAACTTTTTTCCAGCTTTGACAAATGCAGAACCGTTGTCGGTCACGACTTGGACAACATTATGCTCTCCCACCTCCATGATTACATCCCTCAATAATTTGTAAATATACTTGTAGTTCTTTATATGGTCTGAAGCATCAACAGACTTCAAAAAAATTGTCTTTCCCATGGAGTATACCATGAAGTTTATGATAGACAATCTGGTCGGGCCGGTCCATCCGTCACACATGATTGTGCAACCATTAGTTTCCCACTTTGACCTCAATTTGTTAACATACTCGCCAATGTCTTTATACTCCATATCCAAATATTTGTTTCTTATCTCATAGGGAGTGGGAGGTTGTACTCCAACACCGACCTATTAACATCCCACTACCAAATTTTTGAAATGATGTGATGATGCCTTTGCAGCAGGGACATTTTCATAGATAAAGAACTTGCTAATTAGACGCCCCATTCCCTCCTTCACATTACCTCCAGTGAAATAACTCCAAACACTCTTTTGACGTGCTTTGGATGACTTATATAAACTTGGGCTATTGGTGGTGTTGGTTGTGATTCTCTAAGACTGCCTCCCCGTCTCATTTGTGCACCACCACTTGTCCCGGAACCTTGTGCTTTATTAGGAATTTTATGAAGGTGTTCTCTTTCCCATGTTGACTGTTTGGAGGCACGTAATGCTTGTTTCAAACTGCGTCGTTCTTCAGGTCCTATGTCATCATCACATTCGTCCTCATCGTCATCATCATCACTGTCAATCGCTTGGCCATAGACTTCTCCCCGTAACCCAGCTCGAATATTTTCCATTCCCTATGTTATCTTTTCCTTCTGCTGTTTTTTATTTTTTAATAATGTGCTGATGAATACCTTCACTTATGGGGGGACATTATCGCATCGTTGGATATTTTTTGCTGGATCTAATCCACTAAGATGGTACTTAAGTCGTGTCACTCCGCCACTCTTCATTACCCGACCACAATATTTGCAAATTGTGCCATGTTTGTTTTCGTCTATTGGGTCTCCATGTTCCCAAGCTGGATCACGTTTAGTAGCTCCACTGGACATCGTAAACGTACCTACATTTATTTTTCATGAAAATTAGACAAATATTTTTTAGCCAAAAAATATAGTAGTGATGACGGTTATATAAGAGAACCTAAATAATAAAGTTATTCTACAGAAGAATTAAATACGAAGTAAAGAAAATGATTGTAAAAATTTAAGTAATTGAAAAAATAATATGGAATAATAAAACCTAATATTAATGAATAATAATCCAATTTGGTAAAAAAATAATCCTAATATAAAACATAGTGATGAATAATAATCCAATTTGATAATAATCCAATTTAATAATAATCCAATTTAATAATAATCCAATTTAATGAATAATCCAGTTTGATAATAAAAAAAAAACCTAATATTAATGAATAATAATCCAATTTGATAAAAAAATAATCCTAATATAAACCATAGTGATGAATAATAATCCAATTTGATAATAATCCAATTTAATAATAATCCAATTTAATGAATAGTCCAATTTGATAATAAGCCAATTTAATGAATAGTCCAATTTGATAATAAGCCAATTTAATGAACAATCCAATTTAATGAATAATAATCCAATTTGATAATAATCTAATTTAATGAATAATAATCCAATTTGATAATAAAAAAACCTAATATTAATGAATAATAATCCAATTTGATAATAAAACCTAATATTAATAAAATAATAAATAACATTAAACATATTAAAATTATCCTAGGGAATAATTATACAACATTACTTAATTACTTAAAAAAATTAACATGTAATTGTTAACATTACTTAATTACTTACAAAAATTAACATGCAAGTATTAATTACTTAAAAAAAATTAACATACGAGTCCACACAAATTTATTTGTTGTTGTATAAATTACAATAATATAAATATAAGTTTGTAAACTTACCTTAAATATGGAACCCTTTGTGTTCAAGCTTTGAAATGGATCTGGAATGACTTTGAAAATGGTAAGGGAAATAAAATAATAAATAACATTAAACATATTAAAATTATCCTAGGGAATAATTATACAACATTACTTAATTACTTAAAAAAATTAACATGTAATTGTTAACATTACTTAATTACTTACAAAAACTAACATGCAAGTATTAATTACTTAAAAAAATTAACATACGAGTCCACACAAATTTTTTTGTTGTTATATAAATTACAATAATATAAATATAAGTTTGTAAACTTACTTTAAATATGGAACCCTTTATGTTCAAGCTCTGGAATGGATCTGGAATGACTTTGAAAGGCGTAAGGGAAGAAGAAGAAACGAAAATGCTCTGAATGGCTCTGATACTCCACCTCTTGAAAGAATATCACAGTGGCAGCTTTGAAAGGGGTAAGGGAAGAAGAAGAAACGAAAATGCTCTGAATGGCTCTGATACTCCACCTCTTGAAAGAATATCGGCACACGGTTTTGAATGAAACCACCATCCATGGTCTGAAATTGTAAGTTATAATTGTAAAAGTGGTCTGAAATTGTCAAAATAATTGTAAAAGTTGTCGGGAATATTGAGTGAGTCATGTGTCCTCCTGACAGGAGGAACCCCACACACACACACAACGCATGCAACCACACACGCACACAACGCACGCACACAAACATCACACACGCAGACACGACCTCTGTCTCTCTCTCTCTCGATCCTTCTCGATCTTTCTTCTCCTTTCTCCCACACACACACACACAGATCTCTCGATCTCTCTTCTCCCTTCTCCCACACACACACACACACACAGATCCCTCGATCTCTCTTCTCCCTTCTCCCACACACACACCACAGCCTTCTGCTCCTCCCTCTCCTTTCTCTCTGCACCGAGACCCACATACACCTCTCATTTCTCTCTGCACCGAGACCCACATGCACCTCTCATTTCTCTCTGCACCGAGACCCACACGCACACTATGGCACCTGCTCCGGTGAGTTCCTTAAATTTCTCCGGTTAGGTAAGCTTCGGGTTTTTCTTTTTATGTTCTAGATCGAAGCTTAGATGTGAAATTGAAGTTCTATCTCGTCTTTTTGCAAGGTTTTTGGGATGAAATCGACTTGGGAATAGGCACACCCATCTCCGGTGAGGCCGTGGGTGTCGACGAACTTTCCGAACACCTCCGGCCGTTTCACAGAAAACAGACGTTATAAAAACGTTCCTCTCGTCTTCTATTTCATGTTCATACCTAGATCGAAGTCTAGGGGGTTGTTTTATAGTCGGCTGGAGCTGTAGAAGCTCCGGCGTTCGTCTTTGACTTGCACAGTTCCGAAATTTCGCGATAATATCGCGAAATTTTGACGAAAACCCTTTGGATACCACTTAAAATATCGGTTTAGGGAAAAACCGATAATATCGCGAAATTTTGACGAAAACCCTGGGATACCACTTAAAATATCGGTTTGGGGAAAAACCGATAATATTAGCGATATATCGCCGATATTATCGATATTTTCTTCCTTGTTTCTAGTAATATGGCTATTAAAAGACTCTCTCAGTGCTTGAATCCGATTTGAATATGTCTTCACAGTTCAAGCCGGATCTAAGCTCTAAGCCCTCGGGCATATAAGATTTGATCACCCTAAAAAGTCCTTGGCCTCAAGGCATAAAAAAGAACCTGATGTGGACTTAACCTATCCACGACAAGCTTTGATAAACAAGAAGTCCGAAGTTACTTGGGGCGCAAGTAATCGACCTGCCACTTAGTTTTATTTCTGTTATATTATGATGACCATATAACGTTCGAGTACGGGATGAATTCTGATGGGAAGCCTCAAGGCCTATTCAAGGCCCCACAAAGGCACCTATTTGGATTCATTCTGCTCTTTGAGCTCAGGTAATCAGAAGTATGATGGTTATAAGACCCATATAACCAACAAAAAGAACCTTATGTGTTTGAGTACTAAGTTAGTTATTTATGGGAAGCCTCAAGGCCTACACCTAAGGCCCCACAAAGGCACCTGTCAATAACTAACATAGTCTCTCGAATATATATAATTAAAACTCAAACATCCGTTCTACATCTGCCATGCTGAAGTGGTAGTGGCACGCCTGAGCAATTCAAAGTTAATCTTGATCGTGAGCCTCAAGGCCTACACCTAAGGCCTCACAAAGGCACCTTTCAAAGTTAACTCTGTCCTTCTCTTTCAGCCTTGCCCGACAAGCCCGCCAGTAAAGCAGAAGCCCGACAGAAAGCATCAACCAGCGCCAACCTCTCGGGGAGCTGTGTGCTCGTCGGCCAGGAAGCATTCCCCACGGAAATTCCCGCCACGAACAGATCCATTTGCTACCAATTATGTCTTTGGATGAGGGACAAGGTATGAAACATCGGTATGAGTGAACCGATTAAGTTCTTCTTGCATGGTAATTATTTAATCATTATCCACAACTGCTTCCTTGACATTTTTAGGTTCAAGTAAAGACACATAGCACATAAAATTGATCTCTTCGACCACTTGTCGCCTAGTCTTCATCTTGTCATCTAAAGAACAAATGATATCAGTGGACTTGTGATCCCTTTGAACTTGTTTTGCATCAGTTTGGAGTGATTGAGATGAAGTGTCTCGAACATCATTAAGAGCTGCACCAAGTGCTTCCCTTGTATGACTTGAATCATGATTAGGCCCATCATCCTCATCAATTTGCAAAACATCATCCAACTTTTTATCCTGCACACTAAAGTCATCAATCACAACATTTATGGATTCCATAACACCCTTTGTACGTGAATTGTAAACTTTATATGCCTTACTTGTCATAAAATAACCAAGGAAAATTCCAATATCACTTTGTGCATCAAATTTTTCCAATTCCTCCCTATCCTTATAGATGTAACAAGTGCTACCAAACACACGTAAGTTACTCACATTTGGTTTCTTACCTTTCCAAAGCTCATATGGTGTACATTTAGTTCCAGGCCAAAGAAAAACTCTATTGGTTGTATAGCATGTTGTGCAGATTGCCTCAGCCCAGAAATAATTAGCCATATTTGATGTGTTAATCATAACTCGTGCCATGTCTAATAACACTCTATTCTTCCTTTTAACCACCCTTTTTTTTGGGGGGGGGGGGGGGGGGGATGGGGGTGGGGAAGGGTGATAGGGGTAGAGTATTCATGCTGAATGCCATGTTTTTCACAAAAATTAGAGAATGATGCATTGTCAAATTCAGTTCCGTGGTCTATTCTTATTTTAATGACAACAACATTTTTTTTTTTTCAGTTTCAATCTTAATGCACAAAATATTGAATGATTTGAATGCTTCAGACTTATCATGCAAAAATGCAACACAGGTGTAAAAGAGAGAAATCATCGACTAAAACAAGTATGTACTTTTTACCTCCCAAACTCTTTGTCTGTACATGACCTACCAAATCCATGTGCATCAATTGCAGTGGCTGTGAAGTGGAAATGAAATTCTTTGGGTTATGTGCACTTTTGGTTAGCTTCCCAGTTTGACATGCGCAACAAATAGCTTCTTGTTTGCCTTCTAGAGATGGTCCTCGTACATATTCCTTTTTGGATATTCTTAACAAATCTCTGTAATTCATGTCCTAGCCGTTCATGCCACAAATCCAAGGGATTGTTGCTTGCCCTGAAACACACATTAACTTAATTAGCATTAGCACAATAACAATTGTTTTCAAATCTAGGTCTACACAACACTTTTTCACTAGTTTCTTTGCTAACAACACATTTAGCTGAATCACAGCTTACATTCCCAATGTCATCACACAGTTGACTAATGCTCATCAAGTTAGCAGTAAGCTTATCAACCAATAACACATTATGCAATTCAGATAGTCCAATGGTTTTGACAGTACCCCTACCCTAATCATAATCTTCCTTCACCGCATGTAAAGCAATGTTTTTGCTTTTTTTGGGTTGAGGTGGCAATCCCATTTCATAAGTCTTTAAAGCACCAACCAATTCAGAAAGCTTCAAAGTTTTTAGATTCCTTACCTTTGTGATGGCAATTTTCTTTGGTTGAAATCTATGAGGTAAGGATCTTAATACCTTTTTGACTATTTGAGACTCAGGAATTGTCTCACCAAGACTGTTACAACTATTGACAATGTCACACAGCTTTGCATAGAACTCAGGAAAGGTCTCATCTTCTTCCATCTTGATTCTCTCAAATTGTGAAGTGAACAGTTCAAGCTTTGCCTCTTTCTCTGTTTCTGTTCCTTCATATGTATCTTGCAGAATGTCCCATGCTTCCCTGGAAGTTTCACAGTTACGTATGAAAATAAATTGATCAGGAGAAACAACAGTAAATAAAACATTCAACTTTTATTATTATTAGTGAAGTGTGTGACCTCAGCAGTAGTCCAATCTTCCCTAAGTGTAGGAACAACAACTTTATTAACATCATCTACTACATCTTTGCTATCAGAAGACTTAATTTTGTTATTATTTTTAAGGGTAAATCGCCAAAATGGTCATTAAGATTTGCATAACTCATCACTTTGGTCCCTGAGATTCCAAATCGATAAAAGTTGTCCCTGAGATTGTCCACTATCCATCATTTTGGTCCTTCGGTTAAAAACTCCGTTAAGTGTCCCAGAGCTCTTGGCCAGAAGTTTGGGCAATTTTCAAAGCTTCATAACTCAATCATTTCTTAACCAAATTCGACTCATAATATATCAAAATGAAGATAGGAAAGTGTAGAATAAGATTATACCTATTTCAAAGCCCAATGGTGTTGGTATATGGTCCAGCCCATGATCAATGTTCTAGATTATTCTAGTAAGCAAGTGAGGTGGTTGGAGCATGCTAGACAATTCTAGCATACTATTAAGTTGAAGGAAGAAGCTAGAGAGTACTAGCTTCCTTGGTTGCAAATGGAAAGATCTAGAAGCTACAATTTTGTGGCTAGTATAGAATTATCTATAATAGAGGTTTGAAGAATACACTAGAAACTAGTTGGATGCCAAACCCTCACCTATAAATATGGGTGTGATGTTGTAGTGAAGTAACCAATTAAGAACCAAGTGGAAGAAGATGAATCGCAAGAGTGAGAGTGAGAGTGAGAGTGAGAGTGAGGATTCCGACCCTCTGCTCGTCTGAAATCTCCACTGAAAGTGAGGATTCCGACCCTCTGGTCTTCTGAATCTGCGAGAATTTGGATTTGATTTGGTTCTGGTTGTATTGCAGCGTTGCGTTGTTGCCTGAGCGCTGCAACATATTATAATTTTTTTTTTCAAACACTCAAGCCAAATGATGTCGTTTGGACCTGAGATTTAAAACAAATAATAAACAAATGGTGCGGCTAATGGGAGCGGGAAGGGGATCATCTCTGGATCACTTCCACCTAATCCTCCTCATCAAACAATCCAGGTCCTTGAAATTTGTTCCAACGGCTAAAAACACAGGCCCACTTTAAAAGTTATAATAACTTTAGCCGTTGGATCAAATTTCAAGGGTCCATATTGTTTGATGAGGAGGATTAGGTGAAAGGGATCTGGAGAGGATCCATTTCCATGGGAGTGGTGCCAATCAGATTGGATTATAGCCATGTAGGGACCACCTGATGAAATTCCATGGGGAAAAACTATATTGGTTTTGGCATAAACGTAAGGCTTAACACAATTTGTGTTGTGCATGATATAATTGTTACAGTCCTATTCGATTAGGAATGTGATTGTGTAAATCCTAGTATATCTTGGACTATCTCTTATATTCCTATTAGGAGTAGATTACCCATTAAATGTTGTTATCCTAAAGGGAAAGGTTTTTACCTATCTTACTACTATAAATAAAGGCACAATGGGGTGAAATAGAACACATCCATAATTACACATCTATCTCTTTCTCTCTATCTATGCCGCACCCCTCTCTCTCTCTGGCCTCCATAATTGTTCAGTAAATTATGCTTACAACACATTGGAGATGCAATTCCGGCTTTCTGCTAAGGATCTTCTACAAATTCAAAGGCTTTTATTGTTTTCTGCCAATCAGGTACGCTTAAAATAAAGGAAGATATTTGAAACAACCATGAAGCATGAAAACATTCCCCCCCCCTATGTTTATATTTTCCATCCGATATATATATATATATTGTATATGTTCATATATATATATTTGTTTCATGCATCGCACAATTAAATTTTTATGTAGAATATGTGAGTCAAAGTATCAAATTAAATTAGAAGCAAATATGGGTTTCCTAAATCCTAAGGGATTTTCGAAAAAAAAGGGAATTGAGCATGGTGCGGCACATCCACCGTACCATCACTGTGCAAATAGAAACCAGGCTTCGGCCTGGGGTCAATTTGATGGGTCTGAAGCCCTCAGCTTATTTGTACCTTGACCCATAGCCTGCTGCTTTTTCTCGAACGAACCAAGCCTCGGCTCGGGTTCCATGCAGCCCAAGCTTACATCATTCTGAAGGAAAATTTTTGTCCTAGCTAAGAACATGTGAGAACATTTGAACACATATGCAAACTAATAACACATTAAAGTAGGCATGCATTCAAAACCAATTCAAAAACCATGACTTTCAAAGCCTAGTGAATGGTGAACCACAAGACTCTTTAACAATATTAAAGAGAAGGAAGGATTTAGAGATTCATTACCCTTGAAGCTCATCCTTGTTTACATAAGGGATTCACCCAAGTGGAGGGCCTTCAAGTCACCTCCTAGCTCCTTGGATCTTCCTTGTGTTTTTCTTCCTTTTGATGCTCCTTTGCTCCTTGAGGATGTGAGGAAAGGATCTCCAAGAACATCAAAGATTTGGTGTCTCTAAGTCTCCACACCAAGGATGAGGCGTGAAGATGAAATGGATGACTTAGAGAAGAAAAGATTGCTAGCTAATTCTTCCCTAAGTGGCCGGCCTCCTTTTAGAGAAAAAGAGAGAAAGTGTTTTTCTTCTTTGCGTTAAGAAAACCCTAATGAGAAAAAGCTATAAAGTTGACTTTATACTACATCACATGTGAGTGGCAAACTTGTAATTAATTCAAGTTTGCATCCACTCACCCTTATGGCCGGCCTTATCTTTGTTATTGGGCTAATTGCCCATTTTGTTTTAGTTGTCATACAACTTAAACATAATGGGCCTTGTGGACCAAAACACTTTTGGGCCCCGAAACCCAAAATCAACTTAAAAGCCCAATGCGAACCTTTCGTAAAATTAATTAACTAATTAATTAATCTTGACCATTCTCAATTAAACCATTTAATCGCTTATCCATCTCATTTATATTTCTTCACTTTCATCCTTACTCGGTGTACGATCCATTAGGTTCCAATTAGCGAGGTAGTGGGCGATTGTTACTCTTAACGATCGATTGTGAATTGAAACAACATTTCAATTCTCCCTTTGTTGAAGATTAGTGCTTGCTAATCTTTAGGGCTTCCACAAACCATGAGTGACACCTATCAGTATGTCATGGCTACCCAAGCTAAGTAGAAGTGATTGGAGAACCTATCCAGTTACAATTACAATGCAATACGGTCCTTCTCTAATACAATACTCTTAATCACATTGTTTGAGTGATAGTTTGTTTCATGTCTACTATCCAATGTGATACTTCTTTATATGATTCAATTGAATATGATTTGGAACAAACTTCCTAAGTCATATTCATATGCTTTGGCCAAAGACTCCCGAATCATATCTTAGAGTATTCTCCCTCCACCATGGAAGGTTAGAGATCCCTTGTTGTGCATTCATATGCCTACATGACTAGATATCTTGACCCCAACAATGCCGTGGATACTCTCGATGGAATGCCTTTGACATGATCAAAGATTAAAGACCTAACCATTAGACATCTATGATGCCTCAGGTCAAAGGACTACTTTGCATATTGCAACTAACGAGTTCTTATATGACATGTATGTTCGAACTCTCTTTTGATCGTTGTTCAGTGTACTCGATTACCCTTTCCAGCACCTGACTTGAGACTAGTCATACTCACGCTTGAGTTGACATAACACATACTAACCTTAGCGGATTGTCAATGCCCAATTGGCAATCCTATGGCTAGGAATGTTTTAGGAATGAACATAAGAGAAAGGTCTTGTTAATCTAACTTACTTAGATTACTTCTCGCAGATTAAATACTTTCCTTGGATTCCCTTATTGCTTAAACACATGATACAATAAATAGTGATTAACAATAAGCTTTGCCTTTCATTAAACATATAATAGTTTAATACAATAAGTATTCCAAAAGCTATTACATCAAATGAGTGGCTTTGTGGGCATACTTCCAACACCTTCATCCAATCCAGCCCAGTTGGCTGAGTTTTCTGCCACGGCCCGTGTACTTCATGCAGCCCACATGGTTAGGCTTGGTCCTTGCAGCCCATGCGGCTGGGATTAGCTCATGCCCTCCCAGAACCCACGGCCAGCTTGCACTGGACCTCACCCGTGCTCTCCCTTCGACCCATATTTGAAACCCAGCTATGGTTGGGATTTCACCTCACCTCCGTGAATTGAAGTTCACACCTGAGGCCCTTTTTGGGCCCTACCATTTCTACTTAAGGCACCCAACATGTGCCCCTTACTCACGATACCTAGCCTAAATTTTTTTGGGGCTATACTTTCAATCCAATAATATTATTTTAATATTATTTTTCTTCTACAATCGACCCTGTATGGCCCGATTTATTGAATTAATTAAAAGTGACATGTAGTCCATTAATCTGATGATGAATCCAAAATTATTGACCTGAAGATCACTTTTGGACATTAACAATTCAATAATTTATTTTTATACTTTGAACCATTGACATACTTTCGTTGTCTCGAAACACTCACACTTAAGTTCCTGAAGCAACCCAAATCCACTACACTTAGTTGTATATTGTATTCTGTGTTCTTGCAAGAACCTTTCTTTTATGAACTAAATGTTCATAAACTAAATTGAACCTGTAGTTTCAAATTTAGTGCCTTTGAAACCCGAAGTTTTCATAAAATACACCAATGAAAACCCGACGTTTTTCATGAAAACCATGTTTTAGAACACGAACGTTCTAACTTTGATGCTTATGGATGATTCATTCCCATGGCACCAATCACGATATTGTTCCTTCCAATTTAGTGGATTGTTGAACCGTCACAAGTTCGATTTTCCTGATTTGGACATTTCTAATAAAAACCACTTTATGTGGGGTACAAGACGTGAATCTCTACTTGACTATCAAGAAGCTGAGAAACTATTGAAGCCAACAATGGCATGGAAGAGCTGAATAAGCCTCCACCATGATTTTCATTCAAAGACTTATGCTTAAAGCATTACAAATGGAAATACCTCCCGATCAAGGATTCCATGGCTCTTTGGCTCGCTCATACGAATTGTCTAATCATGAAAGACATTGCTTGAAGCACACCATGATTACGTCCATGAATGAGTACAATTTTGAAGTTTATAAATCTGATTGAATTTTGACTGGAGAATACTTTTCTCGTCATTCCTTGTTTCTAACTTGCCCCTGAAGCAACAGTGTAGATAGCAGAAGCTTACCAAGTTCTCGGATCTGATTACTACCATAAACATATGGTAGAATCAGGGTCTGCCAAGATATGGCATCATGCCCGAAGCATGATCCTTGGTACCTAAGACCTAAAACTTCAAGAATAAGGGAAAATATTCCCGCACCTTAACCTTATATAATCTATTTCTGTCTCGATGGAATAGACCATTGCTATGCACCTGTTCGTGCCCCTACTAATGTTGTTAAGGAAGTACCATTCTAGTAGTAAATACGTGAGACTAATTTTGCTCCACCAAACACTGTTGGAAGAGCAGAATTTTGACATGGATGGCCTTATTGGCCGAATCCCCTTAAGTAAACCATTTACTTTGTGAACATTTTTCCATGTTCTTGGATTCATCTTTGGTGTATGTTTTACTTATGGATAATCTTATTGATATTGTCCTCGAATATGAGTTAATTGAATCATGTTACTTATGGATAATCTTAGGAATGTGGGAAAGTTAGTTGTCTGGATGAATGCGTACTACGCACACTAACTTTACACCTAAATCACATCTCTAACAATGACTTCAGGTTTATCCAACCTGATTAAAAGCATTGGCATGCTCCTCATTGTATGAATGGTATTGAATCACCATTTAAGGGACCTTAAATTCTCCCTGACGTTGAGTTTTTAAGGATATTCGAGATGACAATGATCATAAATGAAACCACTGAAAATAGAGTGAAATATCTTTGCACCACCTCTAAAAATGAGCCTGAAGCTTTAATTTAGGGCTAACAGGCTATCCCCCAACTGGGGCATACGCCATATATGGCTGGCCTGGAGCTGAGTGATTGAGCAGTTTACTTGCTTTGGCATGACCTTTAGGGACACTTAGGTCGAACAATGAGGCTACAACGCATCTCCTTACCTGAAGTAAGGACCTTGTGCTTACACACATACTTGCCAAGCATGCTCATTAGGGAAATTGATTTTCTATATCATTCCTCGCAAAGATATGACATGACTCTCTTTTCACAGTGGATTCAAGGGAATATATATGGACTAATCCAACCAATATGCGGACCATATAAATACTTATGGTTTTGGTTGATGAATCGACAAACTGGTCACATGTTTGTCCACACACATTGTTGCTAAACCTCTTGGCCGATTAAGGGTTCACCACCCTACTTATCCCATAAGGTCTAGGAGACTTGATAATGTTGGAGAGTTTATATCGACAGTTTTCAATAAAGTATTGCATGTCGTTTTGGGTTTATAATTGAACATTGAATTCCCATGTTCACCCCTAATAGCCTTGCCTAGTGATCATAAAGCGCAATTTAAATGATCGCCCGAATTTCGGTAAACGTACCAAGTTTTCTGTTTCTGCCTAGGGCTATGCAATCTTGTACGCAACTATGTTGGTCCGCATTGAGGCCCATTGCCACCCAACCTATACGACGTTACAGTTGGTTACTGGATACGAACCTGACGATTTTCGTATTTACACATTTGGGTGTGCATTCCATGTGCCAAGTTGCACCGCTGCAACGTACCACCATGGGTCCTCAAAGAATGATGTGTATCTTTTGTAGATCATGATTCTCCTTCACACTAGCTCTCTTTAAGCCCTTGCATGCGATCTCTTTACTGCTCATTTGTAGGTTGTCACTTTAATGAGACAGTTTTCCCATCGTTAAGGGGAGATAAGAATGTCAACGTTCCTGGATAACGGCGCGAATTTGCGTGGACGTTGCCCACTATGTCTCATCTCGATCCCCATACCGTACAAGTGTGATAAGCAAGTGCGATGACTTCTAGATTTTAGAATGTTGCTCCAGACGCATTCCTCTGATCTAGCTAAAGTGACGAGATCATTTACTAGCTGCAAACATGCATGTAAAGATAGACGTACTTAACAGATGTCGAGTCAACATCCCTGAATGGTGTGCCACCCCTGTTGGACGGTTTGGACCCCCTTGTTGGACGGTTCGGTACACCGGCGGATAGCTAATCAATCTATCTTGGCTTGGAGCACGACCGATCACTCGGTTCGTAGGATTCACTTCCCTGTAAGAGGAAGACACGGCACAACAATGAATCTAAATTTGATCGTTGTCTTAAATCATTTCCATCTTATGAGATTAATCTGGATTACCCCCGAGACTTGAAGTTCTTGGTCCAGTATACTAGTTTGGATGAGAAAATGGAATTGAAATGAGATTATCATCGATGATGTTTTCACTTAAATGGTAGCTATTGACATAAATGAAAAGCGACGATATTGAACCGTATTCCATTGATTAAGTGACAACGTAGAATTGATTGGACAACTAAAGTTTCCAGGTCAAATTCCTTACTAAAGTGTGTATTGGACCTGTTATCCCTACACTGCCTAAGATAACCCTGTTGTGTTACAAGTGGGAAAGGAAGCATATTGAGATGAATGAAATGGTGCGATATGATGCAAGCCTTACGGCATAAGGTTTCTCTTAAACATCTTGTGATTGATAACAGCATTATGAAATGTGGTTAGTGTTTCTCCATGGGGATATAGATACGGAAATTTACATGTAAGTTCTCGAAGAATTACATGGATTGTTTCAAATAGTTCCAAAACCATGGAACACCCTCTTAACTTGTTTTGAGGCGTTCACTACAATCCGACGGATGTGGTATACCCGTCTAAGTGATTATTTGATCAGTCAGGGATATGAATTATGCCTTTGCGTGTTAAACTATGAAGTCTTATTCCAAATTGCTAGAGATATAGTTTATGTCGTTAACACAAATCTCACTAAGACTCCGGAAGAGCTTGAGAAAACTGCCTTGCACCTGAAGATGGAATTTGAGATGAAGGATCTTGGGAAAACTCATTTATACTTTGACCTGAAGTTCAAGTGTTGTTCTGACGATATTTTGGTCTACCAGTCGAATTACATCCCGAATGTGTTACCTTTGAGTATACCTATGATCGTCCATACGTTATATGCAAATGAGACCCTTAAAGAGGTTATGGAATCTGAAATTCCATATCTAAGTTCAACTTTGCCTTTTATTGTACGTAGCTCATTGTATTTAGACAAGACATCTCCTTCGATGTTGATCTTGGTAAAGATGCAGCACCGCGCCAACACGCATCCACTGAATTAGTATTAAAGACTACCCTGAAGGTACTACATAGGCAAATCCCAACGCATCTTAGCGGATCCAACCCCCCTGATCCTTGAAATGATGCTTGCCTTATTGTTATGCTGACGCAGGTTACTTATCAAACCCGCACAAGGCAAAGTCCCCAAATGGTTATGACTTTACCGTTAGGGATATCTTAATATCTTGGAGGTCCATGATATGACCTTAGTTGCGAAATCTTCGAATTGTTCCAAGACTCAACTCAGTTTACTACGCCACAAGTGAGACATGGTTAGGAGTTCTTGTTGAGCATATTCGAAGTACTTACTGTGTTTTCATCTATCGTTGAGTCCCAACAACAATCCATGAAGATTATGCCGCATGTATCCACCCGACCAAGCCATGATACATCAACAAAATCAACACCAAGACATATTGCGTCTACATCAGCAAAGCATCAGGAGATTGAAGTCATGCAAGCTGATCCCAGACAACCTTACCGACCTCTACATGACGTCACCGCCGAAGTCAACCTTCCAGAAGCTTGTCCGAGGAATTGGTATGCCTAACTATTCATATGCAAATGCTTGTAATTCTCATTTGGAAGTTATGTCAAACTCAAGGGGAGTATCCAGAAGTATACTCACTTGATCTTAATGTACTCTTTTTCCCTATGATTAGGAGCATTTTTCCCACTGGGTTTTTGCTACCTATCTAGGTTTTAATGAGACACCCATCTTAGGCTAATCATACCCTTGTGAGCTATTTTACTTGCGTCCAAAAGACGTATAGTTTTGACTTAATGCAACTTCTCACTTTTCTTCTTAGTCTATGGGTTTTCTCCCACCTTGGATTTTACCATAGCGAGTTTTTGTGAATTTTACTTTTTATGCATTCTTCCGTTGATTTGAGACTCGCATTCGCTCATTGTGTCGACGACTTCATCAACTATACTTGCTTCATCACTGAAGACCTGATGCGCCATTTACTTGAGTATTTACACACTCAAGGGGGAGTGTTGCGGTCCTATTAGATTAGGAAAGTGATTGTGTAAATCCTAGTATATCTTGGAATATCTCTTATATTCCTATTAGGAGTAGATTACCTATTAAATGTTGTAATCCTAAAAGGAAAGGTTTTTACCTATCATACTACTATAAATAAAGGCACAATGGGGTGAAATAGAACACACCCACAATTACACATCTCTCTCTTTCTCTCTATCTATGCCGCACCCCTCTCTCTCTGGCCTCCATAATTGTTCAATAAATTATGCTTACAACACATTATCAGCACGCTCTTGACGCTGTGCTAAAGAGAGTTTGATTTTCAATCAGGGGAATATTACGTTTTAATCATTCTTTTTATGATTAATTATTATTTTATTGAATTGATCTACATGCTATTGATTCAATTTAATTTTTTCTATGTTGAACGTGATCAATAATCATCAAAAATCAATTTTTTGAACGTCATCAATTTTTTTTTGTGTTGAATTGTTCAGTAAGTTATGCCTACAACAATAATCAATTTTTTCTTCTAATCTCATCTAAAAACAAAATAACAAGAAAATAAATATAAAAATATTATTATAAAGTCAAATAGAAATTTTCAAGATATTTTTATTTAAACTAGGAGAAAATATAAAATTTTTTATTTCATTTTTTGTTTTTCTGTGCTAAGTGGTAAAGGTTTTCAATGAATATAAGCCTTTGGAATATATATGTATTGGGAGTTTTAATGAAACACTCTCGGTATTATTCATTTTTAACGAAAAATACATTTTTACTCTAAAAAGTCACTCCTGGTACTATTCACTTACAACACATTTTTGTCATTTTGATTAAAACTCAAAGTTTTCAAGCCCTTTCAATAGTTATGGAATTTTAATGAAACACGCTTGGTACTGTTCACACGACAAGGACATTTTCATTTTCTTGTGCTAAGTGGTAAAATTTTTATAAATATAAGTATGTGTGCAACTCCGCCGTGTAAGTTTATCTTACATTGCCGGTCCCAAGCCCGGATAAAGGAGGAGGGGGAGGGCGTCAGGTAGTCGACAGCCGGCACTCCATGATCACGTCGAATCCTTATGAAAATGAATCCAGAACGAAATCGCGCTAAAGCTAGGGCGTCACCCGTAAGTGGCGCGCTGTGTGGCCTGAGCACAGTGATAAGTGAGCAAGGGTTGCTGTATCTCCATCGGCACCCGGATACAGTGTTAAATGAGCAAAGGGGCTATAGAAACTTCTTTTCGAACGACTCCACTCAAAGTTGTTTGGGAGCATATGCTCCTATCAACTTTACACGGGACACACAAAAGAAGTACTTTGATCCTATTAGACGGGGAAGGGTGAAGAAGCTAGGACAGAAGGGTAGAGCTCAAGAGAGCAAAATGCGTTTAGGAACGTGGAATATAGGAACCTTGACGGGAAAATCTATGGAAGTAGTAGAAGTTATGGTGAGGAGAAGGATAAATATTATGTGCCTACAAGAAACTAAGTGGGTTGGTCGTAAGGCAAAGGATCTAGAAAACTCAGGGTTTAAACTATGGTATTCGGGCACAAATAGAACGAGAAACGGTGTTGGCATCATCGTGGACAAGACCTTGACACAAGATGTTGTAGATGTTAAGAGGGTAGGAGATAGAATCATGGCAATCAAGATTGTAATAGGACAAGAACTTATCAATGTGATTAGTGCGTACGCACCTCAAGTAGGGTTGGATACGAGTTCGAAGGAGAAATTTTGGGAAGACCTTGGAGACTTGGTGCAAGGAATTGCTCAGACGGAGAAGTTATTTATAGGAGGAGATTTAAATGGACACGTGGGCAGGGAGACAGGCAACTATGGAGGTTTTCATGGTGGCCATGGTTTTGGGGAGAGAAACGAGGATGGGGAAGCTATCTTGGATTTTGCAATGGCATATGATCTCTTCTTAGCCAACACCTTCTTTAAGAAGAGAGAAGAACATGTGATCACCTACAAGAGTGGGTCGTCAAAAACACAAATAGATTTTCTTCTAATGAGGAAAGGGGATCGTATAACTTGTAAGGATTGCAAAGTTATACTAGGAGAGAGCGTGACTAATCAACATCGCTTGTTGGTGATGGATGTACATATCAAAAGAGTGAGAAAAAAGAACAAGACTTGGAAGTGCCCAAGGACTAGATGGTGGAATCTAAAAGAAGAAAAACAAGCCATTTTCAAAGAGAAAGTAATCACCCAGTGTGTGTGGGATAGAGAGGGGGAAGCTAACCAAATGTGGGATTCCATGGCTAGTTGTATCCGAAAAGTAGCAAAAGAGGTATTAGGAGAGTCCAAGGGCTTTGCCCCACACCAAAAGGAATCTTGGTGGTGGAATGAGGAGGTACAAGCAAAGGTGAAGGCTAAGAAGGAATGTTGTAAAGCCTTATACAAGGATAGGACCGATGAAAATGGTGAAAGGTATAGAAAAGCGAAGCAAGAGGCAAAGAAAGCTGTGAGAGAAGCTAAGTTAGCAGCTTATGACGATATGTATAAGCGACTAGATACCAAAGAAGGAGAGTTGGATATCTATAAACTAGCTAGAGCAAGGGAAAAGAAGACAAAGGACCTAAACCAAGTGAGGTGCATCAAGGATGAGGATGGAAAGGTTCTTGCTACAGAGAACGCGGTTAAAGACAGATGGAAAGGTTATTTTCATAATCTTTTCAATGAAGGACATGAAAGGAGTGCTTCTTTAGGGGAGTTGAGTAACTCAGAAGAGTGTAGAAACTACTTTTTTTATCGTAGAATCCGGAAGGAAGAAGTGGGTGTAGCTTTGAAGAAGATGAAGCATAGAAAAGCAGTAGGCCCAGACGATATACCAATCGAAGTGTGGAAAGTTTTGGGAGAGACAGGTATAACATGGCTCACTGACCTTTTCAATAGGATTTTGAAAACGAAGAAGATGCCGAATGAGTGGCGAATGAGCACTTTGGTGCCTATCTACAAGAATAAGGGCGATGTACAAAATTGCATGAACTATAGGGGAATTAAGCTAATGAGTCATACAATGAAGCTCTGGGAGAGAGTCATTGAGCATAGATTGAGGCAAGAGACACGGGTTTCGGACAACCAATTCGGGTTCATGCCAGGGCGCTCAACCATGGAGGCAATCTATCTCTTACGAAGATTGATGGAAAGATATAGAGATGGGAAAAAGGATTTACACATGGTCTTTATAGATTTGGAAAAAGCGTATGATAGGGTCCCAAGAGACATTCTTTGGAGGATTTTAGAGAAGAAAGGAGTACGAGTAGCATATATCCAAGCTATACAGGATATGTATGAAGGAGCAAAGACTGCCGTAAGAACTCATGAAGGACAAACCGAAAGCTTTCCCATAACTGTAGGATTACATCAAGGCTCATCCTTAAGTCCTTACCTTTTTGCGTTGGTAATGGATGAGTTAACAGGACATATTCAAGGTGATATTCCTTGGTGTATGTTTTTCGCAGACGATATAGTGTTGATAGATGAAACTCAGGAAGGGGTAAATGCAAAGCTTAACCTTTGGAGAGAAGTGTTGGAATCTAAAGGTCTTCGCCTAAGCCGATCAAAGACAGAATATATGGAGTGCAAGTTCAGTGCAAATGGAGGCCAAAACGAGTTAGGGGTGAGGATCGGAGATCAAGAAATACCAAAGAGCGACCGTTTTCGTTACCTAGGATCTATCTCAACCATAGAATACAAGCTGGATGGATGAAGTGGAAGAGTGCATCCGGCGTGTTGTGTGACCGCCGTATGCCACTGAAGCTCAAGGGAAAATTTTATAGGACGGCAATAAGGGCGGCGATGCTGTATGGCACAGAATGTTGGGCGGTGAAGCATCAACACGTACACAAAATGGGTGTAGCGGAGATGAGGATGCTTCGTTGGATGTGTGGGCACACGAGAAAGGATAAGATTAGGAATGAGGATATCCGGGGTAAAGTAGGAGTAGCCGAAATTGAAGGAAAGATGAGAGAAAATCGGTTACGATGGTTTGGACATGTGCAAAGAAGGTCTACTGACGCTCCGATTAGAAGATGCGACTATGGGACAGAGGTTCAGGGCCGAAGGGGCAGAGGAAGACCTAGGAAAACTTTGGAAGAGACCCTAAGAAAAGACTTAGAGTACTTGGATCTAACGGAGGACATGACACAGGACAGAACACAATGGCGTTCTAAGATTCATATAGCCGATCCCACTCAGTGACTTGGATTTTCCAAGTCTCCAACCGAGAAGTTTTCCTCACTCGGGAAATTAAGGGAACACTACCTCAACCTATATGCTCCACTCACAAAGCTTCAACATACAAGCTTCAACAAAAGAAAATTCAAAGAACTTAGCGAAGAAGGCTTTGGTGTATTTAACACAATACGTTGAAATGAAGGAAAGCTTATTTATTGATATCCCCGATAAGTTACAAATATGTACATATACTGGAGTCAAAATAAACAAACAAGAGGGAGCCTTCACAAAGGTTGCTTAGGAGAAGTCTCAGCAGTCGGTAGAGCCCCAGAAAGAGAAGGCACCGGAGGGGGATCATTCGGAGCCTCAGTACTGGACAAAACCCTAGAAGGAGGAGGCATCAGAGATTGATCATTTGGAGCTTCATTACGCGGTACAGCCCCAGAAGACGAAGGCAATAAATGCCTTTGGAACAAACCCACAAATCTCTGATGATCAAGTAAAACCTGACCATCAGATTCCTTCATCTGGTCAAGCTTCCTCTTCATGTTTGTAGCATAGTCATGTGCGAGCCGGTGCAACTGTTTATTCTCATGCTTGAGCCCTCTAATCTCCTGTTTGAGACTCATCACTTCAGCTGCCAATGATTCAACTTGGCGGGTTCGAGCAAATAGGCGTTGGGCCATATTAGACACAGAACCTGCACACTGAACACTGAGAGCCAGAGAATCCTTAACAGACAACTCATCAGACCGTTTGGAAAGTAGTCTGTTATCTTTGGGAGTGAGAAGGTTCCTGGCCACTACCGCAGCGGTCATATCATTCTTCATCACGGAATCCCCAACGGTAAGAGGACCAGTAGGGGAGACGAAGGATGGGCGCCATATGTTGTCTGGAGAAGGCGGGGCTGCCTCTTCAACAAGGTTCAAGTCAAAACGACGGTCGGAGGGGCCAGACATTTTCAAAGGTGTTGACGAGAGAAGAGGTCGGACAAATCAAGATCTTAGAAGTGCAAGAATGGAGCTTCTACTGGTGGATATTCAAGTGTGCTTTGGAACTTAATGTCAGCCCCTATAAAAATCTGCACCCGACGAAGCTTCAGAAATCGAAGAGGCGCCTGCTCAGAAATCGAAGAGGCGTTTGCTTTCTCAAAAGCTGGGCTGCTCAGAGACCACGAGGGTCGATCTCAGAAATCGAAGAGGTGTTTGCTTTCTCAAAAGCTGGGCTGCTCAAAGACCACAAAGGCCGATCTCAGAAATCGAAGAGGCTTGCTTTCTCAAAAGCTGGGCTGCTCAGAGACCACGATGGCCGATTTCAGAAATCGAAGAGGCACCTACTTTTCCAGCCTTGTCAGCACCTGTTCAATCACCCACTTCCCACACGCAACAGTAACTCATGGGTACCACAGATAACTTTGCCAAAGTTCTCTGACAAAGTTGAGACACGTGAAGCTTGCAGCTCTCACTACATCGCTCTGACCAAGAAGGGTAAAAGAATTGCGAAGAAACAACACTAACAAAGTTTAGACACATAAATTTTGAAGGTCTAGCTACCATATTATTACCCACAAGGGTAAAGGAACAGTACCACTGCTGGATAATTGGAAAGTCCCGGTGTGTCAACCTCTGTGCTTCGTGGCAAGGTAGACTAGCAAACATGCCCAACCTTTACTCACATTCGAGAAAACACTCCTAACAAGATTGCTTGCTCCAAAATCGAAGAGGCACCGCCCTCCGAATCTCGAGAGCCAGACTCTCAACATGATTACTTTCTCAAAAATCGAAGAGAGGGTAAAGGAACAGTACCACTGCTGGATAATTAGAAAGTCCCTGTGTGTCAACCTTTGTGCTTCGTGGCAAGGTAGACTAGCAAACATGCCCAACCTTTACTCACATTCAAGAAAACACTCCCAACAAGATTGCTTGCTCCAAAATCGAAGAGGCACCGCCCTCCGAATCTCGAGAGCCAGACTCCCAACATGATTACTTTCTCAAAATCGAAGATAGGGTAAAGGAACAGTACCACTGCTGGATAATTGGAAAGTCCCTGTGTGTCAACCTCTGTGCTTCGTGGCAAGGTAGACTAGCAAACATGCCCAACCTTTACTCACATTCGAGAAAACACTCCCAACAAGATTGCTTGCTCCAAAATCGAAGAGGCACGGCCCTCCGAATCTCGAGAGCCAGACTCCCAACATGATTACTTTCTCAAAAATCGAAGAGACACCGCTCTCCGAATCTCGAGAGCCAGACCCCCAGCAGGATTGCTTTCTCAAAAATCGAAGAGGCATCGTTCTCCGAATCTCGAGAGCCAGACCCCCGACAGGTCTGTAATCTTCACACGCAACATCAGCTTTCCAGATACCACAAACCACTTTTTCAAAGTGCTCTGACAGAGTTAAAACATGTGAAGCTGGCAGCTCCCACTACCGTGCTATAACCAAGCAGGGTAAAGGAATAACATTATTACTTGATGTTAGGGAGACTCCTATATATGTCGACTTCCATCCCTAACGGACAGGCAGACCTGCAAAAATGCTCAACCCTTTCTCTTATCTGAGAGGGCACTCCCAACAAAGCCTTTCGAAATATTCAGCTTTCTTTCCCCCCGATAATACCTCTCTAAACAAGCTATACTAGAGCAAGAATATCTCATATCATCAGGGTTAAAAGCAAGAGTATCCCATATCATGTTTTTTCCCTGTCTTTTCCTTTGGCCTTGTTCTTACCTGCAAGACAAGGAGAAAGAGAGCAATCAGTCAACACTTGGAATCAAGCTTCCAGCCAGGAACTGACTGCCTGGAACCCCTTACCTGATTACTTACCTGGCATTGCTCTCGAGTACTCATCTTCAACATCTTATGCTTCCAGGGAAGATACCGCATCTGCCTGAGGAACAGATAGGGCAAGTGAGAATGATACAAGGAAGCATGTGGAGACAAGCGTAACAGCACACGTGCCGATACATCCACTACTCTATCAAAAGAAAAAGTATCCCATATCAGCAGGGTCGAATGTACTCTAGATTTGATGGACTTGTTTTGACCCTCAAATTCTTCAGTCGGCCTTATACTCTGGAGGAAACCAGAAAACCCTCCAGCCCAGTTCAAGAATAAGCCTGTGGAAAGTTACTTCTTCAAAAGCAAAAGTATCCCATATCATCTCTCCTCATTTTTCTTCTCTTTATCCTTCATGCTGCCTGCAAGATAGGGAGAATGTGAACAATCAGCCGGAGCTCTGATTGCTTACCTTGTCTGTCACCTCTTTCAGCAGATCCCCCAGCTCGGCGACTTGGGGGACTCCTACTACATGGTTTGTATCTCGCTTGAGCAAGCATGAAACTACAAGTAAGCTTCAAGTGAAATTGATACATTACCTTGTGCATCTCCACCAGTTACAGATACCACCCCTGGATGGAGGAATAGTACTTCCAGAGAAGATGCCACATCTACCTATGAGACAGATAAGGCAAGTCAAGACGATACCACACTCCGGTACTTAGAAGTTTCGTGGCTACGAGATCATTCTCCCACAATATTTCCTAATGTCATTTGTACTAAATCATTCACTTGTACTCACTAAAGGAGAGCTTGAACCTATGTACTTGTGTAAACCCTTCACAATTAATGAGAACTCCTCTATTCCGTGGACGTAGCCAATCTGGGTGAACCACGTACATCTTGTGTTTGCTTTCCTATCTCTATCCATTTATATACTTATCCACACTAATGACCGGAGCAATCTAGCGAAGATCACAAAAAGTGACCGTTTTCGCTACCTAGGATCTATCTTGCAAGAGAACGGAGAATTAGATGGAGATCTCAACCATAGAATACAAGCTGGATGGATGAAGTGTAAGAGTGCATCCGGCGTGTTGTGTGACCGTCGTAGGCCACTGAAGCTCAAGGGAAAATTTTATAGGACGGCAATAAGGCCAGCGATGTTGTATGGCACAGAATGTTGGGCGGTGAAGCATCAACGTACACAAAATGGGTGTAGCGGAGATGAGGATGCTTCGTGGGATGTATGGGCACACGAGAAAGGATAAGATTGGGAATTAGGATATCCGAGGTAAAGTAGGAGTAGCCAAAATTAAAGGAAATATGAGAGAAAATCGGTTCCGGTGGTTTGGACATGTGCAAAGAAGGCCTACTGACGCTCCGGTTCGAAAATGTGACTACGGGACAGAGGTTCGGGGCCGAAGGAGTAGAGGAAGACCTAGGAAAACTTTGGAAGAGACCCTAAGAAAAGACTTGAGTACTTTGATCTAACGGAGGACATGACACAAATGAGCGCAATGGCGTTCTAGGATTCATATAGCCGACCCCACTTAGTGGGAAAAGGCTTTGTTGTTGTTGTTGTATAAGTATGTGTGCTATTAATAAAATCTTATATTTTCTATATTAGGTTAGAGTGTCAAGTTAAAGAGAAATTCTAAGTGGAATTGTTTTGTTGAAGAAATCCAGTAGAAGCTAACAATGCATTACAAGATTGTTGCGGTATCATGCCTTAAAATATATAATCAATGACTAATCATTTGTGATTTTTTACATGGGTACTATACTATGTTTGATCTTCATGGCCTTAGACTTATGATGACCTCGGATTTTCTACATAGGTACTAAACATTGTTTTCAGGGTGATGCGTGAAATTACTTGACACACAAATTAAACCCTCTTTTTGACAATTGTAGTATAGATGTAAGTAGGGTATCGTTCTAGGCCGGGGATTAGGAGGGATTGCTAATCTATTCTAAATTAATTTAAAAATATTAAATAAGACTCAAGGACACAAAATTAGGCTAAAAACTCTAATAACTCGAAACACACTTAAAATGACTCAAAACAATGAAAACAATTAAATTAAACACTAGGAACTGAAATGGACGGAAATTAAATTAAAAGACTAACAATAAAGAAAACTAACTAAATAATATAATTTAATAATGGATGGGTGTTTGGTTTTGATGAAAAGTAAATTAAACTTAATTAAATTACAGAATTGATAAAAACATAAAATTAAGGTAAAATGATAAATGACGGATTAGCTAGAGGGTTCTTCTCCACACATGACACATATGCAACCTAAATTGATTTTCAGTTGTTCTTTCAATAAGTTGTGAATTTCAATACTCCAGATTAACCGTGAACAGCACTTTTTTAATCTTCAAGTTTTCCTTAAGTTATTGAATTGGACGGGAAAACGCATACAACAATTCAAAACATTCTTCAAAAGTCCCCTACGTGAAAAGCACAATAGAGATACAATCAAAGATCATTAAACTTTGTGAAAACTATAAGCATTGACGAGACATTCGTAACTATGAAAAGCATGATACTCTTGCCAAGAATTTACTTAACGTGATTGTGACTAGCAACCTTTACTACTTGTGAAAATAAGTTCATAACGATTAGGTGAAATTCACTTATATTCTAGCATCAAATTCATGCATGTAAATTAAGCGTGCACTCTCAACCAACATACACAAATCAGTTTTTATACGAACGGATAAGTAAATTGAAATCACAACTTATGAAATCACAACCGAAGGTAATCAATTCATATTACAAATATATTCATGGTTTTGAATTAACCTCTAGCCAAAATAAAATTTAATTACACATTATTAAAACAGAAATAAAATATAGATTTAGAAAGATTTAACCGAGAGAGAGGAGAGTGATTCAGTGCCAGTCTGCCCCTCGTTTTCTGCTGCACCGCTCTGCCTATATCACGCTGCCAAGGGCCTGCTGCGCAAGGGCTTCTCTCTCTAGCTGCAAAGGCAGCTTTGCTTCTCTGTTTTCTCCCCGAGGCTCACTGCCCTCTGGGCTGCCAAGACAGCCCACTGCTGTCCTCTCTCTTCCCGTTCTCCACGTCTGCGAGCTGCCAAAGGGCAGCTCCCCCTCTACTCTCTCTCTGTCAGCTTCTTTCGTTTCTCTTCTTATTCCCATCATTTTTCTTATTTTTCTTTTCATCTTTGCCGTTCCTCACATCTTCTACAAAAGATAACATCATCATGATTTATCATTATTATTATTATTCTTTTTTTAATTTTATTTAAAAGCTGATCTACACAGACAATTTTGACGAATTTATTACATAAAATTTCACTTGTTCTATTTTTATTTTCTTTGCATAACAAATCCTAAAAGCATAAAAATAACGTAAATAGATTAAAAATATAAGGAACTAACTAAGAAAAGACGAGTGAATTTGAAGTAAAAATATATATAAATATGATCCGATCAAATACCCCCATACTTAGCTTTTGCTAGTCCTCGAGCAAAACAAAGAAAACATGAAAAAGTACTAACATGAAAAACATTAGTTTCCCCCTATGTGACCCTCATAGAAATTCATTTGAGAACACAAATCATCAAGAACCATAGCTAGCACCAAACAAGTTAATTCAAGTTCATCTTCCTTATTCAAATATTAGCTGTAATCTTTAAATCATCCTTGAAGTGTAGTGTGTGAGATAGCCATGCTAATGCACTTTCAAGTTTTTATTTTTAAAATCATCATATGCAAACTAGCGACCTTCTCACGGGATATGCACTCAATCACACATGTGTTTAGTTTTAATGTGTTTCGCTCAAAGAATCAAATGTGAAATTTCTACCATAAGCTTGCATAAAGATCTCATCTCCACAATCATAATTGCAAAACTTAAATCAAGAGGACTTTTATTGGATGTAATGAGGTTTAGGGATAGGGTTATTGAAACGAAAGAATAGGAAAACACAAGTTCCAAGCTACATTGCAAGCAATTCTTTTCTTTAGATTTATAAGAACTCAAGCTCTCCAACGATTCTTCAGACATCTCCAACCACAACCTTAAACTGAAACTTTAAAAACTTTTATTTTCTGTGTATACAATCTTTCTTTTTCTTTTTTTTTTTTTTTTCTTTTTTTCTTTTTTTTTTGAAATACAAACATGAAATACCCCCACACTTATTCTTTTGCCAAACACCTTCACAGTACTTAACAAACGTTTCTCATAAGACAATCTCGCATTGCTCGCTTGGAAAAGGGTAAGGAAAAATGTTTCAGGTATAAGGGTAGACATATCTGGTGATAAGAAATAAAAGGCTCAACAAAGACGGCTCAAATTGGCAATCTAATGATATCATTTTTCTTTGGGAAACATGGTTATTTGGGCCATAGTGGTAAACCTAATGCCTCTATCATTTCCAAGTTCATGCAATCAATGACAAACATTTCGAAAGATCGTTACGCAAGTTCTAGAGATGTATCTCACATAAGTTCATCACACATGAAAGAATAGGAGTGTATGAAAAATGCACACACTTTCAATCGGCTCAAAAACTCACATAGGATGTATATGGTCACTAAATTCACATATGAAGCTTTAAGTCATGCTTTAGTTTCACATCAACAAGGCTATGTGCATTTGGTTTTTCAAAGATGATCAAACATGTACAAAACTAATACGAGAATTAGGAATTTCACAAAACACATGTTAACTAAGTTCTTGATGATCATGGTTCAAATTTTATCCAATTATATCATTGGGTCGGGAAACTAACAAAAATCTAATTCAAAACAATAAGGAAAACAAGACAATATTTTTGGATTTTTAAATTTTCCGATTTTTTTTTTTTTTTTTTTTTTTTTTTTTTTTATAGAGAAAACAAAACTAAAAAATAAAAAGCAACAACACAGAAACAAATGAAACCAGTTCGAAGTTGAAGGTACAAAAAAATTTCAATTTGGTCATTTTTACCCTTTACCCCCATACTTAAACTGGACATTGTCCCCAATGTCAGAAAACACTATAATGCAAAAATAAATAAAATAAACAAAATAATAAAAAAAAAAACAAAATAAAGCAATTGGACTGAAAACTTCCCTAATTTGCAGTAAAATCAAGCGATGACCCCCCAAGCTAAAATTCTGCAATCAACTGCAAGGGTGGAAATAACCAAAAGTTCCTGCAAAGAAAAGAAATAATTCAGTTAAGTAACGCAAGAAAATTAATTAAAAAAAATTGCAAACGAAAAATTGAAAATTACGATAAAAGATAATGAATAAAACTAATAAGTAATCATTGGTCGTGCTTGTTGACTTTCCACAGCTTTCCTCTTGAACGGGGTGACACTTAGCTTTTTACTATTTGATGATATTGTACGGCGGAGCTTTGCTCTTTGGGAATGTTGCAGTTCTTTGAGTTCTTCAACTCAGATTCCTTCTGCTCTCGAGTTGATTGTGCAGGCTCAATTCCTTATTTGTTCTCCAAGCAGATGTGGCAGCTTCTCTTGTTCTTCATCTCAGACTCCTTCCGCTGGGATGATTGCGCAAGCTGCATTCTTCTCTGCTTGTTTCTTCTGCACAACGGGCAGGCACGAGGGAGAGGTGTTGGTCTGTTTCTTTCTTCAATCTTTCCAAGTGCCCACCTCTTGCTCTCTTTCTCCTTGTCCTTAGTTGAGGATGAATCAGCACGTTGCCTCCACATGCTTCGAGGAATCATCTTCACTTCCCTTATACGTGAGAGACGAAGCGGAAACATAAGATGATGAGTACTCGAGAGCAGGTGCTGGCTGGAAAAAGGACAGGGAGAAAGCATGATATGAGATACTCTTGCTTTCAACCTTCATGATATGAAATACTTTTGCTTTGAATGGGTTGTTCGCAAGAGTATCCCAAGGAATGAGGAACACAGAGTAACTTAGGAGGATTCTTTGGGAATGCATTTTCGGAGATGAAGAAGTGTTGAGAGGGTGTGCTGAGAGAGTGTGCTTTTGCTGTGGAAGGCGAAGGTAGAAACTTATAGGACTTGTCTTCACAACCGGAACTGTTATCTCACTTAGTGTCGGCAGCCGGTGGATGGATGAATAGTACAAATTACGCGCTTTCTGACAAAGCTGCCCGTAATTTCCGCAAAGCAGATTCCTCATTGATATCTGGAATCGGCGCTTCGAGCTCTGAGCAACGTCGATTGTAGAGGTAGCATGTGACACGTGCGGATAAATCTGGAAAAGAAGATTTGCCCGTGGGTTGAAGCCCAGCTTTTGAGAAAGCTAGCGTGTCTTTGACTGTTGAATTTCCCTCTTCGATTTCTGAATTGGTGCTTCGACAAACTGCCCGAGAATTTCGCAAAGCAATTTACGTGTGACAAGTGACGACACGTCTGGACAAATTGATCTTTTGAAATCCGGGGTTCGGCTCGTGGTTTCTGAGCAAGCCCAGCCTTTAAGAAATGAAACGCCTCTTTTGAGAAAAGAATCCGGCTTTTGAGAAAGGAGCCCCGACTCTTCGATTTGCGAGAGGACGCTTCTCTGAGGAGCGCCTCTCCGATTTCTTCTTTTTATAGAGGCGTTAATTTTGTTCCACAACACACTTGAGCACCCTCCTGTAAACACTTCCTTCTTGCACTTGTTTAATCTTGATCATTCCGACTCTCTTCTTTCTTCACCACCTCTGAAAAATGTCTGGCCCTTCCGATCGTCGTTTTGACTTGAACATTGGTGAAGAGGCAGCTCCGCCTTCACCAGACAATATATGGCGCCCATCCTTCATATCCCCTACCGGTCCTCTTACCGTGGGGGATTCGGTGATGAAAAATGACATGACTGCTGCGGTGGTGGCCCGGAATCTTGTCACCCCCAGAGATAACAGACTGCTCGCTAGGCGGTCTGATGAATTGGCGGTTAAGGAGTCTCTGGCACTTAGCGTGCAGTGCGCCGGTTCTGTATCCAACATGGCCCAACGCCTATTTGCTCGAACCCGTCACGTTGAATCGTTGGTGGCTGAAATACAGAGTCTCAAAGAGGAGATTAGAGGACTCAAGCATGAAAATAAACAATTGCACAAGCTTGCACACAACTATGCCACAACTATGAAGAGAAAGATTGACCAGATGCAGGACACCGATGGTCAAATTTTACTTGATCATCGGAGGTTTGTGGGTTTGTTCCAACCGCATCTGCCTTCGTCTTCTGGAGCGGCACCACGTAGTGAAGCTCCAACTGATCAACCTCTGCCGCCTCCTCCTTCTGTGGCCCCGCCGACTGCTGAAGCCCCGCCTACTACTGAAGCACCACCCGACCAATGAATACTATTAGTTTACATCATTGTAAAATATTTGTACTTTTTTTTTTTTTTTATGTAATTTTTTTTTTTATGTATTTTTTATTTTTTTTATTTTTTTTTAATAATTTTTTTTTTTTCATTAATTTTAAATTTTATCCTTTTTTTTTTTTTTTTTATATGTAAATTAATGTAAAGAGACTTTGGTTAACCTTCCCCCACACTTAAACTAAATAACACAAACTCACAGAAATCAACCAAATAACACAACTAACTAAACAAAACAAAATGAAAGCAGTAAAGATAAGGGTGGAAGAATGCAAAGCTGATTGGGTTAGCAATTCCAAAGTCTCCCTTCGTTGAATGCTTGGGTTGCCTCCCAAGAAGCGCTTGATTTAACGTCTTTAGCCGGACGCATCTTTCCTTTAAATTTCCCTCGGCTCCATTTGAACCTAAAATCAAAGAAAGAAAAATAAATCAAATATCAAAAGTAAAATACACAAACACCAATATAAACATAAACAAAAACAAAAATAAAGGGATTAGCAAAGTTACTAATCCCCGGCAACGGCGCCAAAATTTGATGCGTGAAATTACTTGACACACAAATTAAACCCTCTTTTTGACAATTGTAGTATAGATGTAAGTAGGGTATCGTTCTAGGCCGGGGATTAGGAGGGATTGCTAATCTATTCTAAATTAATTTAAAAATATTAAATAAGACTCAAGGACACAAAATTAGGCTAAAAACTCTAATAACTCGAAACACACTTAAAATGACTCAAAACAATGAAAACAATTAAATTAAACACTAGGAACTGAAATGGACGGAAATTAAATTAAAAGACTAACAATAAAGAAAACTAACTAAATAATATAATTTAATAATGGATGGGTGTTTGGTTTTGATGAAAAGTAAATTAAACTTAATTAAATTACAGAATTGATAAAAACATAAAATTAAGGTAAAATGATAAATGACGGATTAGCTAGAGGGTTCTTCTCCACACATGACACATATGCAACCTAAATTGATTTTCAGTTGTTCTTTCAATAAGTTGTGAATTTCAATACTCCAGATTAACCGTGAACAGCACTTTTTTAATCTTCAAGTTTTCCTTAAGTTATTGAATTGGACGGGAAAACGCATACAACAATTCAAAACATTCTTCAAAAGTCCCCTACGTGAAAAGCACAATAGAGATACAATCAAAGATCATTAAACTTTGTGAAAACTATAAGCATTGACGAGACATTCGTAACTATGAAAAGCATGATACTCTTGCCAAGAATTTACTTAACGTGATTGTGACTAGCAACCTTTACTACTTGTGAAAATAAGTTCATAACGATTAGGTGAAATTCACTTATATTCTAGCATCAAATTCATGCATGTAAATTAAGCGTGCACTCTCAACCAACATACACAAATCAGTTTTTATACGAACGGATAAGTAAATTGAAATCACAACTTATGAAATCACAACCGAAGGTAATCAATTCATATTACAAATATATTCATGGTTTTGAATTAACCTCTAGCCAAAATAAAATTTAATTACACATTATTAAAACAGAAATAAAATATAGATTTAGAAAGATTTAACCGAGAGAGAGGAGAGTGATTCAGTGCCAGTCTGCCCCTCGTTTTCTGCTGCACCGCTCTGCCTATATCACGCTGCCAAGGGCCTGCTGCGCAAGGGCTTCTCTCTCTAGCTGCAAAGGCAGCTTTGCTTCTCTGTTTTCTCCCCGAGGCTCACTGCCCTCTGGGCTGCCAAGACAGCCCACTGCTGTCCTCTCTCTTCCCGTTCTCCACGTCTGCGAGCTGCCAAAGGGCAGCTCCCCCTCTACTCTCTCTCTGTCAGCTTCTTTCGTTTCTCTTCTTATTCCCATCATTTTTCTTATTTTTCTTTTCATCTTTGCCGTTCCTCACATCTTCTACAAAAGATAACATCATCATGATTTATCATTATTATTATTATTCTTTTTTTAATTTTATTTAAAAGCTGATCTACACAGACAATTTTGACGAATTTATTACATAAAATTTCACTTGTTCTATTTTTATTTTCTTTGCATAACAAATCCTAAAAGCATAAAAATAACGTAAATAGATTAAAAATATAAGGAACTAACTAAGAAAAGACGAGTGAATTTGAAGTAAAAATATATATAAATATGATCCGATCAAATACCCCCATACTTAGCTTTTGCTAGTCCTCGAGCAAAACAAAGAAAACATGAAAAAGTACTAACATGAAAAACATTAGTTTCCCCCTATGTGACCCTCATAGAAATTCATTTGAGAACACAAATCATCAAGAACCATAGCTAGCACCAAACAAGTTAATTCAAGTTCATCTTCCTTATTCAAATATTAGCTGTAATCTTTAAATCATCCTTGAAGTGTAGTGTGTGAGATAGCCATGCTAATGCACTTTCAAGTTTTTATTTTTAAAATCATCATATGCAAACTAGCGACCTTCTCACGGGATATGCACTCAATCACACATGTGTTTAGTTTTAATGTGTTTCGCTCAAAGAATCAAATGTGAAATTTCTACCATAAGCTTGCATAAAGATCTCATCTCCACAATCATAATTGCAAAACTTAAATCAAGAGGACTTTTATTGGATGTAATGAGGTTTAGGGATAGGGTTATTGAAACGAAAGAATAGGAAAACACAAGTTCCAAGCTACATTGCAAGCAATTCTTTTCTTTAGATTTATAAGAACTCAAGCTCTCCAACGATTCTTCAGACATCTCCAACCACAACCTTAAACTGAAACTTTAAAAACTTTTATTTTCTGTGTATACAATCTTTCTTTTTCTTTTTTTTTTTTTTTTCTTTTTTTCTTTTTTTTTTGAAATACAAACATGAAATACCCCCACACTTATTCTTTTGCCAAACACCTTCACAGTACTTAACAAACGTTTCTCATAAGACAATCTCGCATTGCTCGCTTGGAAAAGGGTAAGGAAAAATGTTTCAGGTATAAGGGTAGACATATCTGGTGATAAGAAATAAAAGGCTCAACAAAGACGGCTCAAATTGGCAATCTAATGATATCATTTTTCTTTGGGAAACATGGTTATTTGGGCCATAGTGGTAAACCTAATGCCTCTATCATTTCCAAGTTCATGCAATCAATGACAAACATTTCGAAAGATCGTTACGCAAGTTCTAGAGATGTATCTCACATAAGTTCATCACACATGAAAGAATAGGAGTGTATGAAAAATGCACACACTTTCAATCGGCTCAAAAACTCACATAGGATGTATATGGTCACTAAATTCACATATGAAGCTTTAAGTCATGCTTTAGTTTCACATCAACAAGGCTATGTGCATTTGGTTTTTCAAAGATGATCAAACATGTACAAAACTAATACGAGAATTAGGAATTTCACAAAACACATGTTAACTAAGTTCTTGATGATCATGGTTCAAATTTTATCCAATTATATCATTGGGTCGGGAAACTAACAAAAATCTAATTCAAAACAATAAGGAAAACAAGACAATATTTTTGGATTTTTAAATTTTCCGATTTTTTTTTTTTTTTTTTTTTTTTTTTTTTTATAGAGAAAACAAAACTAAAAAATAAAAAGCAACAACACAGAAACAAATGAAACCAGTTCGAAGTTGAAGGTACAAAAAAATTTCAATTTGGTCATTTTTACCCTTTACCCCCATACTTAAACTGGACATTGTCCCCAATGTCAGAAAACACTATAATGCAAAAATAAATAAAATAAACAAAATAATAAAAAAAAAAACAAAATAAAGCAATTGGACTGAAAACTTCCCTAATTTGCAGTAAAATCAAGCGATGACCCCCCAAGCTAAAATTCTGCAATCAACTGCAAGGGTGGAAATAACCAAAAGTTCCTGCAAAGAAAAGAAATAATTCAGTTAAGTAACGCAAGAAAATTAATTAAAAAAAATTGCAAACGAAAAATTGAAAATTACGATAAAAGATAATGAATAAAACTAATAAGTAATCATTGGTCGTGCTTGTTGACTTTCCACAGCTTTCCTCTTGAACGGGGTGACACTTAGCTTTTTACTATTTGATGATATTGTACGGCGGAGCTTTGCTCTTTGGGAATGTTGCAGTTCTTTGAGTTCTTCAACTCAGATTCCTTCTGCTCTCGAGTTGATTGTGCAGGCTCAATTCCTTATTTGTTCTCCAAGCAGATGTGGCAGCTTCTCTTGTTCTTCATCTCAGACTCCTTCCGCTGGGATGATTGCGCAAGCTGCATTCTTCTCTGCTTGTTTCTTCTGCACAACGGGCAGGCACGAGGGAGAGGTGTTGGTCTGTTTCTTTCTTCAATCTTTCCAAGTGCCCACCTCTTGCTCTCTTTCTCCTTGTCCTTAGTTGAGGATGAATCAGCACGTTGCCTCCACATGCTTCGAGGAATCATCTTCACTTCCCTTATACGTGAGAGACGAAGCGGAAACATAAGATGATGAGTACTCGAGAGCAGGTGCTGGCTGGAAAAAGGACAGGGAGAAAGCATGATATGAGATACTCTTGCTTTCAACCTTCATGATATGAAATACTTTTGCTTTGAATGGGTTGTTCGCAAGAGTATCCCAAGGAATGAGGAACACAGAGTAACTTAGGAGGATTCTTTGGGAATGCATTTTCGGAGATGAAGAAGTGTTGAGAGGGTGTGCTGAGAGAGTGTGCTTTTGCTGTGGAAGGCGAAGGTAGAAACTTATAGGACTTGTCTTCACAACCGGAACTGTTATCTCACTTAGTGTCGGCAGCCGGTGGATGGATGAATAGTACAAATTACGCGCTTTCTGACAAAGCTGCCCGTAATTTCCGCAAAGCAGATTCCTCATTGATATCTGGAATCGGCGCTTCGAGCTCTGAGCAACGTCGATTGTAGAGGTAGCATGTGACACGTGCGGATAAATCTGGAAAAGAAGATTTGCCCGTGGGTTGAAGCCCAGCTTTTGAGAAAGCTAGCGTGTCTTTGACTGTTGAATTTCCCTCTTCGATTTCTGAATTGGTGCTTCGACAAACTGCCCGAGAATTTCGCAAAGCAATTTACGTGTGACAAGTGACGACACGTCTGGACAAATTGATCTTTTGAAATCCGGGGTTCGGCTCGTGGTTTCTGAGCAAGCCCAGCCTTTAAGAAATGAAACGCCTCTTTTGAGAAAAGAATCCGGCTTTTGAGAAAGGAGCCCCGACTCTTCGATTTGCGAGAGGACGCTTCTCTGAGGAGCGCCTCTCCGATTTCTTCTTTTTATAGAGGCGTTAATTTTGTTCCACAACACACTTGAGCACCCTCCTGAAACACTTCCTTCTTGCACTTGTTTAATCTTGATCATTCCGACTCTCTTCTTTCTTCACCACCTCTGAAAAATGTCTGGCCCTTCCGATCGTCGTTTTGACTTGAACATTGGTGAAGAGGCAGCTCCGCCTTCACCAGACAATATATGGCGCCCATCCTTCATATCCCCTACCGGTCCTCTTACCGTGGGGGATTCGGTGATGAAAAATGACATGACTGCTGCGGTGGTGGCCCGGAATCTTGTCACCCCCAGAGATAACAGACTGCTCGCTAGGCGGTCTGATGAATTGGCGGTTAAGGAGTCTCTGGCACTTAGCGTGCAGTGCGCCGGTTCTGTATCCAACATGGCCCAACGCCTATTTGCTCGAACCCGTCACGTTGAATCGTTGGTGGCTGAAATACAGAGTCTCAAAGAGGAGATTAGAGGACTCAAGCATGAAAATAAACAATTGCACAAGCTTGCACACAACTATGCCACAACTATGAAGAGAAAGATTGACCAGATGCAGGACACCGATGGTCAAATTTTACTTGATCATCGGAGGTTTGTGGGTTTGTTCCAACCGCATCTGCCTTCGTCTTCTGGAGCGGCACCACGTAGTGAAGCTCCAACTGATCAACCTCTGCCGCCTCCTCCTTCTGTGGCCCCGCCGACTGCTGAAGCCCCGCCTACTACTGAAGCACCACCCGACCAATGAATACTATTAGTTTACATCATTGTAAAATATTTGTACTTTTTTTTTTTTTTTATGTAATTTTTTTTTTATGTATTTTTTATTTTTTTTATTTTTTTTTAATAATTTTTTTTTTTCATTAATTTTAAATTTTATCCTTTTTTTTTTTTTTTTATATGTAAATTAATGTAAAGAGACTTTGGTTAACCTTCCCCCACACTTAAACTAAATAACACAAACTCACAGAAATCAACCAAATAACACAACTAACTAAACAAAACAAAATGAAAGCAGTAAAGATAAGGGTGGAAGAATGCAAAGCTGATTGGGTTAGCAATTCCAAAGTCTCCCTTCGTTGAATGCTTGGGTTGCCTCCCAAGAAGCGCTTGATTTAACGTCTTTAGCCGGACGCATCTTTCCTTTAAATTTCCCTCGGCTCCATTTGAACCTAAAATCAAAGAAAGAAAAATAAATCAAATATCAAAAGTAAAATACACAAACACCAATATAAACATAAACAAAAACAAAAATAAAGGGATTAGCAAAGTTACTAATCCCCGGCAACGGCGCCAAAATTTGATGCGTGAAATTACTTGACACACAAATTAAACCCTCTTTTTGACAATTGTAGTATAGATGTAAGTAGGGTATCGTTCTAGGCCGGGGATTAGGAGGGATTGCTAATCTATTCTAAATTAATTTAAAAATATTAAATAAGACTCAAGGACACAAAATTAGGCTAAAAACTCTAATAACTCGAAACACACTTAAAATGACTCAAAACAATGAAAACAATTAAATTAAACACTAGGAACTGAAATGGACGGAAATTAAATTAAAAGACTAACAATAAAGAAAACTAACTAAATAATATAATTTAATAATGGATGGGTGTTTGGTTTTGATGAAAAGTAAATTAAACTTAATTAAATTACAGAATTGATAAAAACATAAAATTAAGGTAAAATGATAAATGACGGATTAGCTAGAGGGTTCTTCTCCACACATGACACATATGCAACCTAAATTGATTTTCAGTTGTTCTTTCAATAAGTTGTGAATTTCAATACTCCAGATTAACCGTGAACAGCACTTTTTTAATCTTCAAGTTTTCCTTAAGTTATTGAATTGGACGGGAAAACGCATACAACAATTCAAAACATTCTTCAAAAGTCCCCTACGTGAAAAGCACAATAGAGATACAATCAAAGATCATTAAACTTTGTGAAAACTATAAGCATTGACGAGACATTCGTAACTATGAAAAGCATGATACTCTTGCCAAGAATTTACTTAACGTGATTGTGACTAGCAACCTTTACTACTTGTGAAAATAAGTTCATAACGATTAGGTGAAATTCACTTATATTCTAGCATCAAATTCATGCATGTAAATTAAGCGTGCACTCTCAACCAACATACACAAATCAGTTTTTATACGAACGGATAAGTAAATTGAAATCACAACTTATGAAATCACAACCGAAGGTAATCAATTCATATTACAAATATATTCATGGTTTTGAATTAACCTCTAGCCAAAATAAAATTTAATTACACATTATTAAAACAGAAATAAAATATAGATTTAGAAAGATTTAACCGAGAGAGAGGAGAGTGATTCAGTGCCAGTCTGCCCCTCGTTTTCTGCTGCACCGCTCTGCCTATATCACGCTGCCAAGGGCCTGCTGCGCAAGGGCTTCTCTCTCTAGCTGCAAAGGCAGCTTTGCTTCTCTGTTTTCTCCCCGAGGCTCACTGCCCTCTGGGCTGCCAAGACAGCCCACTGCTGTCCTCTCTCTTCCCGTTCTCCACGTCTGCGAGCTGCCAAAGGGCAGCTCCCCCTCTACTCTCTCTCTGTCAGCTTCTTTCGTTTCTCTTCTTATTCCCATCATTTTTCTTATTTTTCTTTTCATCTTTGCCGTTCCTCACATCTTCTACAAAAGATAACATCATCATGATTTATCATTATTATTATTATTCTTTTTTTAATTTTATTTAAAAGCTGATCTACACAGACAATTTTGACGAATTTATTACATAAAATTTCACTTGTTCTATTTTTATTTTCTTTGCATAACAAATCCTAAAAGCATAAAAATAACGTAAATAGATTAAAAATATAAGGAACTAACTAAGAAAAGACGAGTGAATTTGAAGTAAAAATATATATAAATATGATCCGATCACAGGGACATGAAACCTCAGTGGTAACAATTGTAACTTGTTTGTATTGATAAATTATGAACAACATTAATATTGTTTGCTATCCAAAAGAATTTTGTTGCCTACATTTTTTTTTAAACTTTTACACTTTTTTTCGCCCTTCCTAAAAAAAATCTTGATTTCACCACTGGTGGTAATGACAATGGTAGTGGCGAAACGTCTAGTTTTAAGCTCTTCTCGCCTTCTTCTCCAACTTTCCTCCTCCATTGACTCCACTTGGTTCCCTCCAACCTCTCTCCTCCCTTGTCGCCCTTCCTGTGCAACTCTGACCAAACCAGCACCTGACAATACTTGTGTTTTCCTTGGTGCCCTCTAATTTCCTCTCTCACTACCACCAGCCAA
The DNA here is from genome assembly GCF_916048215.2 of Malus sylvestris. Lineage (NCBI taxonomy): Eukaryota > Viridiplantae > Streptophyta > Magnoliopsida > Rosales > Rosaceae > Malus > Malus sylvestris. Next base: position 16,037,095 of record NC_062263.1, read on the forward strand.
TGCCCCTCGCTTGAATTCATGACACCTCTATTATTGTGATATCTGAATCTACTCACTACCACCAGCCAATGCCCCTCGCTTGAATTCATGACACCTCTATTATTGTGATATCTGAATCTAACATGAAAGTATAAACCATGAAGGCAAGAACATCTCACCCACCATCCACCGTGTTGTCTTTTTAATCTACCAGCATAGTTAGATTTACAAGGGTTGTTGAAGATATGACATAAGAATGGAGCCGACATGATCTGGTGCTTTTGTGAGGAAGAAGGTTAGTGTTTGGTTATGGATTGATGGAAACTGAGTGTTGGTTATCAAGTGCTCGGTTAATTTTTTTCAAGAATTTTAATTGACACATGAATTTATTTCATTGGGCCACATACAAAAGTTAGTATATCAGGTATTCTCCCGTGAGTATCCAAATATTATTCCCACAAAAATCCAAAATTAATAGAGAAATCCCTCATGGAACACCAGGACCATCTAAACAAATCTGTATAAACGCATAAGTGAACCACGCCCGCGAACGTTTTATCAATTTTTGTTTAGATGCACACGAGGACCATCTAAACAATTATTTTACTGTTTTGGGTCAAGCAACAATTGTTCAATATATCTGAGGTTTTGCCCAAGGCTTCTTTCTAAAATATTCAATCAAGTATGTGATTTGCAACCTAATAAGGAGATGATCCTTCGGAGATCCCCCATAAACAACCTTAGCCTTATTTTCCTCTATACTTAATTATTAGTTGACAATACTGTTGGAACCTAATTGGACTTTAACTTATCATCTTAAGGTCAAGTGACGTTAAACTTGAAATCAGTTGGAGTCAATAATTGATTAAACCATATCCGTTGAAAGTAGGACAATAAGGATGACATACCAGTAAGTGGATAGCCCTCACGTTGGAATTTTTTTGCATGTGATGGTTGCCAAACTGCTTTCGTGATAGGAGGAAACAGTTAGGGTTTACATCTATAAGAGGATTTGTCCCTACTCAAGAAGAATACGTTCTATTTTCTGAAAACTAGCCCTATTCTAGTGAGAACATAAGGTCCCCATTGAGTAGAAGATATTTCCTTATTCACGGTTCCATGGCTTTGTCAGGCATGCCCATCCAAGTCTACCCAATGAAGATGCCGGCCAGCGTTGTTTCTTGAGTTCTGAAATTGTCCCCCAATGTGATGGTGCTTGATCATTGCGTCATTGTCCATAACGTCAAGGCTTACCTACCCAAAGGTGAGAGTTATTTCTTTCTTTCTAACAAATGCATTTCGGTTGAATTCATAGCCAAGTTCTTGTTCAGATACATGTATGCATATTGTAATTTAGGGTTCTTGCTAATTGTAAAGTTCCAACCATGTATTAGCTCACCCTAAATTCAATTCTTTTAATTACTATTGTCGTTGATTATATTTTGATTCTAGGCACTATAATTCTTTGATTAATGTTTGTTGGTTTTCTTCTGGGTACTGTGATCATGTTTAATACTATTGTGAAAACACCAGAATCAACTTGGGCCTCTCCTTAAAAAACGGGAACCCTCTGAGAACGAGAAAGAGACTGGAATCGTAAAAGAATCAGGTACAGAAACCGTGACCGCGTCCATATCAAAAGGTCGCGTACACCCGAACGCTCCAGGCCACGCAATCGTCAGCTGCGCAAGTCAACTATCGAAGAAGAGGGGTGGTATGTTGTGATTAATTGGCTCATATAATTGAGTTGGCAACAAGTAAAGATTGAAGACCAAATTGATCGGAGTGGTAGGTGTGCAAAGTAAAAGGGTTCCAGAGGCAAGTCGAAAGTAGGAAAGAAGCAGCAACGTTAATCACATAAACACATGGAATTATGCATGTGTGACTTTGTGGATTAATAAAAGGAAAAGTCAGATAGTTGTTTTGACTAAATGGAGAGAATGAGGGAAGGCATGCCAAGTGCTTATCCTTTAATCATAAAGGAAACTAAAGCCTTGAATTTGGGAGCCAAGGCACAATAACGGCATCGTTAAAGGCATTGCGAAGTAGGAAGAAAACTCAGCAAAAGCCGAGCAACAATGGGGTTGGTCTGAAAGATTGCTTGGTTGCCTATGATATCACGAATGGCACAAGCTTGGTGGACTAATGTACATGGCTTTAATGGTTTTCTGGTTAAAGCTTTCTTTGGTTTTGATTATAATTGTTCACATTAATGCTTTTCTTGGTGAGTCTTATTCATGAATTGTTGGAGTTTCTGTGGAGCTTTCCTTTCCGTGGAATTTCAAGAAAAGCAGAGATAACATAAAGAAGGCAGAGAGAAAAAGGAATCAAACTCCAACAAGAATGATGCCAAGGCTGCAACATGTCTAACTAGACAAATAATCATGCTATTAAACCATTAAATAAATGTTTGTAGAACTTTCACCAAGGGGGTTTTAAGGAAATTTTGTTTATTAGGATGTTGCATGGACTTGTGGATCATAATCCACAATGGATAAATATGTTGGCCGGTTGGTTTTATAAATCATCATAAGGGTTTTTAATGAATTTTGAGCCAACTATATTCTTTTCCAAAGATTAGAGTATTAGTTGAAACTTGAGCTTTGATTAAAAAGGCTACATAATAAGGGTGCATATCAATATGATATGCATAAATTGCAGTTGTGTATCGTGCCCAAAGGTGTTACATTGCTGTTTCAATTGATTATTTATCAACTCTCCGGCTTTATCAGGTTTGTTCTTTGCTCTTTGTTCCAAAAACTCGCAGTTATATTGAGTTGTAATCTATTATCTATATATGTGGCTAATCCTAATTACTACCATTAAATTGACTTATGAATGTATTGAGTCGTATATATCTTCTTACAGGGCTTGGGTTGGGGATAATCATTATGCAGTTGGCTTTTGTTGTTTTAGTGGAAGCTTGGTAAAAAGGTTTAATTAGAAACCCACAAAGTTTTTTTGATACATACGGAACTTGAAAAATAATAGAAACTGGGCATTAATATTTATCTTTATGTTTAAAGAATGAAATTGAGATTGTAAAGGATTTTTTTATGTGCCCTATGGGTGCGTTTGGTACGTGGGACGGGACGGGACGGAACGGGACGAGGCGTTCCGTCCCGCGTTTGGTGCGCCAAAAATGGGTGGAACGGGCTGTTCCACGGGACAGATTTTGGGTGTTTTTGTGTTCCACCTCCCCCCCTGGAACGGGTTTGTTCCACGTTTGTGGAACACAATGTTTTACCATTTTAAGACAAATATACCCCATATCTTTTTCAAAAATTACACCTTCGTTCCGTCCCGTCCCGTCCCGTCCCGTTCCGTCCCGTCCCGTCTGCGTACCAAACGCACCCTATAGTATTGTAGAAAGAACCAATGTTAGTGCTCAGGCTGAAAAATAAAACTTGCATGGAGGGTTGATATTTTTATTCTTAATGGATTAATACATCAATGTCAAGTCTTTTACAATAATATTTTATGCAATAACCTTTACTTCATCAGGAAAAATCTCTGAGCGAGATTTCATAGTGCAGACTTCTGTACATATGTTTTTCACCAAAGTGAAAAAACTTCAGGAACTGGATTATGTAAATTATGGTTTTTAAACTCATAGCATGTCAATATTCTTTTCCAAAGAGGGGAATGTATCAATGGGTTGAGATGGGTATAACATTTTTAAGAGAATTAAGTTGACTGTTTTCTTGTCCAAAGACTTGAAATCTTGGTTGTTTTCTTAATTTATTACATGACTGTTATACAATAAGGTTACATGATCTAGTATCGAATTATGGCTGTTATGTTTCTTGCCCAAAGGTGTAACATAATCATGCATGAATGGAAATTAATATAGCGAAGCAAGTGGCGAAGTTTATAAAGGATTTCTCGGGTACACATTATTTGAGTTTTATGCTTGTAAGTCTTTTTAATTTTGAACTATGATGTTTGTTTAGAGAATGAAATTGGACTTCTTGAGTTTCTTTTGGACATTGAAATCGAAATGATATGAAATTGAAACTGTTAGGATGCATAAACTCATGATAGATGCACATAATGTTTTTGACAGATTGCGTTTCTTGTTTAAAGTTAGATGAATGACACAATTAATGGTCACCAAATGATCTGAATTTTTGAATGTTTAATATATGTATGTCTGCTATGTTTCTGCAAATTTTCGTAATTTTTTGCCATGTACTGTAATTATGGTGAATTTACCAGTAACTCATGCTTGTATAGGCAGTTATGCTAGCAGATTGGGTTGGTTTTTTAAGACGTCACTTTAGACTATTATTTTGATCTAAAATGGCTCTATATTTTTTTTTTTTTACTATGTGAAGTTAATAGGTCTAGTTTGATTTGTGTAATTTTGGTAGTAATCAAGCTTATCAGTTGATTATGATAAATTCAGAAATATATGTAACTCATTGTTAAAATTCTGTTTGACATATTAAGCAATTTGTTGTAAACATTCCTAGAATAAGTATGATTGTGTAAATCCTAGGTTAGATTTGATTCTAGTTATCCTTTCCTATTACAACTTGTATTACTTGGAGGAGAAGGAATATCTTCTCTCCCTTTACTACTATAAATAAAGGCACAATGTAGGAGGGATAACAACACACATTCCCCTACAATTCTACAAACACACATCTCTCTCCTCTCTCTCTCTGCCGCCGGCCCTAGTCTCTCTGTCAGATAAATATAGACCACAACACAATTATTTTTTTGGAACATTCTTTGAAGGAGAATTTTATTTTAGTGTTTGCCCAAGTGGGAGTTGTTTTTGTATTGTCCTAGCACATTGAAAGTGAACTAAAGTTTTAAAGCATATGTATTAAGGTTTCCTTCTATGTTGAATGTATGTGTAATATATTAGCAACTGATTGTTGAAAGAATTACGTTGAATCATGCTTTTAACAATGGCAACATGATTAAGTTGCATAAGTATATATTTGGTATGATTTTGTGTATCCATCATACATGTTGAAACGAATGCCAAGAAATGGATGAGATATCTTGTGGAGGACATATTGTGATATTCTTTCATTGAGATTGTGATTAATTTGCATGCTTAGGAAATTTTATGGTAATATGCTTATGTATAAACTGATTGACGAAGTAAAGTTGCTAGTGCATGTTTCAAAATTTTATCAAAAGTGTTGTTCTGCAATCAAGTTATGATATTGTAGATTAAGATAATTCTATATTGTTTTGCGTTATATCTTGCATATTCACCTAATGTACGCTTATGCTATAAGGATTCCTTTGGTTTATTTAAAGGATGCGTGCAATAAAGAATCATTGTGGCTAACCAGTTAGAAATTGGCTCATTCCGCTACTATGAGAAAGTCTTTTAGACATTAAGTTGTTGATATGCTAAATAAGTGGGACTGTTGTTCTCACTTGTTTCTGTTTAAGACCATTGGTTTTCAACTAATTTCGTAGTTGCATGTCATGGTTTTTCATTGAATAACTAGTTTATTTGCATATAGCAGAATTGATGCTTCACTTGAAGCATTTTGGCAACTCATTGAAGTTTGATAAAGGACCAAAGTCTCTGTTTAAAAAGCAAGGATGGGAGTGCTAGAATCATTCGATTCAACAGCTATGTCGGAGTAAACTTCTAATTTGATTTTTGTTTACTTTACAGCTTTTTTTGCAAATAAATGTGAGAAACTTGCTGATTTGGTTCTATGTATTGGTTTTCACATGAATTGTTTGTAATAAGCAAATGTTTGTCTGTTGGGGTTTGTATGCATTATGCTAACCTTTGTAGCATTGTTTGCTTATTTGAAACTTCAGGTTGTTTAATTGTTTAAGCATGAGAGATAACTAAATATGCTTTTTTAAAACTAAGCAACGATAAGGTAAGGGCTTATCCAGTGGGAGTATGATGCGAAAATTAACTTAACATACAAATTTAACCCTCTTTTGACAATTGTAGTATAAGTATAAGTAGGGATCGTTCTGGACCGGGGATTAGGAGGGCTTGCTAATAACCTCTAAACTAATTTAAAAACATAAAACTAAATTTAAAAACACTTAACAGGACTCACAAGACTCAAAGCAAACTTAAAATACTCAAAACAGCTTAAAACAACTAAATAAACTTAAACTAGACACTAGGAATGACTTTGGACGAAAATTGATTTTTACTTGAATCAAAACATTTAAAAACACAAATTAAAACAGATTTGAAACACTTTGAAACAAGAAACTAAAAAGGGGGGTTTTGATTTGGAGGAAGTTGTAACAAACAAACAAGTATGAAAAACTAGACAGATTGTAAAACAAATTTGAGAAATAAGATGATGGATGGGATAGCTAGAGGCTTTTTCTCCACACATGACATGTATGCAAACAACTCGATTTCCAGTTACTACTTCATTGAATTATGAACGACAATGCTTCAAATTAACCGTGACATCACTAGTTAACTCTCAGATTTTCCTTGTTTTATTGGATTGGATGACATCATTCGACAATCCAAAACATTCTTCTAAAGTTCCCTACATGACATCATAATAGAGATACAATAAAAGATCATTACGTTTAATGAAAATCATAAGCATTGATAAAGCACTTGCAACTATGACAGGAATTGAACTTAACGTGATCGTTTATAAGCGACCTTTACTACATGTGAATATAAGTTTGTAACGATTATGTGAAACTTCCTTATATTCTAGCAACGGATTTATGCATGCCAATTAAGTGTCGACCCTTAATTAACAAATACAAATAAGTTATCAATCAAATAGTTAAGCCAATTGCATTCACGATTCAAGAGTTCATAACTGGAATTTATCAAATTATATTGCACACATAATCATGGCTTTGAAATCACCCCTAGCCAAAAGGGGTTTAGCCACTCATATTTACAACAAAACGAAAGGAAATAAATTTAAACATTAGAAACAAAAGAAAGAAAACACCTAAACGCTCCAACGATCCAAGTTGGACAGCAAGCACGTCCAAGCACTTTCCTTCCCTTCCTTTGCTGCGGCACAAGGTGTTGGTAAGTGTTTGAATGTTTGTTTATATGGAGGAATGGATGTGAAGATGAATGGATGTGTTTGGATGAAGGTTGTATTGAATGCGGTAAAGAGTGGAGAATTGTGTAGATGATGTGTGTGTGTATTTTGGATTGATCCCCCCATGATGAAGGTGGATGAATGTATTTATAGGCTAGGGAGAGGATGTAGTGGGTGGTGGTAATGAGTGGATGTAGTGGTAGGTGAATGTGTTGGGTGGTTGAAATGAGTGGATGTAGTGGTAGGTGAATGTGTTGAGTGGTTGTAATGAGTGGATGTGTTGGGTGAAATGAGTGGATGTAGTGGTAGGTGAATGTGTTGGGTGAAATGAGTGTGCTAAAATGGTTATTTATAGGGAGAGGATGATGCACAAACTTCAAATTTCATCCATTCCTTTTGCTCCAAGCATATGCTATCCATTCCATGCCCAAAAATGCTCCAAAATGCACTTCTTTGCCACATTAACCCTTTGGACCTACAAACACACGAAAATAGCTTAAAATACTATAATAACTACAAACTAACAACATAAATGCCAAGAAACAAGCTAACTAAGTCGCATAAATATGCTCCTATTAGAGTATGAGATAAAACTCCATTTTAACTGACATGTCTTAAGCATCATACGTAAGTGGTTTCTGGTATTTTTGTTCCAGAGTGGCTGTGCTATTTTGTGCAAGTTTTTTCTGGAGTTCTTTACCTCGGACTAGTTATGGTAGATGTATGAGGGGATAAATGGGACTGAATGTTCATTGTTGACTCATGTGATCACTAAGGAATTGATTTTGGTTAAGGTGTTACTTATACAAGGATGATCAGTTTTAGTCCAAGTGGGAGAATGTTGGAAACTAATTGAACTTTAACTTATCATCTTAAGGTCAAGTGACATTAAACTTGAAATCAGTTAGAGTCAATAATTGATTAAACCATATCCCTTGAAAGTAGGATAATAAGGATGACATGCCAGTAAGTGGATAGCCCTCACGTTGGAATTTTTTTTTGGATGTGCTGGTTGCCAAACTGCTTTCGTGATAGGAGGAAACAGTTAGGGTTTACATCTATAAGAGGATTTGTCCCTACTTAAGAGGAATACGTTCTATTTTCTGAAAACTAGCCCTATTCTAGTGAGAACATAAGGTCCCCATTGAGTAAAAGATATTTCCTTATTCACGGTTCCATGGCTTTATCAGGCATGCCCATCCAAGTTTACCCAATGAAGATGCCGGCCAGCGTTGTTTCTTGAGTTCTGAAATCGTCCCCCAATGTGATGGTGCTTGATCATTGCGTCAATGTCCATAACGTCAAGGCATACTAATAGGATTTTTAACGTCTATGCAAATAGGGTTAAAATCACATGAAATAGTTGCAAGAATACAAGGATGTTGTAGTATAGATATTCATGCAAGGTCGATCTCCTCAATGACTATTTGGATAATTTATGTACAAACAATTCCTAATTAAATACTTAGAATTAAAACTTGAGAAAATAGATTTTGAAATTGGGTAATATTAAAAACGAATTTTAATAAAAAAAATAAAAAAAAACTAATACGACAAAAGAAAAATGTTTTAAATGCCAATTTATAAAAGCACTAGGGTTCCACCATCACCTAGCAATTCTATGTATTTTTAGCAATTACTTATGATCTACACATGCCACTTTGAAGGTTAGGTTTTCCTGATATATATTCTCCTCGTGATATTCAAGAAAGAACATAAATCTACCATGCATATGTCTGTGATATTCAGATCAAATATGAACATGCAAGACTCATTAAGTTTTATGAAATCCTTTTGAAGAATCATGCAACCCCTAAGAATGTGATATTCGCCTTAGATGAAATTACAATTATCAATCACAAAAAGCAATACTCAATCCTCAAGTGATATTCCGACCGAATTGCATCCAATCACTTGTCTAAACATCCTAATGGTGGCCAGTCATCAAGATAATTAGATAGTTTAAAAAATAGTGATCAATAATTCAAAATGTGCATGCAATCAATCATAAGCAATTAAATAAAAATTACATATTCATGCTAAGGCTCAAGGCTTCCCCCTAGCACGAGGAATTAGTTACGCATATTCATAGTTGAAATCATAGAAAATATTATTAAACATAAAAGGAATGAAAGCACTTAAAGTAGAAAAACTCTAAGAACCCTAGCAAAGTTCTTTGTCTCTGAAGTTGAATAATAATAATCGTCCTCGAAAAACTGTAGATGGCCAAGCAATATATTTGCTAAGCCATCCACAAACCCTAAAACATAGGTCTCTTATTCCAAATAGGAAACTAAGAAAAATAATAAAATATCTTAGAAAATAAAACCCTAATTAAACTAGGAGAATCTGCCAAATACTTGTCCAGCTACGTTTTAGCCTCAGATCTCCTCCAAATCCGGCCCAAGATAGCTTGTTTTAAAGATCAGAGTGTTCCAAACACATCTCCAGAAGGTCACGAAACCATCCGAGGTCATCTTGGGCTCCAAAAACGAAATTTAAGTCCAAAACGTCATTTTCCAACACCGCGCATCGCTGCTTTATTTTATCACCAGAAAATAACCGCTTGGTGGAAAAATGCCAAATTTTGATACGATCAAGCTAAGTGACTCACAAACATCTTCCAACTAGAATTACTCCAAAATGCGTCCATTTGACCACGTTTTGCTCCAAAGGAAGTCAAAAGTCCTATATTGAAAATACAATTCAAAGTATCAAAATTCTTCCAAAATATTAACCAAAATATACTAAGAATAGGGTAAAATATATAATATAAAATCTACTCATCACATAGCTACCCAAAGGTGAGAGTTATTTCTTTCTTTCTAACAAGTGCATTTCGGTTGAATTCATAGCCAAGTTCTTGTTCAAATACATGTATGTATATTGTAATTTAGGGTTCTTGCTAATTGTATAGTTCCAACAATTACATGTAGTTTAACAGGTAGTGTTGCATTGTATCGATCTACTAGGACCACTTAAGCATGCATGGATTAATTTGTTATTTCGATTGACTGTTTAACGTGCTATGTTGAAATCAAATTATCTAAAACCGTAGATGCTTTTTAACAAGAGAACTATATTATATATAGGTTACTAGAAATAGAAGTTACCAAACACTATGACTTACATTTTGGTTGGCAAGTTGTTTAGTAACGAGACAACTGTTTTGACAATGTACCAAATTAATTGTCACAAAAGAATTACTAAATCTCGGTTTGATAATAATTTGGTTTTTAAGTTTTACATTTTATGCTTGAGATGTGCAATTATAATACATGAGTGAAAGGGGTGATGAAAAACAATGATAGTGAGAAAGAAGGGAAGAATATAAATAAAAAAAAATGAATAGAAACAAAATTTTGCAAGTGAAAATAATTAGAATAGTTTTTGTTGAAGATAATTGGGACTTTGTATGAACTTATAAGGAGTTTGGTACTCTCTATATTGGCAATTGGTTTATGGTGGAACCTTACATTTCTTCATTGTATCAGAGTATTTTTTTTTTACGTGAGAAGCCCAGTAGGCGCACATGCTCTACGTCATTCTATTTGTGTCGTCATCGTGTTTGACTTGAAAATTTACCACGTATAAAAGGGTATGTTGAGAATGAATTTCACATCAAATTTTAAAACACTTAATCACATAAAAAATAATATTATGCTCAAAACTTGAAAGCGGCGATTCACCTCAGATATTGTAAAGGTGTGCCGATCGAATTTATCATGGTTGAGGTAGCAAGCTCCTTCCAACTTGTGACATACCAAAAATCATTACAAAATTGATTACGGGATTTACTTAATTTAGCAATAATAGAAGATAATCAAATTTAATCTGAGAATGCATTTGTCATTTGTCAGCAATTTCATCACATTACTACAAAGACAAAATCTGGAAAAAGAAATAAAAATAAAAAGTTGATGGAGGAAGGTGAGTCATGAATGAGGTCCTAAAATCTGACTCAGCCATGACCACGACTCAGAATTGCTAATGAGTGCTTGGCCCCTTCCTTTCTAGATGTTGCCATTTTCCTGTTGCCTCCCACCATACATGATGATGCCATGAAATGCATGCATGCATGATGGGTACATATATCCATGTAGATGCATGCAGTGGCTTGTGCTTATGGTGACGTGGTGGGAGGGTTTAGGGTTTTGTAGGATCGATTGGGTGGGCGCTGGGTATATTGACCAACATCAGAATTATGTAGTTTAGCCCCCGGACAAGAGGGGACCTATCGGTCCCATTCCGCGTCAGCTGCACAAAGCGGCGTGTTGGAGTTTGAATTTGCACGCCAAGAGAGTGCGGGCTAATTTGTTCCATTCGGATACGTCTCTTGCATGTTCTCAAACCCTATTTCTTAGAATTTCTTAGCACGAGAGAAGAATTTAATTGTTGACCTTGTTGTATAGATATTTGGCTGAACGGTTAGGGTTTTATAAAAGAGAATACAAATTCTCTTGTTACGTTTTGAATTTAGTACACTTATGTGCAAAATATTTAAAGAGTAAGATGTCATTCTACGAAATAGCCGGTTTAGTAGTTATCTTACATTTCACGGTAAAATCTTCTTTTGAAGTCATCTGATTAAAATATAATGCAAGAATGTAACATTTTGACTTGCTCATTCAGTGTTTGCTAAGATTTATTCACCTATAACCCGTTTCCTAATGGCCTAAGAATAGTATCAATCTAGATGATGTGGAATTTAATCTTAAGAAAGCCAAAATCTATGACTTTTGGCTCTTTGTTTTTGTTTGTTTAACCTGAACCGGTTTCCTATTAGTAGTCATCAAAAGTTTCAACCTTCAACTAAGTAGAAAACCTCTAAGACCATTAGACTTGAAAATTTAAACTTTAGTTTTCTTAATGACTCTGCATGCTCAATGAAAAGTGTGTAAAACGTTGTTTTTGTTTGTCTCGATAGATTGTTGTTATCGCAGTCATTTGGCTGAAACTTTTGAATACCTCAGTGCAGCCGGCATTGCCATTGTCTTATTATATGTACACAAACAAGGTAATGAAGAAAGTCCAAACGTGAGATATACATACATATATATATATATATATGTATATATATGTTTATAAAACAATTTACAAAGAAGATTGTTTATACCATATTTAGGGCCTCGTATTTAGATCTCGTACAAATACTCAGGGGACTTAAATGTAATTATGGGATAAAGGAAGGGGCAAATATGTAATAAGTGAGGAGTCCTTATTCTATAAAAGGACCCCTCACCCTCACAATTGGAGAGAGCTCACTCTCACTCTCGGAGGCCAATTCATAGGCCTGAGATCCCCTCTCTCACCCTCAAAAACTCTCAGAAGCTCTCACCCTCTCCCTCTCTATTCCCTCAAATAAATACATAATCAGTGTGGACGTAGCCCAAACATTGGGGTGAACCACGATAAAATCCTTGTGTTCTTTGTGTTCTTCGTGTTCTTGAGCGTTTGTGCAGATTCACGGTCGGATTTACGTTGTTCCAAGACCACTCCGATTTTGTGCATCAACATTTGGCGCCGTCTGTGGGAATCGATACAAAAAACTATGTCGGTTCTTTTTCATTTTTTTTCACCTCTGCCGTGATTCTGCAGAAACACTAAACCAAAATCTCAGCCCATCTCTCTCTCTCTAGAAACCCAGAAATGGCCCAAAAATCCATTTCCAAAACCACATTCAAAAACAAGTTTTAGAAACAGCCCATTGGGCATGCCAAGACACACTCTCTCATTCTCTCTCATCACTCCAGTAGAGTCGAGACAAGACGAAGAAGACCAGAAAAATTCACCTCTCTCGTCTTGCCTATCCAATCTCAAAACCCTTTCTTTCTGCACAAAGAGCGACGCTCGACCTCATGGACCTGCTCCGACCCAATCTATCCCGGGTACGGATCCTGGAACCCACCAACCGCATCTACAAGCACCGCCTGATCTCTTCCGACGACTCCATCTCCGGCAAGAAAGGCACTGGTTCTGCCAAATCTAGCAAGGCAGATTCAGGGAATCAAATCTCTCATCTCTGTCTTGTCTCTCTACCTTGATCAATGACGTGATGGAGCTCAAGGCTTGGATTGGTTAAATGATGGAGGAACTCAACGTCGGCCTCTGCAATAGGAGCTCGGCAGTGACAGGATCCCGACCTGGTAACTTGTACAGACACCCAGCGCACGACTCAGGCGGGTCGACCAGGTCAGAGAACCTCGCCAGGTCCGACTGCCTGGATTGATACGGGGCTCCGGCAAGAAAAGCAACACGAAAGGGCGGCGAAATCTAACGACTCGATTGATACAGGACGGGTCAACTCAGAAGGAACTCGGAAGAAGATCAGGCTGGGGTAGGCGAGGGTTTGGCGCTGCCAAGTGTGGGAACGACGGCAGGCTGGGACGAAAAATTACGTTTTGTTCTCTAAGGTTGGCGCTGCTGCGTTTATTTCTGTTAAAGAGAATGAGGAGGACGAGGCCGGCGAAGCTTTGTATTCCGGTGGTGTCCCCGGGATTTGGGTCTGCTCCGCCGACGCCGTCGACGACAGGTTGGAGAGAGGTGATGGAGGATCGCTACTCAGCTAGTCTTAATCTTGAAGGTGATCCCAAACAGCTTTGTGCGGAATTGTGAGAGATCAAACAATTTCATTTCCCAATTTCTCCCAGAAAGTTCACTTTTCTGATCTTTCCAAGAAAGATCGGATTTCAAATTTTCAAAATTCATAGGAACTGTTGAAAGCCGGGAGGATCACATCACCGACTTGAACGGCTGAGAGTCAGAGAAGAAGCAGTAAAACTTTCGATACTTGACGCTACTCGGCTCCAGATCGAATAAGCTCTACTGGATTTTTCCCCTTTTTTGTGATCTGCTACCTTCTCAGTAGCCAAACGCTGGGAAATTAGCTGCTGCCATTTTTGTAGTGTTTGAAGTTCTCAGATATTTCTGGATCGTCAACCCCGACTCCGACGATGAGGACCACCGTGATTCCAGATATTTCTGCACTGCTTCTCTGCCCATCTTCAGCCCAATTCTTGGTCTGACGGTTCTCTGCTCATCCCCCGACTCTCCTCGGCCGACTCTGACTCCAAGTCATCCGCATCAGAGGGCGTGGTCATCGAGGAACCCTGGGCGTTTCGTTCCCCGAGCAAGATCGCGAGTTTCTCTTCTTCCGAAATGAACGACACTAGTCCTCTTGTCGTAGATGTGCAGCGCACGACGCCTACCACTCTTACGACGCCGTTTTATTCGTTGCCGGAAACGTACTTGTCACCGGGGATCGAAAATTTTGCGAGCCCTTTGAGCCAGGCGCAGAGGGATGAGAGGGATGATAGCTCTATAGCTGCTCATAGCATATCCGGGAGGTTCCCTTCGGTCTCTTTGTTCAAGGAGTATAAGAATGCAGCTATGGCGATTCTAGAGAAAACAGATTACACTATGATTTATGGGCATCATTTCATCAAAAAGTCAGGGTGGTAAGTTCTCGGATGGACGGGGCGCATGCGACCGGCGTGAGAAGAGATTCAATAAACCAGCAGAGAAAAGGAAAAAGGAGAAATGATGGCTATTGCTGCTAGTGGCCTTAAAAGCTGCTTTTTGACTTTCCAGAAGATGCTGTAAAGACAAGTCTATGCCTCCGCCATTTGCAATCTGCCAAAGTAAAGCAAAGTAAAGAGCACTTCACTTTACTTTTGTCTGCCATCTGCAAAGGCTAATGCACCTGGACCTCAGCAAGAGCAAGAGAATAATAAATGCAGCGCAAGGAAAAGAGAAAGAAAAGGGAAAGTAAAAGCAAAGCAAAGTAAAAGAGCAAAGCAGAAAGCATGGCTACCCTTTCAACATGAGATTTGCGGTGGAAAAGAGCAAAACAGAAAATATGGCTACCCACTGAGATAATTACAAAAGTATAAAAGAAAAGAGAAAAACAAAAGTAAGGAATAAACATTCTACCAGAATGATGTAATTTATTATCTTTCGGAGACATATGTATAAACCCCATCCGAGGGTAATATGTATAAACCCCATCAGAGGGTAAAAAAAAAAAAAAAAAAAAAAAAAAAAAAAAGAACAACAACGACAAGCCCAAAATAAATGGGTTGGACTGGAATGTTGTGGAGGGCGAAGGCCCATAAGCCCAAAATCGCTCCAACCAGGCGATCAAAAGTACGCCCAGTATTCCAAATTATACATGAGCATTACTCATGTCATTCATACATAAACATTTATGAACATCACTCATGACAATCATACATAAACACTCATGACCATCATTCATGTCAAACATTCATGAGCATCACTCATGTTAACATTCACGAGCATCACTCATGACAACATTCATGAGCATCACTCATGTCAATCAACATAAACATTCATGAGCATCACTCATGTCAATCAACTTCAAAAGCTTCATTTACAGAGCTCTAGCTTCAAAGACTTCATTTACAGAGCTCTAGCTTCAAAGACTTCATTAGCAGAGCTCTAGCTTCAAAAGCTTCATTTATAAAAGCTCCAGTTTCGAAAGCTTCATTTACAGAGCTCTAGCTTCAAAGCTTCACTTGCAAAGCTTCACCTACAAAGCTTCAGTGCAGGGTATACAAATACCGCCTCCGAACAACCACCACTTCGGCCCATACATGGATTCAATTTGAAGTCTCCAGCCAACAGACTCTATTGACCGAAGACTTGGGGGACTACATTATGTACCATATATTGGGCCTCAACTGGGCCTCATAAAAAATACTTCGGAGACTCTAGCCCATCACTTATGTATTGAGGAGCGAGCCCTTATTCTATAAAAGGGACTCCTTCACTTTTAGAGAGCACTCATGAAAAATACTTGGGGGACTCTAGCCCATCACTTATGTATTGAGGAGTGAGCCCTTATCCTATAAAAGGGACTCCT